>NC_077227.1:525647285-526001926 GCF_027887165.1 Monodelphis domestica
CTGATTTTCCCCTTAAGTTTTATCATAGTTGGATTTTCCTCTACTGCTAATGCCTCAAACCAGAACCTCTTAGTGGTCAGTGACCAATCTTTCTGTTATATGAGGTAAAACTCATGGAATCCACTTTTCTGTCACTTAAAATCAACAATCCTTATTTAGTCTTCTCAGATTCCAAACACTTATTTACTAATCTATGAATTTTATTTACTAATCTATGAATTTTATCCCCTCAAACTCCAGAAAGAGCCACACACAAAAGAGGTGAGAAATTACAATGCCCTTTAAATGTTTTGCCCTCAAATTCTACTTCTCTGCTCAATTATCTCAGAGAATTTTCTCTATCCAGCTCTAACAAACTATGCTTCTCTATTTTCATTTTTAAAAAATCTGTTTTTTATGAAACAATTTTATCTATTTTTTTCATGCTCCAAAGTTCTTTTTCTGACTTTCAACAACCAAACTGCTCATAAAGAAAAGGGTCAGTACCTTAACACTACCTAGTTACATAAATATAATAGCTAGCTCATGAATATAAATATATATTATATATCCAGGTCTATAAGACTGTCTATATGTTTTATCTATCTATCTATCTATCCACCTATTCCCTTATTGATGTTTTAATTCAATGAATTGCCCATTCAACTGAATGTCAAAGTTTGACACATTTCATTCATTTGGCTTATATTGTGCAGAATTTTAAGTCAATTTCTTTTGAGTGGTCCTCAGACTCATTGAAGAGGACCTGTAGATTCCTGGGACTTGCTGTAATCAGTAGGATGTCATTCACCACCAGGAACATAGTTGTAGAGTTTAAATCATTGATGACCCAAAGATCACTGAGAGATTACCACCTCTATGGAAGATTTATAGGAGAATTTATAGGGCATTTTCACAGGATGAGATGTGGAGAAATATATCTTCTTCTTTCCCACTTGGCAGCCCACAAAAGACTTCTTCACCTGAAAGTTGCCAGGGAAGAGAGTGAAAATCAAAGTGCTTGAAGCTTTGGGATATAGCTTTAGTTTTGGCCTGAACAGTACTGAATTATTAGTCTTTATGGCTCTCCAAACATACAGAAATTTCATCATTATATTGTGCGAATCCTGCAACATCATGACCCAAACCAGCTTATGAAGTTTTAGATGTTTTTTGGTATGAGACAGGAAGACTATCATTTATAACCCATCTGCAAGGAAAGAGAAGGGGAACAAATATTTATTATTAAGTGCCTACTCAGTGCCAGGAACTATGTTAAGTACTTTATAAATATTATTTTCTTTGATCTTCATAAAAACTCTGGCAATTTTATGCTACCTTTATCCCTATTTTTATAGTAGAGCAAACTGAGGCAAAGAGAATTTAAATGACTTGCTCAGAGTCACCCAGCTAGTAAATGTCTGAGACTGGATTTGAACTCAAGATCAGTGCTCTATTCACTTTATCACCTTTATGGCTCTATTAAGGAAAGGCCAATTTGATCATACTCCAAGGACTGGACCCTCAGTGGCCAATAACATTATTACAAACTTGTAGATCTAGTACTGGAAGTAACTTCCAGAGACAGTATAACTAACCTCTTTATTTAATAAATGAGAAAATTGGGATATAGGAGGTTAAATAACATAGTCACACAGGAAGTTCTCATCAGTGGTAGGATTTTTGAATCACTGACTATACAGCCAATGAGTGCTTCTTGTATTATACCTTGAAGTCTTAAGCAAAGAAAGGATTAGGGACATTAACAATCCCATACAATGACTAATCATGATTTATTTTTTCTTTGTGTTAATTGTGGATTTATTTTATTCATGATTATCTTTCCAATAGAATGAATAAGCAATTAAATAGAAAGAATCTAGGATGGATGGAATCAGGCCCTGGAAGAAATAAGAGAAAACTAGCTTTTCATACCAAATTTGTGACAGATAGAAATTTGAAAGTTCAGTATGTCTTTAGAACCAAAGCACCATCACAACAAAAAACACAGGGGAGAACTCTTAATATTGTCCCACAATACCTGATATTTGCTAGCCCTGATAGTGTTACAGGTACTATTTGGATGTTTCTTTGTCTGAAAAAGAATGTACCAGATCTATCTGGCTTTAAAGAAAGCCTATGTCTTCTGAAACACTTCCTTACTTTAAGCATCCTTGGCATATTGACAGAGAAAGAATTAGAGGTAAAATTTACCTGTCAGAGATTGTGTAGAAGAGATTTCTGCATTGAATGAAAAGGTGGATGAGATGTTATTTAAGTTATTTTTCCAACCGTATTATATTATGATTTTATTATTTACAGAAGGCAGAAGTTTTTGTACACAATTGTGTTTTTCACATTTTCAATAAAACTGAAGACCACTTCCCTCAGTCATTCCTGACATTAACCTTTAGAAGAGGATAAATAACACTAGAAGTGAACCAGTAACTATGTCTACTGCCATAATTCTCTCTTTGAGGTAGTAGTTATTCCACAGAAATGGTGCAATGGCTTGAGAAAAAAGTGAAAAATACTGTTTTTAGCTGAAACTTCAGGGAGAACTCAGGAAGACTGAATGCAATTACTGTGATAGCTGGGTTAATGAAGTCTTTGGGAATTATGTTCTTTTATGTGCAGTCACCCTGATGTTTTTTTTAAACTTCATAAATCATGAAAACAGAGCTTCTGGTAGTTGTAATTTGGGGTTAAAAAACAAAAGCTCTTTATGCACAGCCTCAGCATCCCAACTCAATGGATAGATAAACTAACTGTAAACAAAATTATTAATTTTGTCATGTTTTTGTGTCCCAAGATCTTCCCCTCATTTGTATGTATCCTTCCCCTTATTAGTATTCTAATATTCTAATATTCCCTTTGTTTAATCATCTTCTTTCTTAAAATCATTTTTTATTAATACTCCCTCCTTTTCAAATATCAATAGACTCATTTCACTGACTTTGAAACCTTACTGTTAACTAAACTCTTCCCATTTCAATTTTGCAATTATGGACAAGAAGCATCCCTTGTACTCCTTCTTGGGGCACAAATAGAAAGACAAAATCAATTTCTATTTCTTCCCTCTGCGCCTACATATGGATATCATGGAAAGGAGCACTGCATTTTGAGTCAGAGGTGCTAGACAGCAAATTCTGGTTCTAATACTTACTACCTGTATGAGTTAGGCAAGTCATTTTACCTTTCTGGGCCTCAGTTTCCTCATCTGTAGAATGAAGTGATTGAGTGCTTGGCAAATGTTATAGTGAAAAATCCTTCTGGGTATGGCTTGGACTCAATGAATTTTCCTATAATTCTCTTCCAATTCTAAATTCTATGGTGCCAGAACTGAATAACCCTTTTTTACATTTTATTAATGATATGGATAAGCCATTTTTTATAAAGTTAATCAGATTTGCAAATGATACAGAGCTAGGATGGATATCTAATGCTAGATCACAAACTCAGGATCTAGGAAGATTTTCACATAAGGTCAAGCTAAAAAGATGAAAACGTCAAATTGCAAAGTTTTATCATACAGTTAAACAAAACAACTTTATAAGTACAGAATGGGGGGCTGGCTAGGTCGGGTTTTTTTTTTTTTTGAGAAAGATTTCTTGGCATTAGGGAATTGCAAGCAAAATATGAATCAGCAATGTGATGCAAATGTAAAAAAAAATGAATGCAGCCCTAAGCTTCAATGAGAGGTACAGCTTCCATAAATAAGGAAGCTATGCTTTATATCTGCACTGATCAGATAAGATTTAGATGTGGTTTTGTGGTTTATTATGGAATTTTGTGTTTAGTTCTACTCATCACACTTTAAGAAGAACAAACTGGGAAGTGGTATTAGTTGAAGGAAATGGGGATATTTAGCATGAAGTATAGAAGAACTGGGGTGATAAGACATCTGTCTTCTAGTCATTGAAGAGCAGTTATATGGAGGAGTTATTTGATCTTTTTGGCAGGTCCAGTAATAGTGGTAGAAAGCTGTGAGGTGTCCAATTTAGGCTCAATATTAGGAAAAAAATTTTCCTGATTATTAAACCTATACCAAAGTGAGATAGGTAGTGTTAGGAGGTAGTGGGTTCCTCTCAATGGAGGACTGTAAAGCAGAGAATGAATGAACATTTATCAGATATGTTCTAGTTGGGATTCTTTTCTTGCATAGATTGGACTTGATGTTAGCTAAGGTCTCTCACAACAACCAGTTCTGTGATCTTTTAAATTGTTCTCACTTGAAAATCTGAGATCCTATTATCCTTTCCTATTCTACTTTCATTTTCTCCCTTCAGAAATGAATTTATCTCCTTTAACATTTTTATTGTCTCTAATTTCTTTACATTTTATTCAATGGTGAATGTATAAATGAATGACCTATTTAGCAGTATAAACATCTCTGAATGTTTGCTGAATCTCTTACCACTAGGTGGTTTTCTTTACTGGAGTAGTATTTTTTTTTAGGTTTGTGGCCCCATAATGAGCAACCCAGTCATGAGTTTTCATTTTTCTTGCTGATATTTGGCCATATCTTATTTGTGTTTCTAATCCAGTTTAATGCTTTTGTATTATGGTATTTTTGCTCACTGGTCCTTTTAACAACTTTGACGTGAGTTGCATTTGAAACAACAACTGAGTTGAGTAGAGTAATTGATCTTTCTCAGATTTTGATTAAATTAGAAATCAAGCCCTACACAAAAACTATATTCTCTCTCCTCCTCCCACTAGTTTTCCATGTGCCTTTGTTGCAAATCCAAAGGGCAATTCTTGTTTTTGAAAATTTTATTTAATAAATTCAGAATATTTTTTCATAGCTACAAGATTCATGTTCCTTCCCTGCCCTTTTCCACCCCGCCTCCCATGGCTGACATGTAATTCCTTTGGGTTTTACATGTGTCATTGCTCAAGACCCATTTCTATACCATTAATATTTGTACTAGTGTGATCATTTAGAGTTTATATCCCCAATCATATCCCCACTGACCCCAAAGGGTAATTCTGCAGAGTGAATTTTAGTTTTCTTCATACTTCTGCTTGACTTTCTTCAAAGCCTTTTGCTTTCTGTGTGCCTTTGAGGTTTTGTATCTCTCCACTAGTTTTGGTGGTAGAACTAAGTTTATGGGATCATAGATTCAAACCTCAAAGGGATCTTAGAATTTATCTGGTGCAATCCTCTCTGTTTTACAGATGAGGAAATTGTTGTCTAGAGAGGTTGTTATTTGTCCAAGGTAGTAAATGACAAAATTGGGATTTGAATCCAGATCCTTTGATTCTCAAACATAGTGCTCTTTTCATTGCACCAGCATCTTTTTGCATTTTCTCCTGTGGTTTTCATTTTAAGATTAATTTTTCCAAAATTAGAGGATCTGAAGTAATTATTTTGGCTCTAAATTTCCAACATCTAAAGGTAGTTTCCTGCTCCATCAATCAATCACATTGTTTCTTGAACTCATTTTTCTTCCCAGATTTAGATTAGACACTGGTTAGTTTGACTTCTGTTCACTTGGGAAGAAGGAATAATAATTCAGTGGGGGGAATTTGTATATCTTATATCATTGCTTCCTGTAGGTTTTCTTCTGGAACTTGTACCTACTGTCAACTGGGTTGAAAGTTTGTTGAATGATTTTTGTGTATATATTGAACTATTACATATATATGTATATATAATGGGAAGAGTTGATTATTAAATCTTTGATCAGTTTGTTTCCCTCAACCCAGATTATGAAGTTATGGATACAGGAAGGTAGATGAAGTATAAAGGTTTTAAATGAAAGTGGAAAAAAAGAGAACCTTGTTCTCTTTATGAGATGTAAAGACATTCTTCACTCAAACTTGAAAAATTTAGAGGGTGGCTAGCCATTGGTTGGACAAAGGATAGGCCATGTGCATGGTGTCACTTAAAGAGTAGTTATCTTTAAGAGAATTTGAGTAATTCTTTGGAGAGTATCTGGCAGGAGTCAACTCTAAGGAGTTTGGATTCTAATAGTCAAGATAAGAGCCAAATTTGGATGAATGATTCAGCCCTTGGAGAGGGCATTATTCCAGTGGAATATACCTCATGCTGTATGTAATACTTCTAGTCCTTTAAGACATGAAAAAGATCTGTGAGTCAAGAGAAAATTAATTCTGGCTGTTGGGAGTCAAGCTTTAGAGAAGAACAGTATTAGAAAGCCAAACAGAGTGATCTTAATAGGGACAATGCACCCAGGGAGAAAAACATGAGGATACCCAAGAAAGGAGGGACACTGAGGCCCTGGAATCATCAGAAGCATAAGTTGTCAGCTTTGGATGTTCCTCATAGGCATGACTCTCTTCTAGTAATAAATAAAATGGTAAAAAAACCAATGGAGTCTTGTAAGTTTTAGGAATGTGGGCCCAAAGAGTCAGGATATTCTATTTTTCATGGATTTTTCATGGATTTTCACTCATGGATGATTAACTTTTATGCTTCATCATTATTATCCCCCCATCTCTCATGAAATGTAAGGCTTTAAGAAAACAAAAATTGTTTTTCCTTTTCTGTTTCCTATAGAAGGGAATCTGTGGATCTCACACATATTTTCCTTTTTATATGTTTTGTTTAATTGTTCATTCTCATTGTTAACTTCTGCTAAATCTTAGAAATATCTGTTAAAAAAGGAGGCAGTATGGTGCAGAGAGCATCATTTTGTGTACAAATCATGAGGTCCAAACTTATTGTCTGTCCTTACTTGTCCTTCCTATGATCAATAGAGCCTATTTCTGTATTTTTATTTTGCCTCTACATAATTACCATCCCCTAGAGTCTATTCTCCACTATCATAATGTATAATGTAGTCCTTGAAAAATGCTTTCTGAAGGTTCCTACTCATTGATCATAAGTCATACCTATGTTTATAGATTTGGAACTGGAAGAAATCTTAGAGTCCATGGAGTTCAAACCCTGATTTTAGGAATGATGAAATTAAGGAACAGAGAGGCTAAATGACTTGTCTAGTGCCACAAAGCAAGTAAGTGTCTTGGGTAGGATTTGAACCCATGTCATCATGATTCCAAATCTAGTACCCTATGCATAATGCCATAGTTTCCCATAAACAAAAGTACTTTTGAGGTTCCATTACTGTACCCAATTCCTTGTGGGATCATGTTAGTACATAATTTTGCTGCTAGGGTAAGATCTTGGTTCTAGTCTTCCCCCTTTACTCCTTTTATTTTACTCTCTCTTCACCTCCACACTTGCCAAGTAACTGAAAAAAATCATCATCAATTCTCTCTTCATATTTAGGTAATAGGGGAGACATTATCCCACTCTTCTCTGTGACTTGCCTCTCTTCTCCCCAGTCAAGTGACTTCCCTCTATTTAATCCTTCCATCCCCAAACTGTTCATTCACATAGAGAGAAGTCAATTTTAATGAATAGAATTTTAAAGGAGACAATCCTGTCTCCTTTCGTTCTCATGCTTTAAATTCCTCTTACAGCCTTAGTTACTTAGAACACCTTTTCTCATTATGATTCCCTTTAGTTCTCTCTTTAGCCCTTGATCACACTTAAAAGAAAAAAATAACCCAACAACCAACTAGCTTTATCTTGATCTAGAGAATTGATTTCTCTACTTAGAGTATTCTTGTTAGCTTAGAGTATTCTTGTATTCCTTCTGTTTTTCTTATGTGTTATGTTTGCAAGTCTGATGCTCTGTTCCTATCTGGTTTCTGTTGGAGAAATGATTTGCAGCTCTCTTTGGTTAAAATTCAATATTTATTGATGATTAGGCTCAGCTTTAAAGGACATTTTATCGTGGGATGTAGTCCTAGGGAGTATCCTGAGGTACTTTGCTTTTTGAAATATCCTATTCTAAAATCTCCTGTGGTTTCTTCTGGTTGTGTAATAGTTCTAAACTATTCATATTGGCTTTGAAGCTGGGACTTGACACACAAACCTTTTAGGTTGTTAGTCTCAGATGTGCACCTAGTAGACAAACCATCTGGGGGTGTTGATAGGAAGTGAGAATAGTTTGCTTCTATTATTTCCATTCTGTGGAGGTGTTTCTGATTTCTTTGGGGGGTGTTAATTACTATTAATTTGACACATTTCTTCCTGACTTGGGGTTATTGAATGATTGAATTATGCTAGTATTGGTGATACTACTTGTTAATATTTGCCGGACTCCTCCTGCCTTACTTTTCAAAGTTAACTCTATGATACTTTATGGAGTATACTGATGCATAAATGAAGAGTATTCTCTGTTGCTCTGACTCTTTATTCCACTGACAGCAATTTTCTCTTCTCTCTTGCCATAATTCAGATTGATAATTGCCAATTGCTAATTGATTTCTCTTTTCTAAAATTTTAATAGTAATTTTGATCTTTTCTTTGAACTGATTACATTGTACTTTGTGTTATTGCTACTTGCATACTCATTTTATTTCCTCATTAGAATGTAAGTTTCTTGAGAACAGAAAGTTTCCTACTAAAAGGCACTTAATTCAAATTGAGTAGAATGAGTATCAGAATATTTCTCTGGGGCAATATTTGTGTCTAATTGAAATATCTCCTTTAAAAAATGGATTAGAAGAGGTAAGAAAAGGCATAGTTGACTGCTCATTCCATCTAGCCACTTGAGCCTAATCCAACAGGGCAGAAGGAAATGGAAACTCTAGATTTTGATCCTGAATCATAGTCCTAAAAATGCCCCTAGTACATCAGATCATCAAATCAGAATGTGATATAATTAATCTCACAAATTCCTTATTTATTGATGCTTGTTCTCTTTTGTTCAAATGACATCATTCCAATCAATAGTTATTCATTGTTGGAACATAGACATACACATATGAGTAGAAGTGGTTCTTTCTAGGATCTGATACTTATATATAGAGGAAGGGAGACAGAGACAGAGACAGAGACAGACAGACAGACAGAGAGGGGAGGAGAGAGAGAGAGAGAGAGAGAGAGAGAGAGAGAGAGAGAGAGAGAGAGAGAGAGAGTTCAATAGTTATATAATTCCTGACCCTGGGGAGCTGAAGCTAATGGTTGCTAATATCAGAAGAGTGCTGGAATTGCATCATCTGGGATGAGTTCAGTTGAGTGTGTAAAGGTGGGAAGAAATCTAAGGCATATTTACTCCTGTGTTCCTATGTGTGGTTGAAGAAGACTGGAGTCAGAGGGCATAGGTGATGAGTCCAACACCTTGGAGGACAAGGTGTTGAAGGGTAACAATAGAACAGCATTGGCCAATGTTTTCAAGTCTGTGTGCCAGAATTGCAATTTCAAGCTGTCTGTGAGCCCCCCCCCCCACTACCCCAGAGAGCTGAGGGAAGTGCTCACTTTGGGCAGCTGGATACAGTCAGGGCATACAAAAATGTCCTCAGGCACTGAGAGGAGGGGGAATAGAGCAGCTCCCCCTGTGCCAGCCCAGCACCCATGCCAATACTTCGTCAATTTTGCAATAGGGAATAGGACTTGAGATAGGGATGAATACTGTGATCTAGTTATGGAACTTTATTTGGGAAAAAGAAAGTCATCTGGAAATCTATTGATAATAGCAACAAAGAGCAGAAGAGTAATAAATGTTTATTAATTATTTAATAGTCTGGCTTGGAGGACTGTACATGTATGAATCATTGGAAAAAGTGAAGCAGGCTGATCATACTATCTTCTCTTAGCAATTTCTTCAAGACTTCTACTCTGATTTAGGAACTGTGCTAAGCTCTAGGTACAAAAGGCAAAAAGTGAATAGACCCTCCCACCAAGGGGCTTACATTCTCAGGGAGGGGGATTGTGTATGTGTGCACATTATTCTGTTTTAATACAGAGAGAGGAGTTTTAAAGAGTCATGGGATGGGTTTGAAACAAAGGAATAGTGAAGGGAACAGAGTGATTGTGCAAATAGAAAGTAATTTGAGAAGAGGAGTCACTACCCCAGAGCTTCTTTTATCTGAGGGCAAAGCCCCCATCTCTTCTGGCACTAGTACTAATAATACCTTGTTTACTACTCCCAAAGAAGAGATTTGAATTTTCTTAGATATCACCCTGTCTGTAACATAATAGTAGCAAATAAATAAATAAATAAACATCTTTGTATCTTAAAATGTTGACAAAAGGCTTTCCCCAGAATAGGCCTCTGAAGTAGGTACTACATTAATAATTACCTTCATTTGAAAAATGAGGAAACTCAAGCTCAGACAATGTAGGTAATTTGTAATAGTCACACAGCTGCAAGTATTAGAACCAAGATCCAGACCCTCAGTTTCTTTTTATGCTATGCCTTATGCTGTCAGATCATTTTTAAGTCATTATTTTCCATTTTAGAATTAATATTGTTTCTAATGCACAAAAGCAGTAAGGGCTAGGCCATTGGTTTTGTGCGACTTGTCCAGAGTCACACTGCTAGGAAGTGTCTCAGACCAGAGTTGAATCTAGGACTTTCCATCTTCTACTCCTGACTCTCAATTCACTGAGCCACCTAGCTGACCTTGGCTGTCAGATTTTAATGTGAGGTTAAAACAACATAACAGCAACACTAGGACAAAAATGAGCTTCAAAGTGACCAGAGACATTTAGAATATAGAATTAATACTAACACAAATGATTCAGAAAAGTAAAGTCATAAAAAAGATGAAATTTTTATATTAATCAAGTGAAGAAAATATGGAGTCATGCCTCCAGAAGAATATGGTTGAAAGAAATTAGAGCTGGTTGTTAATTTGAGAAGGAAATTAGATAATGAGAGGTTTGGGGAACTAACAATATTTAATAGTAATAATATCTGACATTTTCCCATTTCTTTTGGTGAAGTATTCCTATAATCCTCTGCCTACCCTTTACTCTCTATTTCTTACCTGTTACCTACAAATATACCTTGGCATTTTCAGGTTTTCAAAGCATTTTATATTTATTATCTCAGTTGATTTTCATAATAGCTCTGTGAGTTAGTCACTTTTTCCAAGGTACTAGGATTTCATAACTATGGGTCCTTCTTCTAGTAATAGTTTTTTTCATCCCCTTAATTTAGCATGTGAATTGCTATGATAGGAAATGCCATAATTAAAACTTTCAGCACTCAGTTTCCACACCAGATATCTTTCCCATCTAAGTTGATCCTCAAAGAAGGCATAGAACATGATATCTTTTCAGTTCACTATGACCTATTTGAGCCAGCACTGTGTTGGCATGACCTCCTAGAACCAAGATCACCTCTATACTACAATGAAATATTGGAGTAGAACTTTGTCTTCTTTACTCCAGTCTCTGATGAAGAGGGAGACTTTCTTCATGAGCAGGCCAACCTCTCTGCTTTTATCCTACATCCCTAAGCCTTTCAATCTTTTTATCAAATTAATTTTTTGCAATGAACATTTATTTCATCTTCTTTCTCTCCAGTGTAATTGAAAAAAGGGGAAAACATTTTAAACAAATAAACACAGCCATGCAATATACAGTTTCACACTGGTCATGGCTCAAATTTCATTCTGCATATTGTCCATCACCTCTATGAATGAATGTAGGCATAAATCTTTCAAAATGACCCACTTCTACAATATTGTGTTATTGATTGATTATTCTCCCAGTTCCACTTACTTCATACAACTGTTCCTAACCTTCTCTGAATGTGCCTTCTTAATTTCTTATGGTGTAAGAGAATCCCTCTCATCCTTTATAGGTTCCCATTTCTTTTGGTGAAGTATTCCTATAATCCTCTGCCTACCCTTTACTCTCTATTTCTTACCTGTTACCTACAAATATACCTTGGCATCTTATATCCTTTAAAAACCATCACATGTGGAAAAATTAGGACACTAATGTATCCTTGGTGGAGTTGTAAACTGATCCAACCATTCTGGACGGCAATTTGGAACTATGCCTAAGGAGCTATAAAACTATGTATATCCTTTGATCTAGTAATACCACTATTCCAGATACTATCTCAAAGTTAAAATTTAAAAAAATAGGGAAAGGACATACTTATACAAAAATATTTATAGTAGCTATTTTTGTAGTTGCAAATAATTGGAAATTGAAGTGATGTCTCTCAATTGGGGAATGACTGAACAAATGTGGTATGTGTTGGTGATGGGATACAATTATGCTATAAGAAATGATAAGCAAGATAATTTCAGAAAAAGCTGGAAAGATCTGCAGGAACTGATGCAGAGCAAAATAAGGAGAACTGGGAGAGCATTGTATACAATAAATCAATATTGAATGATGTTTATTTGTGAAAATTGGCTACTTTCAGCTGTGTAATGATTTAGGACAATCCTGAAAGACTTATGAAGGCAAATGCTATTCACCTCCAGATAAAGAACTTTTGGAGTTGGTTGGATATGGATCAAAGCATACTATCTTTTGCATCAGTGTATTTATGGTTTTATTTTGGGATTTGGGTTATGTATGGTTGTGTTCTTACAGCAGTGACCAACCTGGAAATGTGTTTTGCATGTCAATAGAAATAAATAAAAAAAACCCACTGTATAACTCTACTTTCCCTTTAAGCTGTCTTACTACTTCTTTCCTCTCTTTTACAGTTGAATTCCTGTTGGGGAAGGGAAGCCCTTATTGCCTCCATTTTCTCTATTCTCATTCATTTTTCAAACCCATCTTAGAATGGCTAGACTTGCTGAAACTGCTATCTTCAATGTCTCTTGATTGCTAAATCTAATGGCCTTTTCTCAGTACGCATCCATCTTTACCTCTCCACAGCATCTGACTCTATTTACTGGCCTTTCATCCTGCAACTTTTCTCCTCTCTAGGCTTTTTATGATACTGCTTTATAATAGCTCTACTAGAGGCAGAGCCAAGACAATGGGTTACTAGCAGCAAAAGCTGAAACCACTTTGAGAATCCTCTCTAATAGTTCTCCTACCTATCTTAATACTACTACTTCTCTGTCTCATTTTTTGAATCAGCATTCATATCACACTCCCTGAATGTAATCCAAGGTTCTGTCCTGGACACTTTTCTTTTCTCTAAATCCTGGGCTCTCATCTTTTCCCTATGTTCACTGTCTTGATGACTTCATCAGCACCCATGGTTTCAGAGATTTCTGTGCAGATATATCCAAGATCTATATGCTGTATCTATCCCTAGTCTCTCCTCTCTATATAGGGGATATGTATATGTACACACACACACACACACACACACACACACACATATATATATGCATATGTATATATGCATATATATATATACACTTATTGAACATTTGAATCCAGTGTCTCAAAAGTATTTCAAACTCCTCACTTCCTATGTTTACTCCATTTCGAAACTTCTTTTTCCCTGTCTAGGACACCATCATCCTTCCATTTTCCTAACTTTACAACTTCAGAGTTATCTTTGACTCTTCTGCTTCCTCCATCCTCCATATCTAATTAGTTGCCAAATCTTGTCAGTTCTACTTCTATATCTCTCAAAGCCATCCCCCTTTTTCACAAGGTGATTGTCTTTTTGGTTTGGACCTTAACCTCCATTTTTCTGAACTACTATAATAACTTCCAAATAGAATTTTCTTCCAAAGAGAAAGAGTGTTTATGAACTGGAATGACCTCCAGGAATTGATGCAGAATGAAAGGATCAGATCCAGGAGAACATTATACACAGAGACTGATACACCGTGGTAAAATTGAATGTAATGGACTTCTCCATTAGTGGCAATGCAGTGATCCAGAACAACTTGGAGGGATCTATGAGAAAGAACACTATCCACATTAAGAGGGAAAACTGTGGGAGTAGAAACACAGAACAAAGACATTTCCTTGATCACATGGTTCAATGGGGATATGATTGGAGATGTAGACTCTAAATGATCTCTCTATTGCAAATATTAATAATATAGAAATAGGTCTTGATCAATGATATTTGATCAAGTGGAAATCAAGTGTATATTTCCCAGTGGAACTGCACATTGGCTACAGGAGTGGGAATGAGGAGGGAAGGGAAAGGATATGAATCATGTAACCATGGAAAAATATTCTAAATCAATTAATTAAATAAATAAAAAATTTAAAAAGCAGAGAGTAAAGTGTTTAGTTAGACATCTTGAGTTTATAGTCCAGCTCTACAAGTTATTCTTTGTTTAAATTTAGGAAGGTCACTTGGCCTCATTGGGGACTAGTTTTTATCTGTAAAACTAGGGGAGTTGGCTTCGAGAAAGTAAAAAATCCTTTTCAAATATATAGCCTGTCCATTCTTTACATACTTTAAAAAGTGATATTCTTTAAAAAATCTAGTTTAACAGAAAGGAAGATCAGTGGAATAGACTGGGGGAAAGCGACCTCAGCAAGACAGTATATGATAAACCCAAAGATCCCAGCTTTTGGGACAAAAATCCACTATTCGATAAAAACTGTTGGGAAAATTGGAAGACAGTGTGGGAGAGACTAGGAATAGATCAACACCTCACACCCTACACCAAGATAAATTCAAAATGGGTGAGTGACTTAAACATAAAGAAGGAAACCATAAGTAAATTGGGTAAACACAGAATAGTATACATGTCAGACCTTTGGGAGGGGAAAGACTTTAAAACCAAGCAAGACAGAAAGAATCACAAAATGTAAAATAAATAATTTTGACTACATCAAATTAAAAAGCTTTTGCACAAACAAACCCAATGTAACTAAAATCAGAAGGGAAAAAACAAACTGGGAAAAAATTTTCATAGAAACCTCTGACAAAGGTTTAATTACTCAAATTTATAAAGAGCTAAATCAATTGTACAAAAAATCAAGCCATTCTCCAATTGATAAATGGGCAAGGGACATGGATAGGCAGTTCTCAGATAAAGAAATCAAAACTATTAATAAGCACATGAAGAAGTGTTCTAAATCTCTTATAATCAGAGAGATGCAAATAAAAACAACTCTGAGGTATCACCTCACACCTAGCAGATTGACTAACATAACAGAAAAGGAAAGTAATGAATGCTGGAGGAGATGTGGCAAAGTAGGGACATTAATTCATTGCTGGTGGAGTTGTGAACTGATCCAACCATTCTGGAGGGCAATTTGGAACTATGCCCAAAGGGCGACAAAAGAATATCTACCCTTTGATCCAGCCATAGCACTGCTGGGTCTGTACCCCAAAGAGATAATGGACACAAAGACTTGTACAAAAATATTCATAGCTGCGCTCTTTGTGGTGGCCAAAAATTGGAAAACGAGGGGATGCCCATCAATTGGGGAATGGCTGAAAAAATTGTGATATATGTTGGTGATGGAATACTATTGTGCTAAAAGGAATAATAAAGTGGAGGAGTTCCATGGAGACTGGAACAACCTCCAGGAAGTGATGCAGAGCAAGAGGAGCAGAACCAGAAGAACATTGTACAGAGAGACTAATACACTGTGGTATAATCGAACGTAATGGACTTCTCCATTAGTGGCGGTGTAATGTCCCTGAACAACTTGCAGGGATCTAGGAGAAAAAAAACACTATTCATAAGCAAAGGATAAACTATGGGAGTAGAAACACCGAGGAAAAGCAACTGCCTCAATACAGCAGTTGAGGGGACATGACAGAGGAGAGACTCTAAATGAACACTCTAATGCAAATATTATCAACATAGCAATGGGTTCAAATCAAGAAAACATGTAATGCCCAGTGGATTTATGCGTCGGCTATGGGGGTTGGGGGGGGAGGAAAAGAAAATGATCTATGTCTTTAATGACTAATGTTTGGAAATGATCAAATAAAATATAAAAAAAAAGAAAGCAAAAAAAATATTGAATTTAAAAGAAAAAAAATCTAGTTTAAACATCCTATTCTTTTGCTCTAATGGTTCCTTATTGTTTCTAGAATAAAGTGCAAATGCCCATATTTGCCATCTAAATCCTTTCAGAATCTGGCTCTTCTCTATGTTTTTGGGCTATATATATTACACATTGTTTCCCTTTGCACATATATTTCAGCCAAACTGACCTAGTTGATGACCTTCACACACAGCATTCCTTTTGTTATCTCTTTCTCTTTTTGCAGTCTTTTTTTTGTCATACCTAGAGAGCAGCCTCTCCCTATTCCCCCCTCTTAGAATCTCCAATTCTTTGCAATTTTTGCACATATATTATATTTAGTTATATACATGTATATGCCACTTCTCTTAATAATATGTGGGGTGTATGGGGTGTTCAGAGAGGGATAGCACCCTTGGTATGGAGGGCTTGTCATGCCCTCCTAGGGCAGCTCTCCAGCCTCTGACTCCCACCTGACACCCAGCTCTCACTTGTGGCTCCTAGTAGCTGCTAGCATGCGGCAGCGGCCACACCCCAGGCAACAGCTTTGACAGGCTGGCTAAACCTTGTGAGGGTAGCCATTGGGTCGTAGATGTAAATCTTGAAATTTCTCAGACTTGTGAATGTTAAAAATTTCCCCATTGGGGAATTCTCAATTGGAACAATTCCCTACTGGGAACATCCCCCATTTTGACTGTGAGAACTCGCCAGGATCAGAAATGGGAGGACCTCTACGCCACCGTACTTAAGACTGCTTTAGGAGAGAAAACTCCTTGCTAAACAATGAAAGCACTTAGACCCATACTTATAATGAGGCAAGGAGTTCTTTGAGCCATGCCTGTTTTTAGAATTGATACAATGGGATGCTAGGTACCTCTAAAGGTCGAGAAACTTGTAAACTTGCCAGGAGCAAAGAGGTGAAAACTTACTCAAAGGTTATCTTTTGAGGGGATTAGTCGACTCAGCTGTGTTTTCTCTGGTTCAGACTTACTCAGAGGTTTTCTACTAAAGGGATTAATCAACCCAGCAGTGTTTTTAGAATGGGCGTCCTTTGGAAAATGTCTACTGTGTTTGGTAGATGTAAGGACTTAGGGGAGGTGACATAGGAGAAAACCCCTATATAAGAAAAAGCAGAATCTCTTGAAGGGCAATCCTTTGGGAAGAAAGCTCTTAGGGCAATCCTTTTGGAGAAAGCTCTTATGAGGATTGCTTGAGGAGAGACTTTTGGAGGCTTTTGGAAGGAGATTCTTTTGGAGATTGCTTGAGAGGAGCTCTTGGAGGAATTCTCTAAGGAGGTCTCTCAAGGGAGGCTATCTCTGGCTGGAACTCCCTCTGGGGAGACTCTGTCCCTCTGAATCCCTTACTTGGACAAATCTTATGGTGAGTGATAAAAGACTGACTGACTGATCTCTCTCTCTCTTAAGACTCAGGTCTAGGCCATGTTGGCTTAAGGCCATTTATACTTTTCTCTCTCTCTCTCTCTCTCTCTCTCTCTCTCTTTCCTTGATTACTTGTATTATTAATTAAAATTTCTATAAAACCCACTTGACTTGGGTATATTCATGATTGGGAATATATTCCTTGGCGACCACCTTATATTTGATTAAAAAACCAAGACACTGTACTGAAACATATTTTCTGCGGTCACAAATTTACTCACCCACTCTTATATCTCTTACAATTTATATCTTCAACTCTTTTAACTGCTACAGTTTATGGCAGACAACTATTTTAAATTTTACATAGACCCCTGGTGAACCAGGGCTTTGCTCACCCAGCATGTGAAGACTGCTTCGGCCGAACAGACAGAAGAAACCAATAAGAAGGTTCAATGGATGAGATGGCGATGCAGCAAAGCACTGTGGAGTGCTTAGGGTGTGTTGGAGCACAAAGGACAACATGGCCATCCAATGCAGCTGAGGAAGTCTCCAGGTGTAACGACTCTTTGTGCCACTGGTCCCAGGCTTCCAACGCCGAGAGAGTGGGACTGTCTCTGTGCATCGACTTTTCCACTTAAATCTCCTTCACGCACAAGTGTCTTTGTGC
This sequence comes from Monodelphis domestica, assembly GCF_027887165.1. NCBI lineage: Eukaryota > Metazoa > Chordata > Mammalia > Didelphimorphia > Didelphidae > Monodelphis > Monodelphis domestica. The sequence goes on from NC_077227.1 coordinate 525,665,014, forward strand.
ACACTCATCTATACACCATAGATGAAAATGCACAAAGACAATCATCATCCTCGGTTACCGAGAGACTACTACTAATGAACTAACTAATAATATATAAACTACTTAAGGATAAGAGCTATTTTAGTTTTGTCCTTGTATCCCCTACATCTGGCTAAGTACTTGGCACATTTGCTGTTATTCAGTCATTTAATCATAGTCAACTCTTTATGATCCCATAACATACCAGTCCCTTCTTTCCTATGCTATCTCTAAAAGTCTGTCCAAGTTCATCATGGCTTCCATGATACTATCCATCCATCTCATCCTCTTCTCCTTTTGCCTTCAATCTTTCTCAATATCAGGGTCTTTTCCAGAATCTTGTCTTTTCATTATGTGACCAAAATATTTAAACTTCAGCTTCAGAATTTGACCTTCCAGTGAATATTTAATTAATAAATAAATAAAATTTAAAAAATAAATAAAGATTTAATTTCTATAAGTATTTATTGATTTGTTCTTCTTGGTGTCCAAGGGACTCTCTAAAGTCTTCTCTAGCACCACAATTCAAAAGAGTCCATTTTGTGGCACTCAGCTTTCCTTATAATCCAACTCTTTTAGCTGTATACCACTGTGGGGGGAAAAAAACAAGCCAAACCAAACCAAACCATAACTTTCAGTATATGGGCCTTTGTTATCAAGATAATATCTCTAATTGGTACTTAATAAAGGCTCATTGAATAATTGATAATGGTGGAAGGTACCATAAATATTGTTAACCTCATTTTATAGATGAGCATACTGGTCAGAGCATTTAAGTGAATTGTTAATGGTCATAAGTTCAGAGGCAACATCTGAACCCATATCTCTCTTACTTCAAGTCCAGACCTATTCTTTACTACATTAGGGAGTCATACTATATATTGTAGAGACTACAAAAAAAATAGAAAACAGTCACAATCTTTAAATCTTTTTTATGTCCATTCTTCCTTCCCTTGTCCTTTTTTAGGTTTGGAGAAATAGTAATGGAAAATAATCAATGACCATAAAATATCTGTAATTGTACCTTTTGTTAATTTAGCACTGGATTTGAAACCAAGATTAAAAAAATATTTCCCTAACTTCTACTATCATTTTTTCCTTCCAGTGATAAAAGCTCAAGGAGATTATATTTACTTTACGAGGTAGAAAAATTTTCTTTATGTAAAGATGTGATTTTCAAGAGTTTACTTGTCTGGAGACATATATCTGCTTTTAGGGGGGAAAAGTCTGTTTTAACAGTCAGTTATATGAAGTATAAATTTGTGATAGAGTTTTTAAAGAATAAATTTCTAATTAAAGAATAAATTTATAAATTGTCTGACTCAAAGTTTTGAGACAGCAGTTACTCATTTCCATACTTCAGCATGTAGAACATAAAAGTAAATGGAGAATGATTTTCTATAGTGATTTATATTTGAAACATTGGAAATTGTCTAAGTTAATACCTAGGAATTGATGGATATTAGAACTGTTCAATTATTATAGAAAAATGTAATTAATCTGACCATAAGATGAGGATGAGGATTTAGTTATTAATTATAAGGTGATTTTTTTACAGAGAAGGCTCAGCTGCTGAATCAAGAAATATTTTAGAGGTAAAAGGACCAATTTAATAACCTAACATGGTTAAGGATACTATAACCCTCTCTGTATTATTATTTGTTGCTAGGATTGTTGGTTAGACAGTAATAGTCTGGGATACTCTTATTGGATATTTACTGTTGAAAAGAAGGAATAGAGATAATTTACTCTGCTTGTTACTGAGGGAAAAAAACAATAGTGAAAACATTTTTGCTTTTATGCTTTGCTAAAAAGAGAAAACAGAGGAAAATTCAGAATATATTTTTCTGCACTGTTATGTCTGAAAAGTAAAAGAGAAAAAGAATGCTGAAAAGAGAATTAGAGAGATTTTTGCTAACTCTAGGATAAAGGTAATTATTTTTTTCCTAAAACATGGCTTCAGCTAAAGGCATCAGCTAAGTCTGGAATTGGTAATGATGGATACTACTGTTGCTATGAATGAGTAATGCCAGCTAAGTCAAAGAACAACTTGGCAACAGAATATTTATCAAAGAAGCATCATAGTTTACTAACTGTTCCAGTAGCAACATCATGCCTAGTGAGGTGCCAAATGAGCACATCCTGACTCAGCCTAGCTTAACAATGGAGACATCTGACCAATGTGGAATCTGTGCACATAAAGGAACATTTTATGGGTTTGTGCCAATGTTCGTTCCCCAATGGTGTTGCTCTCCTCCCCAATTTTTTTTAATTTCAAAGCTCAAGGACTTTTTAGTCAGCCAATGGGTCTTCTCCCCTTGGTGTTCCTTAGTAGATGGATGAAGCTCTTGGACATTAACATTTTGCCTGCTAAAGATGTTTCTGGGGCAAGATTGTGTGTATGATTGCAAAGTTTCCTCACTCTTTGTTTGGACCCCTTGCCACACATCCCTTTCCATCCCCCTTATCCAAGAAAGGGGAGGAAGTATTCCCATTGGGCTGCTGGGCAGAGGGGTGTGTGAAGTGAGGATATTTGTGGAGAGGTGGAGGGGAGTGGCTCAAGCACTTTGTTCCTCTTCCACCTCTGACATATGTGAAGTGCTCCCATTGGGCTGCTGGGCTGAGGGGTGGATGAAGTGAAAAAAAAATGACCTCAGCATGGCAGAGAGGGGAAGGGAGCACCTTCCAGTTCATTTGGCTTTTTAGTAGTGAATTCTGGTGAGTGACACCACACATGCCCACAGAAAGGGCTCTATGTGCCTTTTTGGCACATGTGCAATAGGTTTGCCATCATGACTCTATAATGTATGAAGTGATGAGAGAGGAAAAGTAAAGGAAAAATCTAAAACAAATCATTTTTGAATATTTATAGGGAAAGTGACCATAGTAGTTGGGAGTTGGGGAGAGATTAGGGAAAACTAAATAGAAACAGAGGCATATGATCTGAACCTTCAAGAATGGTAAGACATTCTGAACAAAAGAAAAAAGAGGGAGTACATTCCACCATGAGTGGTGCCAACCTGTAGAATTTCAGAAGCTTCAGATGTCATGTTAAGTTTAGGGAGCAGGAAATAATCTAGTTTGATTAGACTACAGAGTATGTGAACTGGAACACTGTAAAAGAAGTAAATTCGAGCCAGAATATGTATGGCTTTAAATGCATGATTAATGAATTTGTATTTATCTTAAAAATGATGGGGAGCCCCTAAAAGTTTTTTAATATTTATAATAGCATATAAACTCCTTGAAAGAGGTGTTTGATGCCTTATGTCCACAGCATCTAGCACCTGGCAGGTAGTGAGCACTTAATAAATGCTTAATTGATTAATGGAACATAATATTCCAGATGTGGTCTAATCAAGAAAGAGCCCAAGGTACAATTAGCTTTCTTGGCTGCTATATCACACTACAGAATCCCATAGTGTTTGTTGTTCAAGACTTTTAGGAAGCTATATGTTGAGGAGTTTGGTAGAAAGATCTTAGTTCCCTCATTTTATAGACGAGGAAATTTATGAGTCTAGATAGCTAACCCAATATCTCCTAACCATAGAGAAGGGTTGTCTAAAGATGAGGATTTGTGATACCTGTTTCCCTGGGCTACACTCCTTATTTCCACACCTACTAGATATGTGAACTTTAAATTACTCCACCCTACTTAGATCTTACTTTATGGTGAAGATATAGTATCTTGTAATCTTGTAATCTCTTGATTGAACAATGAAGGTACTTAGTTCTTACTTTATAGTGAAGCTAGAACCTTAAGCTAAGTCTATTTTTAGATCTTAATACAAAAAGGTGTTAAGTAGCTATAAAGGTTAAATTAATCACAAAAGGTTAAGTAACTAATGAAGGGGACTCTTAAAAAAGAAGTATTAAGTAGCTCTAAAGATATAACCTAATCAAAGAAGATGAGAACTAAAGAATGGGCAGTCCTGGAGAAAAACCTCTGATGTGATTGGTAGATGTGAAAATTTAGAGGAGGGGACACAAGAGTAAAAGGTCTATGTATCTGGCTCACTTCCTCTTTCTGGTACCTTTGGTGGTAGAGAGGTGGCTGGTGGCAGCGTGTTGGACCTTTTGGCATCTTGGCATGGCTACAGCTATTGTCTGGTTCGGTGGTGAGTTTCTGGCTGAGTTTTTCCTCCTTTACTTTCCAAACTTTATCCTCTTAGAAGCCTCTAATCTCCTTCAGAGATCTAGTGGCAGAGATCTTGAACTCCCCCTGGCACAGGCTAGGTGGGAGAAATCCTATATCCTCTTCCCTCTTTCTCCTTAAACCCTTGCTTCTATATTAATTAAAATTACCATAAATTTCCAGACTGACTTTTATTTGGGATTTTCCCTGGCAACCAATTAATTTAGATTTTAAGTCAAACCCCTAAAATTATCTTTACAGATAATACCATTAATATCACTAATATTTGAATATTGAGATTAAATGTATTATCCATAGAATTAAAGGTTAGATTAGATGATCTTTAAGGTACTTCCAATCTCGAACTTCCATCATTATTATGTTTGAGGTTTGCTAATGAAAACTTGATCCATACCATTTCATAGGAACTGACTTTGCTTATATCTTTTAAGCTAATGAGCCTTCTATATCTTTGTAAACACTTAAAAGGGCAGTGAGGTGGCATAGTGGACAGAGTGTGAGGCCTGGAATCAAGAAGATTCTTCTTCCTGAGTTCAAATCTTGCCTCAGTCACTTATTTGCTATGTGAACCTAGGCAAATAATGTGATTATGTTTGTCTCAGTTTCCTCATCTGTAAAATTAGCTGGAGAAAGAATGATAAACCACACCAGAATCTTTGCCAAGAAAATTCCAAATGGCATTATGAAGAGTCAGACATGACTGACATGACTGAACAACAATAACAACAAAAACACATTTAATATTTTAATTTGAGCTTGCCCAATTTTGAGTCAAATGCCTTCTTTCCAGTGATAATTAGTTTGCAAATATATCAACTATAAAATGGTATATCATTAAACTCCAATCTGTCATTTCAAATCCAAATACAGTAATTTGAAATAAAATTTAGAGGATCACAGATGTAGGGCTAGAAGGGAACTGAGAGATTATCCAATCTGTTTCAATTCTTGGAAATCACAAAAAGTGACTGTTTTTCTTGACTATTTTTCAATATTCTATCAGAAAGTGGTGTTATAGATATGCTGGTTCTAAAAAATAAAGCTAACAATGCTAAGTAGAAGATATTAAGCTACATGAGTGGGAGTATATGGGTCAGAGAAGTCAGCATAGATGTTTTCTTTTTCCATGCAGGAGAATTATTTTAAAATATGTATTAGAAAATTTTATGCTCCAAAGTGATTTGGGAAAAATAAGACTCTTCCTGATAAAAATCAATTGAACTTTTATAGTTTAGCACTTCCTTTGTGTAGTACTGATGAATTTAACATCATGTCAGCTTTTGGAAATGTCACGCAAAATAGATGAGAACAGGGAATCCAGGGAAAAGGTGTAATCGATCTCTAGAAACAACAGTTTTCTTTTCCTGTTAATCATCTTCTCTCTCCCACCAAAAACAAACAAACAAACCAACAATTTATGAGAAGGAAATCATTAGAGGTGGAGAGGAGATTGTGTGAAATGAACACAAGCCAACAAGTCTACCTCCACCTTTGGGAGTTGTGATAAATTATTGTGGGACTTTAGGATTGACAGCTAGAAGGAATTGTGGAGTCATCTTGTTCAATCTTCCTTGCTCCTTCTTCTGTAGAATAGAAAGGATTTATTCAAGGTCAGGAAGAAAGCAAATACTGACATGGAGATGAAAGCCTAAGTCAAATCCTGAGAGGTTGTTCACTCCATTATTCTCCTTTTCAATTAACTCAAGCCATTGTCTATTTTCTAGAAGCATAAATGGTAAGTAGCAGTCTTTGGCACAAATGCACTTATACAACTTATTTATCTTAAAATTACAGAATCAGAGAAATCTAGGATTTAGAGGGGACTTCTGATATTATCTAATATGATTTATTGCTATACTATGCTCTTTAATGCAGGCTAAGATGACAGTAGCTTTTTAGGCTGCCATGTCACTATGTTAATGACTCATGCAGCATTTTGAGTTTAAATGGAGCAGTACATAGAGAATTGGGCCTGGATTAGGAAGACCTGAGTTTAAATCAGATCTCAGAAATTTACCAGCTATATGATCCTCCATAAGACACTTAATCTTTATGTGCCCCATTTTCCTCCTCTGTAAAATGGTGATATTAATAGCATCTGTTTTCGTAGTTATTATGAGGACCAAATGAGACAATATTTGTAAAGAATTTAGCACAATCACTGGACATTTAAAAATGCTTGTTTCTTTTCTCTTTCCTTCTCTAAAATCCTCAGATATTTTTTAGGTGACCTGAAGTCAGATCTTTTCCATTTTGTGAATATGATTTTCTTCAATTTGTTTGTAAGGCTTTATGTTTCTCTCCATTAACCTAACTTTATTTTTGTTGTTGTTGTTGTTGTCCAGTTTTCTTCAGTCATATCCAATTTTTTGTTACCAAATTTGGGGTTTTCTTGACAAACTTATTGGAGTGGTGTGACATTTCCTTCTATCACTCATTTTACAGATGGAGAAATTGAGGCAAACAGGGATAAGTGACTTGTTCAGGGTCATACAGCTAGTAAGTGTCTGAGGAGAGATTTCAATTCCAGGCCTGGCACACTATCCATTGCACCTCCTGTCTATCACCTTAACATTATTAGATTTAATCTGATATTCTGATCTATGAATCCTAATGATTCTTTTTTTTCATTTATTTATTTTTTCTGTTTTATTTATTTATTTATTATTTGATCATTTCCAAACATTATTCATTGGAGACAAAGATAATTTTCTTCACCCCCCACCCCCTCCCATAGCTGAAGCGCAATTCCACTGGGTATCACATGTATACTTGATTCAAACCCATTTCCATGTTGTTGGTATTTGCATTAGAGTGTTCATTTAGAGTGTCTCCTCAGACATGTCCCCTCAACTCCTGTAGTCAAGCAGTTGCTTTTCCTCCGTGTTTTTACTCCCACAGTTTGTCCTCTGCTTGTGGATAGTGTTTTTCTTCTAGATCCCTGCATACTGTTCAGGAACATTGCATTGCCACTAATGGAGAAGTCCATTAAGTTCAATTGTACCACAGTGTATCAGTCTCTGTGTACAATGTTCTTCTGGTTCTGCTCCTCTCCCTCTGCATCACTTCCTGGAGGCTATTCCAGTCTCCAGTTGTTCCTCCACTTTATTATTCCTTTGAGCACAATAGTATTCCATCACCAACATATACCACAATTTGTTCAGTCATTCCCCACTTGATGGGCATCCCCTCATTTTCCAATTTTTGGCCACCACAAAGGGTACAGCTATGAATATTCTTGTACAAGTCTTTTTCCTTATTATCTCTTGGTACAAACCCAGCAGTGCTATGGCTGGATCAAAGGGCAGACAGCCTTTTATTGCCCTTTGGGCATAGTTCCAAATTGCCCTTCAGAATGGTTGGATCAATTCACAACTCCACCAATGATGAATTAATGTCCCTACTTTGCCACATCACCTCCAGCATTCACTACTTTCCTCTGCTGTCATGTTAGCCATTCTACTAGGTGTGAGGTGATACCTCAGAGTTGCTTTGATTTGCATCTCTCTGATTATAAGATATTTAGAACACTTTTTCATGTGCTTATTAATAGTTTTGATTTCTTTATCTGAAAACTGCCTATTCATATCCCTTGCCCATTTATCAATTGGAGAATGGCTTGATTTTTTGTACAATTGATTTAGCTCTTTGTAAATTTGAGTAATTAAACCTTTGTCAGAGGTTTTTATGAAGATTGTTTCCCAATTTGTTGCTTCCCTTCTGATTATAGTTACATTGGTTTTGTTTGTACAAAAACTTTTTAATTTGATGTAGTCAAATTTATTTATTTTACATTTTGTGACTCTTTCTATGTCTTGCTTGGTTTTAAAGTCTTTCCTTTCCCAAAGGTCTGACATGTATACTATTTATTCTGTGTTTGCCTAATTTACTTATAGTTTCCTTCTTTATGTTTAAGTCACTCACCCATTTTGAATTTATCTTGGTGTAGGGTGTGAGGTGTTGATCTATTCCTAGTCTCTCCCACACTGTCTTCCAATTTTCCCAGCAGTTTTTATTGAATAGTGGATTTTTGTCCCAAAAGCTGGGATCTTTGGGTTTATCATATACTGTCTTGCTGAGGTCACTTGCCCCAAGTCTATTCCACTGATCCTCCTTTCTGTCTCTTAGCCAGTACCAAATTGTTTTGATGACTGCTGCTTTGTAATATAGTTTGAGATCTGGGACTGCAAGGCCCCCTTCCTTTGTATTTTTTTTTCATTATTTCCCTGGATATCCTTGATCCTTTGTTCTTTCAAATGAACTTTGTTATGTTTTTTTCTAAATCAGTAAAGAAATTTTTTGGAAGTTCAATGGGTATGGCACTAAATAGTTAAATAAGTTTGGGTAGGAAGTTCATGATTCTAATCCATGTGTTAGCTATCATTTCCAGCTTTGTATCATCTGCAAATTTAATAAGCATATTACTACCTATGTTTTTATCCAAATTATTGATACAAAATATTAAAGGGCATAGAATCAAATACATATCCCTGGGCATTCCTCTACATCGGGATTCTCTTTTTTAAATGATGGTGAATCATTAATGAGTTCTCTTTGGATCAACATTTAACCAGTTCAGATTTCATCTTTATGAATTTTTCATGTCAAAAGTTTTCTTTCTCCTAACTTAGTAAATTCTATTTGCTTAAAATTCCTTTAACATTGAAAACACTTAATAACTTGTCCTTCTCCTTGCCTATTTGTTATTTCTTACATATAATACCCTATCTTCTATATCCACCTCTTTATCCTGACAGTCCCTCATATGTGAATTCTTATGAACCTGACCTCCAACACATGACATCTTAACGACTTGGTTCAAATCCCAATATTTATAGGTTGCCTTTCCTAGTATCTCAGCTGCTTGTGGATTCTCTTCCACTTACTCTGAATATATCTTGTATGTAGTTATTTCCTTGTTTTTCCCCCCTATCAGAATGTGACCCTCTTGTGGACAGGCAGGGGCTGCTCTTGCTTTTGAATCCCTAGAACTTAACATGGTACATGGCACATATTATGTGTTTAATAATTGTCGTGACTAACTCCATCTTTTCAGTAAGAAAAGCATTAGAGCCCAGTACACATTCCTGATTCAATAATTTTCCCATATAAAGGACAACTAAATCAAGCTAGATAGGAATGTAAATCAAAGTATTCACATTATTTACAAACAAAAGAGAAAAGAAGGGTGAATTGATTCAGAGTTGGCTGTTGCATATTCATCAAAGTAGCATAAAGAAGAAAGTTTCTCTTTCTGAGGAAGTTAGAAGAAGTTAGAAGAAGAAGACTTGAAGTTAGATCTGTGCTCACATTTTTCTCAGATATTCACTAGCTGTGTGACCTGGGCAAGTCATTGAACCTCTCTGTATCTCAGTTTGCTCCTTTGTAAAAGGAGAATTGGATTGAATGCCTTCCAGCTCTATATCTATGATCCTAAAGTATCCCTGTGAGGTTAGAAAGCTTTGCTGAAGAAGGTGAGATTTCAGAATATTTGCATTAAAATTAATAGGTAAGAACTTGATAGGTTGGAAAGAGAAAACCTAGGATAGATGATCTTAAGTTACAAGAGGCAGGTGGTGATTGCTGATGATAAATGTAAGAAACTGAGCCAAAATGTCACTCTAAGTGCAATATGCTTCATGCACATTAGAACTGACATTGGAATTCTAGCATACTCAAATGACATAGACTATATGCAAATATACAATAGGCATCCCCTTAACTAATAATCTTAAATAAGACTGGTATGTTGTATTTATATAAAACCATTTATCCCTAGGGTTCAAAGTATTGTCCAGACAAGTATAATCATATTCCCTCAAGGTCACACATTTTACCTTATTTGTTTCCTCAGAGTACAAGAGGAATTCAGAACTTTTTCTTAAGGGAGTATATGATATGGCTTTGCATTTAATTTCCCTTTTGGCCTTTGAGAACTGTTAGGGAAAGGATTAAGGGAGGAAATGTGCAAAATTTGACACTTGTAGTGAATAAGTTTTGGAGTTTGGAATTTTGATTGAGGAAGCATTTCCTTTTTTGTTGTTATATAAATTGCTCATAGGAAGGACAAAGGGGCATTCTTTCATGCCTACCTCTTGCTTAGTTGGGCTTTCAATATACTATTCCTTAGTAAGTTAGACATTTTGTAAATTCACACCTCCTCTCTCTCTCTGTCTCTCTGTCTCTCTCTGTCTCTCTGTCTCTCTCTGTCTCTCTCTCTCTGTCTCTCTGTTTCTCTGTCTCTCTGTCTCTGTCTCTGTCTCTGTCTCTGTCTCTGTCTCTCTCTCTCTCTCTCTCTCTCTCTCTCTCTCTCTCTGTTTTCTTCTTCTTTTACTTAAAAAGAATGTTACCTAGTAAGTACTTAATGATGTTAGTTGATTCAATTTCCATATACAACCACACATGTCATCCTGGAAATTCTTTAAGGTATCATTTAGTCCAACTATTTTATTTTATAATTAGAAATTTGAGGGGCAGAGTCAAAGAGACTAAGTAATTGTAGGTAACTATCCCAGGTTATACCTTCCTTTGATTTTTGATTATTGATGTAGATATTCCTTTCAACAAGGAAGTTCACAACCCCTTCATGGCATCTCATTATGTCCATATTTTCCCATAAATCCTCAGCATTTCTCTAAAATTTGGAGGCTTTTCTGCTAGATTTCTTGACATTATGTGAATACGACTGGAGTATATAGACAGTTCATTAGTCATTTCTCACTCTCATTTTGGTACCAAGTCATTTATATCTTTGATGACATCCCTTTATCCAGTGGTGTAAAACTCAAATAGAAATCCCTGTGGTGGTACACTGACATAGAAATCCATATATCAACATCATCTATGTTCTATTATTTAATATGTTAAATATTTCCAATATTATTTTAATTTAGTTCAGGCCATACTTGGAAGAATTGTATGAGATTTAAAATGGTTGAGGTCTTAAACTGTAGTGAGTTAAAATTGTGGAAGATATAAATTGTGATAGATATAAGAGAGGGTGAGTAAATTTGACCACAGAAATATGTTTCACTACAGTGTCTTGGTTTTTAAATCAAATATAAGTTGGTCGCCAGGGAAATATTCCCAATTATTCAATACCCAAGTCAATTGGGTGTTATAGAGATTTTAATTAACAATACAATGAGTAATCAAAGAAAGAGAGAAAGAGAGTAAGAAAGGAATAAGTATGAAGGGCCTCAAGCCAATATGGCCTAGACCTGAGTCTTAAGAGAGAAATCAGTCAGTTTTTTAACACTCACCACAAGGTCTGACTAAACAAGGATTCTAGTGACATCAGGCCAGCTCCATCTCAGCTGACTTCACCAGAGAGCCTTCCAGCCAGAGACTGTTCCAAAAGGCCTCTCTCAAGAGATTCTTCCCAAGCGGTCCTCATCAGAGATCCTCCAAAAGGATTTCTTCAAAAGGATATCCTCAAGAGATTCTGCTTTTTCTTATATAGGGGTTTTTCTCCCATGTCACCTCCCCTAAGTCCATACATCTACCAATCACTGTAGATGCTTTCGAAAGGACTGCCCATCTAAATTCCTGCTAAGTCGACCAATCTCCTCAGTAAGTCTGAATCAGAAAAAACACAGCTGAGTCAACTAATCTCATTAAGACAAAACTTGCCCGACCCTTTTAGGTACCTAGCATCTCATTGTATCAATTATAAAAACAGGCCTGGCTCAAAGAACTCCTTGCCCCACCATAAGCATGGATCCAAGTACTTTCTTTGTTTAGCATTGAGTTTTTTTCCCCTAAAGCAGTCTTAAGTATGGTTGGAGTAGAGGTCCTCCCATTTCTGATCCTGGCGAGTTCTCACATCAAAATGGGGAATGTTTCTCAGTAGGGAATTTGTTCCAATTAAGAATTCCCTGATGGGGAAATTTTTAACATTCACAAGTCTGAGAGATTTCAAGATTTACAGTTGTTGTCAAATTATTCTTAAGCATTTGATATTTCTACCTTCAGCCACTTTTCTTACAGAATTCTTGTTTGAAAATATGCTTGGTCTACTCATAACTATCGTGTGCCTATACTTTAGGTCATATTAATTCACACTTTGAGTAACCCTCAACTTCAATTTAACTCACAACTACATAGTATCATCATAGAGCAATCCAACAAACAAACCAAAAAAAGAGAACATGAGATAAAAGAGGTAAAACCATTTGTAAATTAAAAAGTTCATTCTCTGCAACAGTGTTCTAGGGTGTGAAATTTTATAGAAATTTATTATACAGTGGATGATATAGTATTTTTAATTATGTTGTTATAAATGAAAATAAAAATTTTAAATGTAGTATTAATAAAAATATTGTAGTCACCATTACAAAATCTACTCTCAAATCAGGAGTCTGTTAGTAGCTCTTAAAATTGTGATTTTAATAAAAATGGAGATATATGAAAAAGGGAAATGAAGGAAGGGGACAGAAATCTTACCTATCCTGAAAAATATCTAAGCTGAAATACCAAAACCACTAAGCCACTTAGCCTGCAAAGCCTTGAGTGCCAAATGAGAGAGAGAGAGAGAGCAAGAGAGAGCACTAGAGCTCTGTCCCACCCTTTTATCCTCCATGCCCCTATGTCCTGCTCTGTAAGCATGCAAAATATGGGGTGCAGGGAAGGTCAAATTTAGAGAGTAGTTTCTATCATTAGAATTCTTCCTGTGATTCTATTGGGAAACAGGCATGCTACAATCTCCTAGATCTATATGCCTAGTCTCCCCCAATGAGTCATTACAACTAACCAGTTTATATCCCTTACAAAAGGTACATACAATATTGCACTATCTAATGGGAAATTACAACAACTGGAAATATGAGAGAAATAAAAAAGAAAGAGAATAAAACCAATGATTGGTAGGCACATTGACAAAAAGCCAATTAGGGTGCAATCCCCTATCTAATAAAAGTTTATAATCAAAATGAATGTTTTCAACCCCCTTCAGTTCAATTCACTATATCCCAAACTTCACTGTGGATCTCTTAAGACAGTGTATGGCCTTTGCAGGCTTCTTTATAGCATCTTCTCCAAACAGTTTACTTTCTCGATTTGGGGAGTTAATGAGCTTCTTTTGCTGAAATTATTCTCAAACAATTCTAAATCTTGGATTTATGAGAATTATGTAATCCCCTTTAGGGGGGATTGTTGGAGGGTGTTGACCAAAATCAGAATCATCTGTGAAGATTGGATTTGGCTCTCCCCTGATTGTAACAATGAATGTACTTAGCTCTTCCTTGATTGTGAAGATTAAATTGTAATCACCTGTCTATTTTTAGATTTTAATCCCCAAAGTATAAAGCACAGTATTTAAAGTTTAGTATGGAGATCTACCCATTTTGGAATTTAGCCACAAAAGGTGTGAACATCCATTTCATACACAGAATGGGAGGCCTGTGACCCACATGTGAAAGAGTGGGCAGTCCTGGAGTTCAGTGTTGGCTGTGATTGGTAGACGTAAAAATTTAGGGGAAGTGACAGAAGAGAAAAAGTCTTAAAAAGTGGAAACAGAGACACACAGAGAACAGACATTTTGACTTGGAGTGAAGATAGCCTTGAAGGGAGTCACTTGGAGTGAATCCTGCTGGAGTTGAGGCTGATAAAAGAGTCTGCTGATTGAACTGGCAACCTGGTGAGAGTAAAGGCTGACTTCCTTCCTTGCCCATTCTGGAGGCATGAGCCTCTAGGAAAGGCCCATTGTCTCTCTCTCTCTCTCTCCTCTCTCTCTCTCTCTGTCTCTCTCTGTCTCTCTGTCTCTCTCTGTCTCTTCTCTCTCTGTCTCTTTCTCTCTCTCTCTCACTCTCTCTCCTGTCTCTCTCTCTGTGTCTCTCTCTCCTTTCTCTCTCTCCTCTCTCTCTCTCTCTCTCTCTCTCTCTCACTCTCTCTCTCCTTTAATATATTCCCTCTATTGTAAAATAAACTGCCATAAATTCCATTTTATTTTAGTAATTTATTTTTGGGAATTAGAAATTATATCTCTGGTGAACAATTAAATATTCAGTCTAACCATAAAAATTAACACATCCCAGGATACTTGGCTGAGTTATGGCGGTATATGAATATAAAATTCTAAGTAATAAAAAATAAGCTCATAGTAGGTCCTTGAATCAGGGCCCAATTAAAGTGATTTATGTCCTGAAAGCCTGTAGAACAATTTTAACAATGTAGTACTTACCCATTGGTAGCCAGGGCTACAGAAAATTGCCATACTATAAAGAGAGAAAAGGGACTAGATTTTGAAGCATAAGGGAAATATGATTCCTTTGTCAGATTTTACCTTCACTCTCAGGGAGAGGGGAGCAAAAATGGCAGCCAAACTGAGGTACTTTGTCTGAATCTGGCACAGGGAAATCCTCTGTGTGATGTCAAACAGTTACTTTCTTGAACCTCAAAACAAGTCCTCTGTCTTCATGCAGATTCTCATCAATCCCACCAGGATTGGGTCTCTTTGACGATGTGCTTTTTGGCACTGTACAGTAGACAGTGGTTCTTTTGTGATTCCTTCTTCTGAAATCAGACATAATAGTCAAAGTCCCATAATATTTAACAATTAATGGCATGTTCCTATAGTCTAAAGCTTTTGGGTTTGCAGTGCTATTAGGGCTAATGGATATTTTAAACTTATCCTTTAAAATCACATAAGCATTAATATTGATTCCATGACAATGTGTCAGCCAAAACAGTATCCAACTTTTCTATGGACTTATATCTCCAGTTCAATCAAAGAAGAAGTAAAAATTAAAAAAGAAACTATTGCATTATAGGGTACAGTTATTTAGTATCTATAGAAGGTGCTTGTTTTATATATGAGCAATAAATACAAGAGTCTTTTTCTCTAATTTTAATAGCTGTTGGAGTGTTTAACAGGATTTGGAATTGACCTTCCCAGGCAGGCTAAGTTACTCCAGTGCATTGGAAGTTCTTTATATATACCTTATCTCTTGGATATAGGTCATAGAGTTAGAAAGCTATAGTTCCTGTTTCTACTGCTGGTGAAGACCTTTTGGGTATAGAATGTCACCAAGAACCTAAATTACCATCCTGGTGGAAGTGTAGAGTAAGCTGAAGAGTTACAGATATAAAACCATCCAAGAGTCACCAATCCTTATGAGAAATCCTTCCTCCTCCTGGAGCCATCCAGGGATTGCCAAGCCACATGAGAAATCCTTCCCACCTCTTGGATGAGACAGTAACAACCATAAAAAGCATGTATTTTGAATATCCCATTCATTGCAAGTGTGGAGGTGAGGAATACAATAAATGTGGAGGTGGGAAATACACTAGTGCTATTGTACTTCACTTTCTCATCCATATGCTTACTACTGTTCAAGTCAAAGGTAGGCAAATGATCAAGTAGAATCAGTGGCACTTCTAGATATCTGAAAATTATATCTGAAAACCTGTTAAGATCATTACTATGGGGTGATGGGGGGGGAGATTAACTGGTATAACTGGAATAAAACATCAGTGTCTGGGAAATGAAAAGTTTCACTCTTTGTTTCCAGAGTCCTTTCTCCCCTCTCACACCTTCACAAAGATCCTTAGTTATTTCTCTGGTGAGGGGAATTTCCACCCTGGTTATAGTGTGGATGAGTCCCATTTTGGGTATTTTGGTGTGAGTTATCATTTGCCTCGTTGAGATTATTTTGTCTAAGTGTGTTTCTATTAGCCAAGTTTGGGCAGTTTGTCTTAAAATAGTCTTTGACCACTTTACAATAATTTTTAACAAATTGTGTTCTTATCTGCCTGATATCCTATTCTCTGGAAAAATCCTGGTCCATATATTTACTTCTCATCTCAATAAGTCTATCCATAAACTAGGAGGAATTTTCCTCATTTTTTTGCTTTAATTTTTCAAACATTGTCTCTGTATCAGGCCTATCAGAACAAGTTCCCACTGCTTTTAGTAATGCCTCTCTAGCCTGGCATAATTTCAAGTAGTCTTGTTCAGTATTCAAGTTCCACCATGGGTCCTCATGGGGCCAATGAATTGCTCTCCTTCCCTGGACCTGATTAACAAGAGAAACAATTTTATTTTTTCTATTTCTGTTAAAAAGGCTTGAAGCAAATTTTCCACATCAATAAATGTTGGATCATAAGTGCAGTAAATACTTTCTACCTTTTTTATAATCACAATGGGCTCATCTTAAAAGGAAGGAGCATTTTCCTTGAATTTCTCAATATTTTGTGGAATGAACAGTACATAGTATCTAATGGTCACTAAATCTCCTCTTTTATTGTAGGACACTTCCCTTAAGGGGAATAGTAATTTTAATTGCTTGGTTTTTTTTTTTTTGTTGTTGTTTGTTTGGGTTCCAATGGAATAGGTAATGGGATAGGGTGGAGTAATAGGGGCTGGAAGAGAGATGATTTGAGGAGGGATGGTTTGGATAGATATGGTTTGAGTAGAGTGAAAGATGAATTGGACAGGGCAAGGCAGGGACTGAGTAGGCTTTGATGGTGAGGTAGTACAGAAAGTTGAATCTTCCTTCTGAATCTTGATGTTGCTCAAGCTTTTTTCAAGGTTTTCTATTTGAGTCTTGAGATCAATCAAGCTAACATTCTGTTGTTTTTCCTTGAGGAGAAATAAATAAATTGTAAGGTATCCAATTAGAATAAACACACCCAGGAATACCACTAAACAAAACAATTCTGAAACCATGAGCTGTGTAATCTCAGTAATGTTATCCGAGAACAGGAGCTATTTCATATAGGCAGGAAATTATTCTCTCAGAGTGTGGGCCATGTTGAGCACTATAATCAGTTGCCTATTTATTTTTATATCTAGTTATTAAATTGCTTGCAATTCTACTTCCTGTCCATAGGTGGCACTCCTTAGTATGTACTGACTAGGTGTTAAAAGCTTCACAAGGCCAATGAGCTGGGTAATGTAAAGACTTTAGAGAAAAAAAAAATTGGTGTAGCTAGAGACACACCCTAATTAGCCCTTGAATGAAGGGTGGGGGAAAAGCCTTAGCCTGAGACTAAATTTAGGAGGGACAACAAGAAAAAGCAAAGATTCATCCAAGAAGTTTGGAAGAGTTTATTCCCTTTCCCTCCTCCCCAGATGCAAAAAAAAAAAAAACCCAAAACAAAACAACAACATCAAAAAAAACGCCAGCAGGTCACCGGTTTCCACCAGCATGTGGACAGGGAGTTGGCATAGGAGGGCAAAATGGGTTTGGTTATAGAGTACAGGCTGTGGGCTGTTGAGATTTTTGCCCTTAATAGGCTTTGAAAATTTCTCAGGATTAACAGAGCAGTTTAAGTTAACTTTACTTCTGCTTTCCCTGATGGCCCTCTTCAATGTTACTAGAGTCACATGGAGGTTCAGGAAAGGCCTTAAAGAAAGGGCAGCTTCAAGGAATAAGATAAAGCTAAACTTTGTCAACTTAGCCCAAAAATTAACTCTTTCCAATAACAACAACAACAACAACAAAAGACTTAGCTGAATCTAACAGCTTTCTCCAATACTCCCTGACTCTGGGCTGCAAGATAGTACCTGTGGGGGTGAATAGTTTCCCCAGACAAGGAATCAGAAGGGTGAAAGTGTGCCCCCAGGTAAATACTCAAAGGAGGCTAATTGCTAAAAAAAATAACACTGGGCAGCAAGCAAAAGGTATTTAGCTATTTACAATTTAAGGGAAAGGTGGATTTAGATCTTACCCTCTGATCAGGTGTTTCTCAATGTAGGCATGGGCTGCAGTAGCTTGTGGACAGCAGGAGTGGCAAGATTAGCAAGAGGCTGACCCAGCAGCAAGTGTCAGGGATGTGGGTGGGAGCCAGGCTCTGTGCTTTGAGGATACTGGTGGCTTTCCTTTGCTAAACCTGGGGTGGTCAGGAAGCCTGTTGCCCTTGTATAGCTTTCCTTGGGTTGTTTTCTCTGACAGTTTCAAGGCTTTTAAAGCTTTTTAGTAGGAGACCAATAGTTGTTGCCTTGAGACCAATCTGTCCTTTTGTTTATTTTAAAAGCTGCTTTTAGCCATTACTTAAATGGAGTAAAACTCTGAGCTCCAGAATTTAGCTACTAATGAACTGACTTAAGGGAAGTAAAAAGTGAAGAAGAGTGAAGGAAATTGAGGGTATTCATTAAACCTTTGTGGTTTGCCAAATGTTATAAATGAAAATAAAAATTTAAATGGAATATTAAAAAAATATTGTGGTCACCATTTCAAAATCAACTCTCAAGTCAGGAGTCTGTTGGTAGCTCTTAACAATGTAATTTTAATAAAAATGGAGATATATGAAAAAGGGAAATGAAGGGAGAGGACAGAAATCCCTCCTATTCAGAGGGAGAGGAAGATGGAGAGGGAGAGGGAGAGCAAGGGAGAGAGGAAGAGCAAGGGAGAGAGAGGGGGGGTGATAGAGAGAGAGAGAAGGGGGGAGAGCAAGGGAGAGAGAGAGAGGGAGAGAGAGAGAGAGAGAGTATTCCACCTCATACCTTTTATCCTTCGTGCCCTTACATCCTGCTCCCTATGCACACAAAATATAGGATGCAGGGTAAGACAAATTTTAGGTGTGGTTTCTATTCATCATAGTCTTCATGCCAAAAAAAATAAATAAAAAGGTTTTGACAGAGAATAAACTAGGGTCATAATATGTAAGAAGTGTCATTGCCATATCTTACATCAGAAAAGCTGAACAGAGGTTATCTATTCTAATTAATTCATTCTGTAGAGAAAGGAAAGAAAAGAGAAGTGGCTCTATTAGCTAGTAACAGAGACAAAACCAGGACACTGGTCTCCTACTTCCCAAATTGATAGATATTATTTCCACTACATCATGAAGTCTCTCAGGTAGAAATGTACTCAACACTATCTGTGTGAGCAGTAGCAGTACTCTATTTTCCTTCCTTAGCCCTCCTGGGGCTCAATATTCATTCAAGAGAATATTAATTGACAATATTATAGGCACAACTTCTTAGGAATAAAAAATCAACTTGGGAGGTGGTGGTGGTGGAGTATTGTGCCTTACAGAATCAATCTGTTTTAGTAATGACCAGACTGTTTACTCCTGGTGAGCAAAGTAATAGAATTGTGGAGTTTTGTAAATGGTTTATCTGGAAAGGTGCAATTATTGTAAACATAATATTACATTGCTGATGAATATGACTGAATTTTTTGTTGAAAATCCAATTAAGTAGTGAAGGAAAGTATTTACAAAATTGTCTTTCTTAACCTCCTACCCTTGATTTTCTGTCTCCTGGAATTAGAGAAGATGCTAAAGATGAAGCAGGAATGTGGAAAAATACATGATTGATGTTGATAATGGTGATGATATGTATCAGGGTATATCTTAATAAATATTTATTGACTGTTAAAACTCTTTTGGTCTATAAACTAAGTTGGAAGCAACCTATAGTTTCCCCTTAAGGGTATTTTATGTATAATGAACGATACATACACAGTTATAAAATGCTAATACTTCAGTATCTTTCACCTATGCTTCCTCTCTATTAACACAACTACTACTGGCCTCCTCACTGATCTCTCTGTCTCAAGTCTTTGACCATTTCTATCCAACTATTACCTTTGTAGTTTTCCTTAAGTGTTTCTATAGTCATGTCACATGTATTTAGGTTAAAAATGTAATCCCTCTGTTCAGCAACCCATTAAAAACTGGTTCTAACCCATCATTCTAGCTCCTTTATTAACTCCATTTTTGTACTCCAGGCCTCAGTTGTTTACATGTAATATTATGCAGTTGAACTAGGTGATCACTAAGATCCATTCAATTTTATTCTGTCCTATGCCAGGCTTCTCTACTTTACTCCATTTTACTCCTCCTCTATTCTCTTTTGCTACCATGTAGATCTCCTTAAGTCTTGAATGGGAATTTGTATTTTCCTTTCTTTTCCTTTTAAAACATTGAATGTGACAAAATAGATGTTATTTCCCAAATTGACTCATAGAATCATTCTTATTTATTCCCTCGGAAAAGTTATTTCTAGCAAGTGGTCAAGTGAACTCTTTGTAGGTCTGGCTATTTAAACTAGTCTGAAGTCAATTGACTAACCATAGTATACCATTTAGAAAATTTATGTTTGAATTAAAAGGACAGTGATAAGGACAGGTTCTAAAATTCCAATGGAATAGGGAACTCTTAGATGAGGAAACTTTCTCTAACTTTTTAGGTCAGCACTTTCTCTGCAATTTGCAATCTTAGAAACTTGCCTAGAGCAAAAGTATCAGATTTATGGGGTGACCAGGTTTGAGTTCCAATGGACTAGGGTGTACTGGAACCAGATTAAAATGTAATTAGAAAATTTTTAACAAAAGAACAAAAAATACAGTACAAAATAAATAATGTTAATCTGTGGTTTTCTAAGTCAAAATGTGACTCATAGGAATCTATTACTTTTTGAATTTAATATCAGTGGCCTAGAGTATTGAGACATTAAATTACTTCCACAAGGTTACATAGCCATTACGTGTCAGCATCATAACCTGAATCTAGCTCTCTCCCTATCAAATAATCCTCACGTGTCTTCATTTGAACAAATTAAATGCTATTTCCAAATTCTCTATTTTATTTATTCTATCCCTTACCTAGCACTAGGGTACTCAAATCTAAGCTAATTCAAAATATTGGCCCATGTTTAAAATGAATTGTTTTGGTTACTAAATCTGAAAATTTATTTAGGTGTGAAAAATTCTGCCAGATGTTATTTTTTGAAGTCTGGGAACTGAACATGTTGCTGGTGATTTGGTCTGTGTGTTGTCACTTTCAATCTATTCAATTCTGTAAGGATCTGCATCTTCTGTAATGATCTGAGCTTCTCTTGCTTTTCACCGATCTGAGAAATAAGCAATTTTAGAACACCATCATCAAAACAAGAAAAAGTTTCTGCAGACCCTAACATTGTTTTTTTTAATTGCTCAAAAACAACAACAAAAGGGGGGAAAATCCAATCTTTTCCTATATCTAATGTTCTTTGGATCCAAACTCTGGAATACATTTTAAATCATATTAGAGAGCCTACATTTGCTACCTCTGACCTTAGAAATAATAGGATTTATTTTTTTTAAATGTATGATAAACACCACTACCATTAGCAATATAATCATAGCCAGGCCATATTGATATAAAATAAGAGTTTATTTTATTTTTTGTTTTTAGTTAAGCAAGCATTATTAAACTAGAGAAGGATTATCTTTTATATAGGGTAAGATATGTACCAAAGAAAGATTTAACTTAATGGAAGTCACACTTCCATTATGTGGGTTAAGAAAAATATATTTTTGTTCTAAAATATCTATTTGCCAAAGACACAAAGTTTAGGTAATAAGCAAAATGAACTTGAAAATTTAACCTAAAATTGCAAATAAGATCTCATTAGTATAGCTGAGACCTGGCAGTATGAAATTCATGAATAAAATATGGCAGTAGAATAATGGAAGATATTTGAATCAGCTTTATCTCTTCCCTCCTTCTTATCTCATATCTGCAATTACTTACCCAATCCTGTTGCTTCTATCCTCTAAGTGTTTCTTACATAACATCACTTCCTTTCCATCCACAGCAACCATCCACATTTATGCCTTCATTTCTTCTCATTTAGATTATTGTAAAAGACTTCTGATTTTTCTATTTCTAATCTATCTCTTTTCTAATCCATCCATCATATTTGTGCTTGAAGGATCCCCTTAGTGATTCCCATTACATTGCTATAAACATGTTTCTCTTCAACCCAGAAACCTTCACTAGCTCCCTATTACCAAATGAACTGAGTATTTACTACTGACTTTGGCATTCAAGATCATGAAGATTTCATCTTCAACATATAGGTTAAGTATTTCATATTCCTGTCTCTTATATATTCTATAAGATGGCAAGCAGGCATTAGTGATTGTAGTGCTGAAATTTGTCAGAAAAATCTTAGTTAAAATCCTTCCTCTAAGTTACTAGCTGTGTGAACCTGGGTAGGTCACTTAATCTCTAGAAATTTTAATTTCCTTCATCTGTAAAATGGGATAATCATATTACTTTATAGGACTGTCATGAGGATCATATATATGTAACTGTTCAGTTTCAGTCATGTCCAACATTTTTGGTGACTGCTTTTGGGGTTTTAATGGCAAAGATACTGAAGAATTTGGCCATTTCCTTCTACATATAATTTAACAGATGAACACACTGAGGCAAACAGGGTGACTTGTTTCTGAGGCCGGATTTGAACTAAGAACATAACCTAGCTGAGATATATATATGTATATATACATATATGTATGCATATATATGAATATATACATGCATGTGCATAATTAATAAAATCTACTATGTGTATACAAATGCTTTTCAAACATTTGAAAAGGGTGTAAGGGGTGAAGAGACTTGAGGCCAGAAGACTCACTAACAGGCTCTTTGATAGTCTATGTATAATGTAAGGAGGACCTGCAACAGAGTGGTGTCAATGTCATAGGAGAGGGAGGGGCATATTTAAGAAATTAAATTCACAGACCTTGGCAATAGATGGGATATGGGAATGATAGTGAGAGAGAATGAGGATTAGAATATGACACTTGGATTGTGAGCCTGAGGACTGGGAAAATGGTAATTCTCTCTATAGTAATTAGAAAGGTAGAGGATGAGGATTTAGGGTGAAAGATGATGAGTTTGGTTTTGTACATGTTGAATTTGTCTTCTGAACATCCAATATAAGAGGTCTGAAAGACAGACCTGTGAGACTGGAGATTTGCTTAGAGAATAGGGCAGAATAGGGAGATCTTGCCAAGAATATGATGCATAAGCTAAGAAAGCTAACCCAATTTTGCTTTAATACTCCAAAAGATATTCAGTTCTGCTAATGTGGGTACTGCTTTCACTAATTCATGCTGAAACCTTGCTACAATTTAATGAATATTCTGCATAGATGCTGTTGTTAAAAAAAAAATCTCTGAACTTTTTTAATTTTAGCTAGACTGGTTCCTAGATGTCATATCCATGATTAGATCTGTAGATGACAATTCTTTGCTAAATTTTTACTTACTTTTTAGGGCCCCATACCTTATACTCTGCTTACATAGTTTCCAAGAACGAAATAATTCTGATACAACTTGTGAAGAAATAAGATCTTAGGTTTTGTTAATAGAAACTTAACATCCAGTTTACTATCTCATAGTCCTACTGTATTTTTTATAGATCCTGAGTCATAATCAGAGTGAAATGTCATAGGCTTTATCCCTGATACTGATGTGTTAGTGGGCATTCTTCTTTTAGTGATCTAAAGACACCATCTCTACACCTTGGGCTTCTGTTGAGAGGAGATCAACTGGTTTGCAGAAAGACATGGGGAGAAAAAGAGAAGAGTTGAAAGAGATGTTTTGCTTGGAAAAGAGAAGACTGAAGCAGAGCATGATATGTTTCTCCATATATTTGAATTTATAGCACATTTCTTAGAAAAGGAAATGGCAAATCGTTCCATTATCTTTATCAAGAAAACCCCAAGGGACAATTCTAAAGGATTGATGTCAAAAAATGTTATCCACTGCCTTAGAAAGAACTTTTGGAATCAGATGCAGATCAAAGCATACTATTGTCTACATTATTTATGGTTATATTTTAGGATTTGGGTTTTATGTGAGTATTTTCATACAATAATGACTAATATAGAAGTATTTTTATATGATAAAATATGTATAATCAAGTTCAAATTGCTTATCATTTCCAAGAGAAGGTGAGGGAGAAAATTTGAATCTTATAATTTTGGAAAATGTATGTTGAAAATTGTTTTTATGTGGGAAAATAAAATATCTTTGAATAAAATAAAGAAAACTCCTTGGAGCATATGGTTCATGAGATCAAGAAGAGTTAGACACATCAGAATAACTGAAGTACAACAGAAGAATTGCGAAGCTTTTTTGCTTTAAAGGAGATAATTGGATGGAAGTTATGGGGAATCTTGGTTCAGTAAAAGGAGAAATAGTTTTTGTTGGTGTTGGTGCTGGGGCTGGTGATGGTAGTGTTCATAGTATTGGTAATGGTGATAGCAGTGTTGACGATGGTGGTGTGGAGAATATACAATGATGAAAATAGTCAGATTACAGATGCAGTTGTCCCTGTTTATGACTTTGCCTTTATACTTGAAGGAGGGAAGAGTGAAGGAGAGAGGAATATACATTGTTGGGACCCTGGAGGGAGATAATTAGATACTTTAGTTGTGCCTCAGTGCTCTGGGACAGCTGGTGTCTGGAGAAGAAGTAGTATGGTTTTGATAGAGGATGGAGTCATTTACCTCATCTTGGTGGTATGGGGGCAAAGACTCAACCCAATTTCCATCTCTATCAGCACACACTAGTGTTGGTTTTGTAAATACTTAATATTATCATGTAAGGTGATTTTTTTCCATGAAAAACTCCAATTAGCTGGGCATGTTATCATACAGCTGTGAACCCAGCTACCCAAAATATAAATGCTAAGGGATGCTTAGAGTTTAGGACTTCAGAGTTACAGTGGCATAAATTAATTGGATGAATGTATTAAGTTCATCATTAATATGGTGAGTCCTCAGGATTAGGGGAGGCAACAAGTTGCTTAAGGTATAATTAATAGACCTAGATCTTAAACAGAGCAGAACACAGTTTTTGTACAGATCATACTGGACCTGGCTCATGAATAGTCCCTGAACTTCTAGATTGGGTGAAAAAAGAGAGGTAGAGAAATAAGGCAAAGAAAGGACAAAGAGAACAAATGAGACAAAGATGAAAGAAAGAGAAAAAAGCAAAGAAATTCAAATGAACTAACATATGCCTTTATGTTCCAAATAAGAAAGCAACTCAAGCACAAGCTATCATACTGTGTCCTTGTTTGCAAGAAATCTGGAGTGAACTTTTGATCCTAGGACTATACAATTTTGAAAGGACAGAAAAATAATGTATACTCATCTTTCTACACACATTAATCAGGCTCATATATGTTTTAAAGATCTTTATAAAAAGTTGACTATTTCAGAGCTCTTCTGTGTATTTCTCTGTTATATTACCCACATGAATTTAGATAATGGGTAGAGAATAGAGACTACACAGTTCTTGAGAACTGTAGCTTCTAAACCCTTTGCCTTACTTTAACTTATTATATTTCATATTCATTTCTTAAATGAAATTGAAATATATTTTGCATTTACTACTTGTATGCTGCATCTATATTCTAGTGAATACTGGATTTGAGTTGGGGAAAATGGGCAATTATGTCTTCATCAGGATGCAAACAATGAGAATTAAAAAAAAAAGACAATTGTCTCTATGTGTAATGCTAAGGAGGGTTCCAAATTGCAGCTGCCTGATTCTTTTTGGTTCAAGATTTGCTCCTACAATAAGAAACATTTCTCCACAGAATTTTTAAGCAAAAAGGTAAAAAAAAAAGTAGGTTTGTTATTATCATGCAAAGATCCAGCAATTTAGCTTGCAATAGAAAACACAAAAAATATATAAACGAGAATAATAGCAGCAATAATAAGAGAGCTAGAAAGGAAAGATAACATCACCAAAACAGGGTAAACACCAATACCTGAGTATTCTAGCTGGGAAGTCCCATGATATAGCACTTTAGGGTACCATTCAGGAAAGTCCCAGGCAGAGCATCCTCTCCATGGGTGAGACTCCAAAGTCTACTTTCCAGAATGGGACTCTTCTTGTGCCTCAAACAAGGAGGGCTTTTTGCCAACTGGAATTTGCAGAACTGTTTCCAGGGTCTAAGTGACCTGGCCCAAGGTCCTGAGTTTCAAGAAGCAGCTAGACAAAATATTTTTTAAAAATTTAATCAAAAGTCATGAAGAAAAACACAGAAGGATGCTTGTCTACTGACAGTCACAGAGATCTGGGGAAGTGGCTGAGAATTCTTGCCAAAACTCCAAAGCAATACGAGTCTCTGCTGGTAAATATGAGGCCTCTGATATAAAACAATGGAGATTTATTAAAATTTATTTTAACCCTTCACTAGCCCTTACCACTCTTCTGCTTTGGAACCAATATACAGTATTGATTCTAAGATGGAAGGTAAGGGTTTAAAAAAAAAAAGAGGAGAGACTAAAAGTATTTCCAGAGTTTAGTATTCAGAGTTCTATGCTAATAAAATTTAAAATACAAAAGAAATACTTTTAATCTCTCCTCTTTTTTCCTGTGAAATATTCTGAGGAATATTTTAAAAAATATAATATGCTCAAACTAATCAGAGGCTAAAAAATAAATAGACCTCCCTAGAGGAAATATCAAAGAAATAAAACTCCTGGTTCTGATGGATTCATAAAATTATAACAACCTTTTAAAGAATTATTAGTATAATATAACAGAAAATCTTAAAATTTTAGTAAGCACCCTAAAGATTCCTTTTATGCTATAAATATAGTCCTAATACTTAAATTATGAAAAGATAAAGCAAATATATGCTACATAATAAATCATTAATGAATATTGATTTTTACATTTTAATTAAACTATATGGAGGAAACTATAGCAATTCATCTAAGAAATCACTCATGATGAAGAAGTTAGATTTATACCAGGGATGTAAGAATAGCTCAATATTAGGAAAATAATCAACATAATAATATTGAAAATAAAACTTGTAAATCACATGGTTATCACAGTAGATGCAAAAAAAGGCTTTGACAAAGTATAATGCTAACTTAAGCTTTAAAAACCCAATCCTACAAATTATAAGCAGAAGGGCACTATTTTAATGTAAAATTTTCTGTAATGAAAAACAAGCTTCACAGTCAATGGGGATACATAAGAAGCTTTTCCAAAGAAGGAATAAAGCAAAGGTGTCCACTTTCCTTACTATTAGAAAGATATAGATTGTCTACAAATGTAGATATCTAGGCAGCTACTTGTTGCATTATAGTTTCCTGGACCTCATGCAATTCCTAGCTACAGACTCTGGACAAGTTCATTAACCTATGTTTGACTCAGTTTCCTCAATATAAAATCAAAATAATTATATCATCTACCTTGTAGGGTTGTTGTGGGACTCAAATGCAATAATATCTGTAAAGTTTTTAGTACAGTGCCTGGAACATAGATAGCATTATATAAATATTTGTACTTTTCCCCCAATTGTATGAAAAAACCCCAAAATACTCAAATTAAGAGAACACAAAATAGAGAGATTAAATTATACAATCTCATAAAAGGAAAATGACCTGCTGTAAGAGAATTAACAAAGGAAAGGCTCTTGGTTCAGACAGATTTGCTAGAGAATTCTATCAAACTTTAAGCAAACAATTCTTAAATTTCTCCTCAGCCTATACTCCTATACTCCTCACTTTTTAGACTTTGTCATGCCCCAGAAAGCCTCCTTTTCCTGGAATTTCACTTCAATCCTAGACTTCTCCCATTGAAGTTATAGCACCCTCACCTCTAGTATCTCCTTCTTTGATTGAGTGGTTCCTTTCAGAACCTCAATTTTAATAAAAATTTCTGATTCTTTATAGGACTTTGCTTCTCCCCAAGCTGTACTCCTGACTTTCTGTATACCATTTCTTAACCACCTCCCTGCTTCTAGTCACTATTATGAAGAAAACAAAAATTAGGGCTAGAATAATAAAAATTAGAAAAAAGGTCATTTTTACTGATGAAATTCATTTTTTCAAGTCTTTATCAAATATACTTTTAGAAGTCCAAATGACAATAAAAGCTTAGCATCTTCATCAGGCTATAACATATTCATCCACAATATGTTTTTTAAAACTTCAAGGTAGTCTGAATTATTTTCCTTATGGAAAGATTAAAGGATTCTGATAAATACGTTGATATACTTACTAAAAGGCAGAATTGTACCAAAATTATAGAATTCTACAGTATGGAATTGTATCAGGTTACAAATCACTGAAGTGATAAGAAGACATATATTTTTTCTCAATGTCTTGGGAACTTGCCTGACAAATTCCAATGAAAATGTAGTTAAGGCTAGATTTATGAAAATTAATTATATGTCAAATGTATACTTAATGGCCAGTTTGGAAAATTTCTGTTTTCATGATGAATATGTCAAAACTCAATGTCAAATAGTGTGCAGTTAGTGATTATAGCAAAATTGGGACAGAGTACATCTGAAATTTTTTGAAGATATAAAATTTTTAAAAGCTATCATTGATAATCTTAGAGAGAACATTTCCAGCCAATTGGTATATTTGGATGTTAGATCACAAGGTGGTCACAACTGAGTGAAAGCAATGAGTTTAAACATAATGTATAGGTGTTTTATTGTGAAAAAAATAGGAGAGCTAAAGGTTGATAAAGATGATTATTTTGGTTTTCATATAATAGGGACTATCTGGATTTATTTGAAGTCAGCAAAAAAAGTCAGTGGTTAAAGGGTGACTAAGATATTTTCTATATTAAACAAAGTACTATTTTACTATAATTATTGTATATATATATGTGTGTATGTGTGTATATGTACAAACATATGTACATAAATACATAAGCATATAGAGATATATACACATATCATATATCCAGTAGAGAAGGGAGATTTGAATTTCACATCTGAGAAAGAGAATCTGATTATGTTTTATCTATTATAAAATTAGAATATGTTATTCCAGTGATTAAAAATATATATACATGTGAACACAAATATAAAAATTAAACACTAGCATATATCCGTTTCTTTGGCACCCCAAGAAAAATATTGGATTTTTAAAAGGGAGATATTTGATACTAAGTTTAAAGTCACAACTTGGCACCTCTCCCATCCCCTGATTGAATTAAGATAGCAGACAAAGTCTGATTATCTGTAAATAGACTTTTAAGATAATGGGTAGAGGAAAGACAGTGAGGGGAGAGAAGAGTGGACATGGGATTCTAAAGGTCTTGTGGGTGACTCCTGGAATTTTGAAAGCTCTTTTCTCTTGCCTGGCATGGCTCCCTGGTGTGAGAGAGTTAAAAGTCCAGAGACTTTTGAAATGAAAAGCCTGGAGAAACTGCAAGAATTCCATCAGCAGTGGGGCGATAGGTGGAGAGGGTTTGGAACCTTGGGGGGAAAGGAAAAAACCCAGGAGGAGTCAGTTGGTCTGCTCTCTCTCTGACTGAGACTGCCAAGGAGAAGGTCCACTCTTTGGCCAGATCCTGATATCAGAAACCTTTCCTTCCCTGAAACCTGATTCCCATTCTCCGAGATAAACAAGTGGGCAAAGACCTGAAGAAAGAAGCAGGCCACAATCTCCCTGGTACCTTGAACTTGGGACATCTGCTGTGCTGTGCCAAAGTCAAGGTTCATTGCTCTGAACCCCTCAGGGACTCAGGCCATCAAACTTGGGTTACCTAACTTTGGGGAGAAGGGTTTAGCTAGATAGGGATCCCTTCTTCCCTCTTTCCCTCTTAACCCCAATCTATCAGCTATTTTTCAATCTTATCCTTCATCCTTGTTATTTTAGAATAAATCTATTATCAAACCTTAACTGACTCAAGCCTCAGTGAAGGGCAGTTATAGCTGAGGGGGGAGAGAAGTGACTCTCTCTCCCCCTAAAAGGAATAAGCTTGTTCCTATTTAGGAAGAGCCTGGTAGTGCAGAGTGAAAAGGCAGGCATAGTTATGGGCCATAACTATAGAAGACTGAAGGGGGAAAAGAACAGAATCACCCTCCTTCTACCTCTTGATCTAAACCAACATCAACTCCTTTGTCCTTTGACTTGGGGGAGAGAAGACTCCATTATCTCCCTCTATCTCCCCAAAACACCTCTTTTTATTACACTGGTGTCTCAAAGACCCGCCTCTTGGCTAATGCAAGGTCAGAATCCTCCAATTGGAGGGGCTTTGGAAAGAGATGTCATGAAGAGAATAAATTTAAGTATGGAGAGGAAGTGAGGACTTAAGGAAGTTGAGGAGTGGATGTCCAGAGCCAGAAGATGTGCATCTCCAGGCCTGGTTTTGAGAGGCGGCTTGCTAAAGGAATGGCTGGTCACAAATGACTTGAGGCCTTTTCTTTCTCTGACTGGCTTTTTATTATTTAATAAATAATTATAATTTAAGATCTAGTCTCCCAACAATTTTAATCTGAACATATCTGTCTGTCTATATGTTAGCAGTAGAGAAAAGTCTTTTACTGGGAGAAGAGAGAGAATTTGAAATTCAAAGAAAATCCAATACAATTTGTGGCATCCAATTATTGCTGCTTCAATTGTGATTTTATAACCAGGTTCTGAAGGACTGTTCCCCTTGCTTTGTAGATTTCCTGAAGTTTTTTTGAGTGCATTATCATAGTAATATTTAGCTATGTAACCATCTTCAAGGGTCAAAGGTCAAGTGATTTTACTTCATAGTCTCATTGAAGGAGATTATGTATTTATAACAGTTTGTCAAATATCACATGCTTTGCATTAAGGAATCCTAATAAATTTTAGTGCAGCTATAACTTTAAATTTTTATTTTTAAAAGTATTTTTCCATGTTTATATGATTTATTTTCTTTTCCTTCCCCTCTACTCCAAAGCTGAAAAGCAATGCCATTGGGTTATACAAATGTTATAACTTGATACCTATTTCCATATTACTCATTTTTGTAATAGAGTAATCTTTTAAAACCAAAACCCCAAATCACAAACCCATAGAAACAAGTGATGTCATGTGTTTTTCTTCTGCATTTTTACTCCCACAATTATTTCTCTGGATATGGATAGCATTCTTTTTAGTAGTAAAGTCCCTTACATTGGATTGTTCCAAAATGTTTCACTTTCTATGTACAATGTTTTCTTGGTTCTGCTCATCTCATTCTGCATCAGTTCATGGAGGTTCTTACAGTTGATGTAAAAATCCTCCAGTTCATCATTCCTTATAGCACAATAGTAATCCATCACCGTCATATACTACAATTTGTTCAGCCATTCCCTAATTGAGGGACACCCTCTCATTTTCCATTTTTTTTTTTGCCACCACAAAGTATGGCAATGAATATTTTTGTACAACCCTTTTTTATTATCTCTTTGGAGTACAGACCTAGTAGTGGCATTGCTGGATTAAAGGTGAGGCATTCTTTTAAAGCCCTTTGGGCATAATTCCTAAATTGCCTTCCAGAATGGTTGGATCAATTCACAACTCTACCAGCAGTGTATAAGTTTTCCAATTTTGCCACATCCCCTCCAACATTTATTATTATCCTTTACTGTCATATTGGCCAGACTGCTAGGTGTAAGTTGGTACCTCAGAGTTGTTTTGATTTGAATTTCTCTAATCAGGAGGCATTTAGAACACTTCTTCATGTGATTATTGATAGTTTTGATTTCTTCTCCTGAAAACTATTCATTTCTCTTGAGCATTTGTCAGGTGGAGAATGGCTTGATTTCTTGTGCATTTGACTTTAGTTCATTATAAGTTTGAAAAACTAGATGTTTTTGGTGATTTTTGCTATAAATTTTTCCCCCAGTTTGTTTCTTCCCTTCTAATTTTGGTTGCATTGATACAAAAACTTTTAAATTTAATATAATAGAAATTATTCATTTTAGATTTTGTAACATTCTCTAACTTTTGCTTGATCTTAATTTCTTTCCTTTTCCCATAGATCTGACATGTATACTATTCTATGTTCACCCAATTTACTTATAATTTCCCTCTTTATATTTAAGTCACTTACCCATTTTGAATTTATCTTGGTATAGAGTGTGAGATATTGATCTAAACTTAATTTCTCCCATGCTGTTTTCCAACTTCCTGTAAAGATTAAAATTAGGGAATATTGGGGAGACTGAGGCAGGTAGAAATTAGTTTCTGCAAGGAGTATTATATTTTTAGAGGTTTATTAAAGGTTAAAGATTAAAGAATATACAAGTAAGAAACACGTGCCTAGGCCAGAGGCTTAGACAAAATAACCTCACATCATGGAGGAGACACCTCTGCTCCAAAATGGAAGTCCAAAAGAGACCTAAAAGCTTTTGCAATCAGGTTAAATACCTTCTCAATCTCGGTCCAGGTGAGATTACAAAGCATTCTGGGGAAGTGGAGCAAGGAATTGTGGGGACTGAAGTCCAGAGTTCAAGTCCAATTTTACATTCCCCCCGTTTGAGCCTCTGGGAAGAAGTCCTTCCCCAAAGGATCATAAAAACATAATCAATTTAAAGATTACAATAATTTGAGGATAAGAGAAAAAAAAAACAAAACCAATAATTGCTGGACACATTGACAGAAAGCCAGTTAGGGGGCAGTCCCCTTTTGGCATGAAAGTATACATACAAATAAATGTTCAATCAACTATACCCAAAGTTCATTTTGG
Source organism: Monodelphis domestica (assembly GCF_027887165.1). Lineage (NCBI taxonomy): Eukaryota > Metazoa > Chordata > Mammalia > Didelphimorphia > Didelphidae > Monodelphis > Monodelphis domestica. The sequence continues at coordinate 525,697,396 of NC_077227.1, forward strand.
TGTACTTGTGGTCTGGAGGCTTCTTCATGGTGACTTCTCCAACAGTTCAGTTCTGGATTCAGAGAGGTAGCATCTTCTTTACCTAAACTTATTCTCAAAAGGAATTTAAACTTTGCAATTTAAATAATAATATTTTTTTACATTCCCCCCATTAAGAGGGTGATTGACAAATACAATATCACTTAGGGATGCATGGCTGAGGTATGAGGTATATGAATCAATTGGCAAGAGAAATTTTAAAAATCAGAAAAATCCAAAAGAAAAGAAAAAAATTTCTGGATGAAAATATAGACTATCAAAATCTCATGTGTAAAAATTCCAAGTAAAAAGAAAAATAAATCTATAACAGGTCCTTCTATCAGGGCCCAATCAAAATGATCTAAGCAATGAGGCATTTACCCAGTCAATAGCCAGGACTACAGAAAAGTACCACACTATGAGAGTCAGAAAAGGGGACCAGATTATAGAAGCCAAGTTTCTGGGGATACTCGTCTATGAGTATCTTCAGAGTGAGTGTGGACACAAGGAAAGCCTATGTCTAACAATGTTAAACATAGTAACCTCAAGTCTTCACACTAGGTTCAAGACCTTTGTATTGGCCTAGAAGTGCATCAATCCATCCTGGATTTGCTTTTCTTTGGCACTGTGCAATGACTCTGTTGTGTATGTCTTGTCCTGGAATCAGACAGAATCATTAAGCAAAGTCCCTTAATTTATTTAAATAATTAGTGGCATCGTTTTTATAGTCATAAGCCTTTTAGGGCATGCATTAGCAAATGTATTTTAAACTTAAAAATCAAAAGGTTTAAGAAAATCTTAATACTGGTGACATGTGCTTCAAATATAAAAAGGAGAGAAAAAATAATTTAAAAAAACTGAAAAAGTATATTGCACATGCAAGAAAAATATAATAATAAAAGAGCTTTAAAAAAATCAAAAATATAGCTTATAATCATTGACACTCTGTGTCAGTTAAGAAAATATAAAATACAAGGCTTTCTCACCAAAAATGAGATCCATTTCCTCTTTGTATCTGGCCATGGTCACTGTGAGTAGAAGGTAAATGAATTGAACAAGGTTAACAATTTTTTCATTTTTTAAAAATACAGTAGTACAAATATGTAGATATCAATATCCCCAAAATTCTCAATAGCCCAATTAATTACAATAGCAAACAAACACACTTTCATATTTCACATAAGTTGCTGTATGGCATTTTTAAAACCTATGAATTGATGGACATTTGTCACAATTTTTACAAACTTAGCAATCTTTCAACCTTGGTATTTAAACATATTTTTTAAAACAAAGTAAAACTCATCTTGGGTTAAGAACATAATCAAGAAATCTATATATCATTCTGGTGCAAGTAAAGTAGTGAGCTGAAGAGTATAAATAAAGGGGTGCTCCTTTTGGAGGCTTTTAGGGATACAAATGCCCTGAGATTAACTGCCCAACTTCCATTTACATATTTAGAAATGTGGGAAGGTTGGGGGTTATAAAATGTATTTCACTTCAGCTACTCTAATGGGCCAGATTAAAATAACCAGATTGTTAAAAAATTCCAAAAATCATATTTAAAAACCCTTAAAATCATTTGAGATATTTAGCACATTAATTTTTTCCAAGGTTGTTAATACAATTATAACCAGTTATGAAGTCCATCTATCCTCGGCAAAATAGAAAAAAGCTGTTTTTTCATATCTGGGCTTATTCACAATAATATTTGTGCAATAGTTATAGGGGAAAAACAACAGAATTTTAAAAACTAAGTACATTCAAAATAAATTCAATCAACCTTCAGTTCAAGCAGAATAATATTAAATCCAGTAATATATGAACTTAAAATCACAAAGTTAAACCATAACAAAAAATGCAATAGATTACAGAGATTTTTATAAACCATTGGAGTCTGAAATGCCTTAGAATATAACCTCCAGTCTTTAAAGTTCCTTAGGTGTGTTTATCCATTTAAATGTCTATTGTCCGAAGGCAGAGTAGTAAGAGCTAGGCAATGGGGGTTAAGGGACCCGTCCAGGGCCCCATAGCTGGGAAGTATCTGAGGCCAGATTTTAATCCAGGACCATGCTCTCAGTGCCCTGAGCCAGCCATTTGCAAATTCAAAGTTGAATCTTTGGGCTGAATCTTTCTTCTGGCAGGCAGGTGAAATCAATGAAATTACCAGAACAGTCAAAAGGTATCCTTTTAAACAGCCCATTGCTATTAAGTTTCTGTTTGAAAAATCTGTTTCTTCTCCTCTCCCTTTTCTCTATCCCCTGCTCTGATACCCCTGTGGCCAATACTCCCATCCACGTGGAGGTTTAGCCTAAGGGAAAATTACCCAGTCTCCTTTCCCTCTCTTCTCTCCCCTCCGCCCACGTGGCCAATACTGTTACCAGCTGGTTGCAATGAGTCCTTAGCAATCTGTTCCAAGGATCTGGGTGATGAGCCGGCTGGGGTCATGCTCCTGGGTCTGGGGCTGGGGTGATGAGCCTTCTGGATTGGAGGCCAGATGGGTGAGAGACAGACCGCCAGGGGGTGGGTCAGGCTGGGAGCCGGAGAGCAGCTCTGGCATCAGATGAGAGGCCAGGAGCAGAAGCAGGAGCCAGAGAGGGCCACAGGCAGGAGCTGATCAAGATGGTTTTCTAAAGAGCATCTTGGAGAACCGTGGCTTTAAAAACATCATTATCTAGGCTAAAAAATTTGAGAAGTTCTCATCCAATCTAGTGGTCGCCAAAACTGTAAAGATTAAAATTAGGAAATATTGGGGAGACTGAGGCAGGTAGAAATTAGTTTCTGCAAGGAGTATTATATTTTTAGAGGTTTATTAAAGGTTAAAGATTAAAGAATATACAAGTAAGAAACATGTGCCTAGGCCAGAGACCTAGACAAAATAACCTCACATCATGGAAGAGACGCCTCTGCTCCAAAACGGAAGTCCAAAAGAGACCTAAAAGCTTTTGCAATCAGGTTAAATACCTTCTCAATCTCGGCCCAGGTGAGATTACAAAGCATTCTGGGGAAGTGGAGCAAGGAATTGTGGAGATTGAAGTCCAGAGTTCAAGTCCAATTTTACATTCCCCAGCAGTTTCTGCAAGTAGTGTGTTCTTGTCCTAAAAGCTCAGGTCTTTGGGTTTATGGAACACTAGCTTGCAACTATAAACTTTAGTACTTTATATACTAGTTTTCCAAAATAAGTCTTAGTTTAATTCTAATTCAATTCAATAAACAAAAACAATTTGTTCAGGACCTTTTATGTGCCAGCCTCTGTGATTAGCATTAGAAATATAAAAATGTGTAAAAGATGGTCTCTGTCCTCAAGGAGCTTAAGCTTTAGTAGCTTAAAGCTATGGTAAACATTTCTGGACACCCTATATTTTGTAATATTATAGACTATAAGTTTATTAGTATTAGTAGATGATCTTTTGAGGCTTGAAATGACCAAAAAGGTAATCACTCTGGGGGCAAAATAAGCCTCTATGAACTTAGCCAGTCTACTCTTCAGATAAGACATAATCTTATTTAACAACATTTATCTAGAACTTTTATGTGTGCTATAGTGCTTTGCATGTATTATCTTCTTTGATCCTCATAAAACCTCTTTGAGTTACATATAATTATTCCAATTATCAGAAGAAATAATGGGGACTCAGAGAGGTGTTATGAATTACAATGTTAACTCAGTAAATGTCAGAAGCAGGATCTTGCAACTAGGCATTCCTGTATTCAGGACCAGTTGCTTTTTAAATTTTAATGATGTGAAACTAGTTGCCCTCATGTATAGACTGTCAGATGCACAATGATTGAAATCTTTTCAGCTAGGTAGAACCTGTCCCAGGGCTTGTTTGTTTGCTATTGACATAAACTTGAAATTGGAGTCACTTTCATTCCACAATCATTTATACACTTGGGGTTTTAGCATATAAAATAAACAACATAAAAAGAAGTATTAAAAGAGTACAATACTTGATGGCAGCTTGGTGGCTCAAAGGATAGCATACTGAGTCTGGAGTCATAAAGATGCAAGTTCAAATCCAGCCTTATATGTCTACTAGCTGTGTGTACCTGGATAAGTGTCTTACTATTGTTTGTCTCAGTTTTCTCACCCTCATCTATAAAATGATCTGGAGAAGGAAATGGCAAATCACTCCAGTATCTTTGCTGAGAAAGCCCCAAAAGTGGTAATAACTAGAAAATGACTAAATGCAAAAATAATAAAAGTTAAAGTTGTCCAGGACCATTAAAGCCTAAGTGTTGTAATTTTTTTGGGATGGGGATTCACACTCCTTAGATGGAGAAATGAGGGTTGAAGGCAGTGAGGAAAGGGTTGATGAAAATGGCTTCCCTCACTGCTCCCTCCCAGAGTCCCTGAATTACTTGAGGGAGACAAAATGGAGATCCCCCCTCAGTGAAGACTTGTCCCTTGATGGCTGTTCTGGCCCTCAAGGGTAGAGGGGAAGTCTTCTCTACAAGGAGAGGTATATGGGAACTCAATCTGAATATGTGCTGCTTTGGCGCACTCACAAGCCTCCCCCTCATGTCTTCTTGAAAATTGGCAATGAGATGGAGTCTGCCAATAAGCTTATTCTCTAGATGTAAATAAATGAGATTGAATTCGCTATCTGACTGCTTATTTGATTTAATTGTTGACTGGGGCAAAGGGTTGAGGTTAGAGGGGTTCTGGTTGCCCTAAATCTCTTTCTAAATAAAAAAAAAATTACTGAAGTACAAGGTTTTCTTGTACACAGGGGAGAGGCAGAAAAATGGGGAGAGAATACTGCTCCTCTGGTATCTCAATAGTTCATAGAATGAAAGTCTTTGAAGAAACTGGGTTTCTTGATAGGAACCAATGATGTTTAAACAGGATTCCTCAATATTAGGATTTCTGTCTGTGACAGAAATCTCCACAGGTGTCTTGAATGGTCCTGAGAAAAAGCTCTTCCTTCCAATCCCTTCTGTGTCTCAGCCCTCCAGACCCTGCTCCTCAGGAAAATTTCCCAGAAGTCCTTCAGATCCCAAGTGTCCTTCTTGCCTCATACCAACCGTAGATCCTCAACATTCCATTCATCCCCAATGGTTCTCTTTCCTATTCCCCATCATTACAGTGTTAAATTGATAATCAGAGTAAACCCAAGACATGATAATAAAGTTTGTGCTTAATATCTTTTGCGTTTTGTGTAGCTAACACAAGGCGTTATTAGTACTCTATTAGCGGTTATGCATATTAATGACACTTCTGCCCTGGGATACTGGGTGAGAGAGAGACCACACATTTAAACTCATACATCCTTGAAGTATTTATTACCATCATCATCATCATCATCATCATCATCATCATCATCATCATCATCATTATTGCTTTGGTCATCTTAATAATAATATGTGTAGTTAATAGAAAGAATGGTAAATGGACGGAAGACTGAACTTAGATACAGATTATAAACATTTCTAAAATAATTCTAGTAATAAATCAATTCCCACAACTAAAGGATAACAATAGTCTAAAATTTACCTCAGCCAATTACTCCAAAATAAATATTTATTAAGAGCTAACAATAGCTAGATGTATAGTGTTTTGAGGTTTGCAAGTGTTTATATATGCTAGCTCATTTAATCTTCGTGATAACTTCATTTATAATTGCTATTATTTTCCTCATTTTACAAATAAGGAGAATGAATCATAGAAAGGTTAAATGACAATGTAAAAAGTATCTGAGGCAATATTCAAATTCAGGTTTTCATGACTCCAATCTCTATGACACCTAGTTGCTATAATAACTTGAGAGAAAATGGACTAAATTCTGGGGATACAAAAAAAAATTAATCAATCTCTATTACAAGGACTTCATTTTCTCCTGGGGGGAACAAATATGCAGAATAAGTACTAGTGAATAGTAACAAATGTGCAAGATAATTAAATACAAGATAGTTTTGGAGGGAGGATATTAGCAGATAACAAGCATCCTTTACTCAAATATAAATATAAGACTGAATTAATATGCATTCATTTTAGAGAAACTAAAGTGAGTATCAGGTTATTACAAACTCATTTATAAAATCTTATAGAGAAGAATGAGGGAAAACTATGTGTATAGGAACACAGTAGCTATCTGTTCCAACCTATAGTCAATAAAAAATTCTCACTACATCCTACCTAATACCATCTGTTCACTGCTTGAAGTGAAGTGAAGGGGAGAGGGAATGAACTGATTACCTCTAAAGACTGCTTATGCTACTTTTGTACTGTTCTAATTATTAGTAAGTTTTCCTGGGCATCAAGCCGAAATTTGCCTATTTGTAACTTCTAAACATTACTTTTGGTTCAGGAGAGGTCAAACAGAACTCTATTCTATTAATAACAATTACCCTGGGGTCAAGTAAACAAGTATAATCTCTCTTTCAGGGCATCCTTTCCTACTCCTGGAATATTTTCTTCACCCCTGTGACTCCCTTCTCCCATTGGTGAGATTCTTCCTCTATTTTGGGGAGAGAACAAGGCAGTTAACCTTCATTCTCCTCCTAGTTTCATACTACAGTTCACCACTATTTCTCCCTGGCTGCCCTTTTCCTATCCTCTTTTTGATTTCACTGTCATAGACAACTTCCACTATAAAAGCCATCCTTTGAGGTAAATCATCGTCTAGATAAAACCTTACAGTCTCAGAGAGTTGCCCAGAATGCTGAGTTTAAGTGAATTCCCTCAGCTAATACCTCTCAGAGGAAGGAACAGAAGCCAAGTTTCCTGACTCCAAGGCCTGTCCTCTTCTCTTTATCACATTGTTTCTCATAGATTAAAATAAAGTTCTTGCTAAGTAAATGTTTGTTTAATGGAACTAAACACTTTTCATTAAGGATATATTTTTGTTAGTTAACAAGGATCCTCAATTGCATTTTCTTTTGTTGGGCTTCATAGAATAATCAGACCAAACACTTACTTTTTTTTTTAATTGCACCTCTGATTTTTTTTTTTTTTTTGCATAGAGAACTTGATAAAGAAACTCCATCTGCCAATAGAGATCAATCTTTGTTCTGCAATTTATGTTAAATGACTAGCCATTTTGTGTCTGGGCAATCTTCCTAACTCTAAGACCTCTTTCCTCCATGGCATGGTTTTTTTCTTACCTGATATTTACATAAACTTTGCTAAGTATTTTTCACATCATTAGAACGATTATTTGAGCTTTACAACAACCCTGTAAGGAAGATACTACAGGTATTTTATAGTCTCCATTTTACCAAAGAGGAAACTGAAACCTGATTCTCTGGTGCTGGCAGAAGTATCATGAGAGGTCTTGTCAGGGAACATGAGTTGGTACCAACTTATACTCCTTTGTTTTTTTTTTCCCTTGGAGGTAATTTAAAAGTATGACTGAAGGGGGCAAAGTAGAAATTGAGGCACTATGATGCTAATTAAGATAAGAACGTTTTTGGAAAAAAAATTTCTCTCAAAATGAGGAATTTATTGAGAGAGAAAAAATTAAACATGTATGGGAGGTGAAGCCTTCTACAGAAGTGGTTGTGACCAGGGCTTTTAAAGGAAGTACCAAAGTAGAGAAGGGAATCAGGTCATGAACAGACAGGATGTCCAAGTGGGTGAGGGACATGTAAACAAGAGGGCAGAATGTCCATCAAGGAGAAGGGATTAAGGGTTTGGTTATTAGTTGGTAAAGAGGACTGAATATCCAAGCAGAAGATGAAAAAGGGGCTCTGTTTGCATTACCAGCTGCAAATGTTCAAGGGAGAATATTCTTAGGGTTCTTTCATTAAAATATCTAGTTGGCCATTGTCTTTTCCATTAATTTTATCAGGACTGCCAGGAGTTCTGGAATGAAAGTCATGGTTCATCATGGCTCCTGCAGCTACACTTAGCAGGGATTTCTGACAATCATACTGCACATTATTATAATTTTAAACATGATAGGTATTCCACATTATATTTTAAATATACACAGTTAACAATGTCAACAGTAATAGATGGCCTAACTAGAGAAAGCTACTCTGGCATTATTTCCCTGACCCCTTAGTTAAAGTGAGCAACACAAACTTAAGTTAGAATGTGAGCTATTTGACACACGTTTTGTGCCACTTTCAACCAAGTTTAACTGAAAGTGTCATTTTTGATGAATAGTGCCTATTGTATTCTTGGAAGAGTAGTCATAGTTGGGGAAATAGAAATTGGTGAGCATAAGAAAGAGGGGGGGAAAGGATACAGAAAAGAAACTTTAATTACATCCAAACTGTATTGGGATGAGGAATACCTCCATTGTCAGATGCTGTGCCATCCATCATTGCCATTCAGACTCCTTTGCTCCTAGAAAATTTGAAATGTATGACGTAGGTGCCAGAAATACCAAGTTACACATTTATGTGGTGGATTTGAGGAAGTGAAAAAAAAATGGGCTGTGTGCCTTTAAATTGCATTTTCCCTATTAGACTTAGCTTGAGGACATTGATATAGGATCTTTTTGTTTGACTTTTAAAAATATTTTTACTAAATGTATAGCTGAGATTTGAGAAAAGGTAAAAGGGCCTTTTAAAAATGTAAATATTTTTTACTTGATGATTTAACATTGCTTTGTGGGAAATTAAAAAAACCTTCATAGAAGCTAGGACAGTGATCATGTTGAGATACAAAATGCATAGTGAAGAGACATCTTGCCTGGACTCAGAAGACTTGAGTTCCAATCTTACTATTGGCATGTATTATTTGTATGACCTTGAACAAGTCACTTAAAATCCCACAATCTCTCTTTCCTCAGCTGTAGCATAAGGGGGTTGGATATTATAGATGATTTATAAGCTTTGCTCTGTATCTATGATCCATGTATTAGCTGCTAATTATGTGTCAGGCATTATGTGGTGTTAACTTGGAAAAAACACAGAACTATTAGCTAGTCAGAAAATCCCAAGTCTTTAATCAGTATAGGGATAGGTCCAATATTCAGCCACCACAGAACCCAGTGCCAAGATCTACACAGCTTACACCCTGAGGAATTTGGGGGTTTACACCCTGGGGACTCTGGGAAATCTGGGGATATATCCCTGGGAGAAGACACTGCCCTACATGCCAGCTTCAAAGAGGGACAGAACTTGGGGGTCTCTTATACCCTCTGGAGAACTTAGTACCACAAGCCTGCATAGACCAACTGCAAGCAGGTTTCAAAGAGGTCTGCAGCCAGCCTCAGGGCTATCAGGGAGCAGTCAACTATAACAATTACAAAGGAAAGGGTCCAACTAAGAGCTGGGCTTCCAGAGAGAGGACTTTAATACAATGGGAGAAGCTTCTAAAATAAGTAAAGGCACTCAACATTTTGACTATGTCCATAGATCCTACCCACTCTAGGGCCCCCAAATAGTTTAAGTTCAATCCAAAACAGGTATGCCTGGCACTGGAGTTTCTCAAAGGGCAGGGGAAAAATTGAGGTGTTCAGATTTCACATTGACACTAGAGATAACAAAACAAAAGTGAGAGAATCCTTGCTCTCATCCACTAACATATTAATAGGGGGATACGAGATATTCCCAAATAAGTATATATGAGATATCTTTCCCAGGTAAAGAATAATGATTTTGGGAGAGGCAACTGGGAAAAATCAGGAAAAGCCTCTTAAGAGAAGTGGAGCTGCTCCCAACAAGAGGATCCAAATGCTTGCTATGGAACCATAGCACAAAGTCATTCTAGGACCATTTATAGACTCCTACAGATCTTGGCACAACTAATCTCAATGTTAATGGGGCATTTTCTGGGCAAGCTATAGTTGCTGCTAGAATGAGAAAGGCTAATTGTCTTTAGCTCTGGATGAAGAAGGTTCTTTGATATGTTATAATTAAAATTAATCTTTGAGACATATTACAGTTATAATTATTTCTTTGTAAAAGAGAGAGAGAAAAAAGATATTACCAGGTCTTCCTAAGTACCATAGTCTCCCTGACTTCCTGAATGGGTGGGAAGAAGCCCCTGACACGATGAGTGGGCTGGAGTGGTTATGTGGTTAAATGCCTAGATGTCAGAACATGACCAAGACTACCCAATCAGACAAATTAGGACCAAAAAGAGTGAGCTTGAGTTCAGGATAGGAGCCAAGCAAAAAGACCAGGAGTTCCTATTTGCCCTGGCAATTATAAAAAAAAAAATACATTAAAACTAGTTGGCTTTCTGATTAGGTAGTCTGAGTCATTTATTCTAATGTCCAGGCACGTAATCATGCCAGGCCACTAAACAAGTCAGGGGCTTCTGCCCACCTATTCAGGAAGTCAGGGCTTCACTTTACCATGCTGTCTCCCTCTCACTCTACTTGGCAAGTTCTTTCTTAACGTGCATGAGTCAGCTAATGGGTTATGTTTTTATGCATAGATAAATTAATTTTCTTTAGATTTCATTAGGGGCTCTGTGCCATTAGTTGACAATCAGAGTAAGACATGAGTGTGTCATTAGAATGTTACCCTAAAAACTACAATTCCCAGCACCCCACTTTCCTCATGTTATGAGCTGACATAGGGAGGATATGAATTTGGTGTAGCCCCACCTCTCACTCTCTTATTTTCCTGACATGGCTTTGGTGGAGCAGTTTTTTTTTTTTAATAGGCAAGGCGGGCTTGGTCATGTGGTCTTATTTTGTTAGAGAATTACCTTTTTATTCCAATACTCTGAGTGTTACATTTTGTAAAGTTGATTAATAATCACTAGAAATAAAGGAATAAGATTCTAATTACACCACCTCCCCTGTGATCCTTTGGGAGACTACTCTCCCCAAAGGATTATTTAAACATAACTATCTTATGCCTCTAAAATTTTTCTAACTAAAGGTGCATATAATATTGTACTTTATAAGAGAAAACTACAATATTTTAGAGATAAGAGGGAAATAGAAGAGAGAGAGATCAAAACCAGTGTTTTCTAGGTGCCTTGGCAAAAATCCAGTTAGGGGGCAATCCCCTCTGGCATGAGTTTACATTCAGAATAACTGTGTTCGATCCCCTTCAGTTCAGTTTTCATCCCAAAGTTCATTCTGGATCTTCTGATGCAGTAAAGGTTTCTTTATGGTACTTTCTCTAAACAGTTCATTTTCTTGTTTCAAGGAGTTAGCAAACTTCTTTTCCTGAAATTTTTTCTCAAACAAAAATTTAAAATTTTGGATTTCATAAAAGTTATACATGAGGATAGGACTGTTTGGTTGTGACTAAAGCTGAATTCCATAATTGAGAGGAACTTCTTGTTCTCTCTCTTTGGAGCTGACTCGAGGGAAATTCTACACATCTGTGGGGATGACGACTCAGAAATAAAAACAACTTATGGTGGCTTCAGAAGCTTTGAGATGCTTCTGATCCAAACCTTGAATTAGAGATATTACAGACCTCTGAAGAACTCCTTGGAGTCATGAAGTTGAAGGACATAGGCACAGCATATCCAACCTCAGTCATACCTCTTTATCTCATATAACATCCTTGATTAAATTATTTTTCAACCAGAAAATAATGCTGAGTAGTATGTCTTCTGAGACTGGACTCCAGATTGTTATAGTTTCAGTGACAGATCTATTGTGTTTAAAAGTATATTGGAATATTGGTCCTCTGCAATGACCGGTATATACCTAGCTCTAAGGTGATTTACACATCATGGCCAGCCTCAGACATAGAATGAGTTTTCTAAATGACTCATTTTCTGAGAAGCCAAGAAAGTACAGAGCACTCCACATTTTTGAATGTGATAGGGCTTTTCAGGGAATCTGGCCAAGCTAATTCCTAAGTCCCCCAGGCCAACTTCTAATAGACATTAAGACTTAAATTTCAGGCACCTTGCACTGATGAGCCCAAGGAACATCTGTAGTTAGTTTCTGACAATCTAACCATAGAATACTGATTACTGGAGAGATAGTTTGGTCTGCCATAATGATAGGATTAAGGGAAAAACAATTTATGTCTCAAAGTACAATATGTCCTAAAAATCTTAGTGCAGTTTTTAGCTGTAAAAACTTATTAAGCAAAGAAATCTTACAAAGGATCAAATTAGAACTATCCTTGGTATAAATATCTTGGAAGAAGTAGCATGGCATGGTAGATAGAGTGCTAAATTTAATCTCAAGAAAAACTGGTTTTAAATCCCTCTCTGATATTTACTTACTCTATGACCCTAGACAAATCATTTAATTCTTTTTGGGCTCAGTTTGTTAAAAGTAGTGATGGGATTTGTACTTTCAAAAGTCACTTACAACTCTAATCCTGTGACTGTCATAATAGATTGCTACTTGAGTAAAATATTATAATTTCTAGAAAAAGTAGGCATATAAAACAAACCATTAAAATTTCTCATTTAACAAAAACTTCAAGGCTCTCTGACTAAGATGGTTTGTATATGTCCCTACAATTTGTCATATATTGTTTTTTTTCTAGTTGGGAACAATGATTTGGCAGGTTTATTACCAAATAATATTAAGAGCTTGTGGGCAGTGGCTGTGGCAACTGTAGCAATGGAACTTGACATGATATCTCATACAATTTTGTTGGTATAGCCTACCAAGAGGCCAGAAAGCCAAATTTATGGCTTTCTAATGAAAGCTAATGAAATATATCTTAATTGTTGTAAGGCTTGTTTATAAATTATATTATTTATAAATATTATAAATTATAAATCAGTGAATGAATGCAGGGAAGGAGGACATAAAGCATATGGAGAGGATCTGAAGAGAATGAATCCCAACAGTCCCTTCATCACATATGACATCAGTCACTTGTTTGATTTCATTGATGATCTAGCAGATCTTAGCTGCCTTGTGTACCGAGTAGAATCTCATACATACCAGTCCTACAACAAAGATTGTATCAAAGAGAAGATCTATATACTCCTCTGTCGGCAGGCCCAACAGGGTGGCAAATAATCCAAGTGGCAGCCTTTTGGAGATGGGGAGAGGCCTTGGAAAACTTGCGTATAGCATGCTATAGTGGGAGCTTTGTATTATAGAAATCATGTTTCCATTCTGTTACAATCTAGCCAAGGTAGACTATATTAGAAGATATTTGTCTTGTTCAATCGTGAAGCCCCTGTCACTCCCTACTTTCTTTTCCTTTTTTTTACTGAAAAGTAGATGAAAATTTCTCTTCCGTCAGTTAGCACTTGATTACAGTTCTTCCAGCTGTTCATAACTGCTTCATAATGTTCACTGTACTTACTTTTCTATGGGAGAATTTTCCAGAATTTAGTTATGTCCTCAAAACTCAAAGGCTTAGTAGAGAATTCAATAAACTCTCTTTAGTTAAGCTTTAAAAACAAAAACAAACAAACAAAAATATCAACAACAAAGCTGACAATAGTTTGGATTTAGATATTCAATGGTTTACAAATCTATTTCTTCTCCAAAGAAAGGGAGGATAAAGGGGAGGAGGCTAGCCTGGGAGCAGCAGTGGATGAAATACAGTACTGAGACTAGATGGAGATGACATACGCAGAAGCAGTTTTAAGAGCTCTTAAGACAGAGCTGGTAAAGGGACCTGGCAAATGTTAAGAAATACATTACAGGGGATTCTTGTGATAGCACTGAATGCAGGACCATATGTTGGTTGGCAATTTCTTTGTCTTTATCCATATCTGAGTCATAGCTTAAGGACAGAGCAGAAGCTCCAAGTGGAAGCTGAAACCACTTCCCTCTATAAAGGATCAAATCAAGGATACAGAGGAAGCATACTGTTTCTAATTCTAAGGGCCCAGAAGATTTCCTTAGTAAGATCCACAAAGCAAACCAAGAAAGCAATGACCAAAATTCTATCCAGATCCTGCTACCTTAAAAGCACCAGACCTCCAGAAATGAATCTGAAAGTAGCATTGTGAAAAAATCTGAAGCTTGAGACAGTGCCCATTCCTACTCCATGTTGGGAAGAGAGCTCAACTTTCATGTAAAACTTCAAATCAAGAAATGGCCTAGAAAAATAGGTAAAGAATAAAAAAAGAATTTGGCCATTAAAATCTAATATGGTCAGAGGGAAGATCAAATCACAAATTTACAAGGAGATAGTGAAGTAAAAACAGAGACAAGTAAAGCCTAAAAAAAAAAAGAAAAAGAATTTAAAACAAACACAACAAACACAATGTCCTGTAAGACATTAAAAAATGATTTCAAAATCAGAGTAGTTAGTAGAGGAAAAATTAAGTAAAGAAATAAAAGCAAAGGAAGAAAATTTTGAAAAGAAAATTAACACCTTGACAAAAGAGGCACCAAAAAATGCTGAAGGAAACAAGACCTTAAAAAACAAAATTTTCCAAACAGTAAGAGGCATAAAAATCAACTGAAAAGAAGTACTTCTTAAAAGTTAGAATTGGCCAAATGGAAGAGGTATGAAATCCCACTGAAGGAAATAATTCCTTAAAGATTAGAACTGAGCAAGTAGAAGCTAATGACTTCACAAGACTTCAAGAACCAATAAAATAAAATAAAAAGAATTAACAAAAAATAGAAGAAAAGGTGAAATATCATGTTGGAAAAATAGCTGACTTGGCAAATAGATTGAGGAGAAATAATTTAAGAATTATGGGATTAACCAAAAGTAATTATCATATTTCAAGAAATTATCCAGGAAAAATGGCTTGATATCCCAGAAGTAGAGGGTAAAATAGAAAATTATCAAGAAATTATAACAGAAAACTGACCTAGTATTTTAGAATCATAAGGCAAAATAGAAATTGAAAGAACCTACTGATCACCTCCCAAAAAGGATCCCCAAATGAAAAGACAGAAATATTATACCTAAATTACATAAGTTCCATGTCAAAAAGAAAATACTTCAAATATCCAGAAAGAAGCCATTCAAATATTGAGGAGATATATTCAGGGTCACATGAGATTTAGTATCTATCACATTAAAAGAATGTAGGGCTTAGAATATGATATTCTAGAATGAAAAAGACTTGTAATTATAATAAAGAATAAATGACCCAGAATAATGAGTATAATCTCATAAGAATATTCATTGAACTAGAGGATTTTAAAGGATTCATTATGAAAAGACCAGAGCATAATAGAGATTTTCATTTTTAAATACAAGGCTTAAGAGAAACATAAAAAGATACAATAGAAAAGAAATTATATGGGGCTCAAAAAGGTTAAGCTATTTACTTTTCTATATGGGAAGATATATTTCCTAAAACCTTTATCATTATTGGGGCAGTAAGAAGGATTCTATATAGAAAGAAGATGTAAGAGTGAGTTGATTACTATGAGATGATATAAAAAAATAAAGAGGCAAGAAAGAGGGAAGTCTTGTGAAAGGGGAGAAGAGAAAGGAAGAATGAGGAAAAATCATCTCACATAAAAGCAACACTTAAGGTAGAGCTTTCATAGTGGAGGAGAAAATGATGGGGGGAAGAACAGGCAAATCTTGAACCTCATTCATATCTGAATTGGTTCAAGAAAGAAAAAAATATATAAGCATACACAATTAGTAAAAGAAATCTCTTTTAACCTACAGAGAAAAAAGAGGGGAAAGGAATAAGTGAAAGAGGGAGGGGATATAAGGGAAGAAAGAGAAAAAAACACTAGTAAGAAACAAAATAGACAATAAAAGATGGAGAGGATAAAAAGAGAGAGAGAGAAGGATAAACAGGAGAATATAGGATGGAGGGAACTGAACAATTCATGACAATCATAATCAAATTTTAATGGGATGAGTCCACCTATAAAAATGGAAGTAGATAACAAAATGGATTAGAAACCAGAATCCAAAAATACATTGTTTACAAGAAATCAACTTAAAACAGAGATAAACAGAAAATTCAAATAAAGGGCAGGAGCACAATCTATTATGCTTCAGTGAAATAAAAAAGAAAGAGTATGAAGGAAAAACAAAAATATAGCTAATTAAAATAGATAATCAGGAAAACTATATTTGATTAAAAAGATCCTTAGATTATGAAGTAATATTAATATCAAACATATTTGTGCAAAATGGCATAGGATCTAATTTCTTAAAGAAAACATTAAATTAATTACAGGAGAGAATAGACAATTAAACTATAGAGTTTAATTAGTGAGGGACCTTAATTTTCCTCCTTCAAAGCTAGATAAATCTAACCATAAGATAAATAAAAAAGTGAAATAGATTAATAGAATCTTATAAAAGTTAGATATAATAGAACTAAACAGTGATAGAAAGGAGTATGCCTTTTTCTCAACTGTACCTGATACCTTTGTGTGAGGTAGAATGAATGTATAATTCTCAGAGTAATATTTTGGCTTGTAACCTTAATATATTATAAGGGTAATAGTTATTAATATCTCAAAGATCAAAGCAAAGGCCTTAAGGCTTGTAAGAATTTTGTAAGAACTTGCCTTAGAGAGGTTCCAGACTGACCTTGTCTTAGACTAAAAAGTAAACCCTAAAATACCCAGTGATCAAATATCAAGTACCCTTTTTCTTAGAAATTTCTTCCATTGTATCAGAGTCATCTCCAAGGTGGTCAAGCAAAGTGGCCAGAATGATCCCTTTGTATCCATTGTAAAACATCAGTCCCTCCAGGTAATACAGCCCTGAACTCCTCCTCTCTTTGAGCCCAATATGAAGCTAATCAATTTAACGTACTTTGTCCTTTATTTCTGGATTAAAATCTCTCTCCAATATTTCCCCATTTTCTTAAAATGTTAGTTTGAAAGGCTTGAATGTATAAAATAAGGGTATTATATTTTCCAGTCAGTTAAGTTTTTTCAAAAAATCAGGAATCATTTTGTTTCAGGTCAATGATTTGAGGCATGGTTACATATCTTTCTATCTCTGTAAAACTGGGGAACATTGTCTTAGGTCCATGATGTGAGACATTGCTCCACATTTTCTCTTTCTCTCTCAATAAATATATTCCATTTTAAAGATGTTTCCTCAGCCTCTTTGAATAGTGGCTAAAGGTGGAATATTCTGTTATTTTCAAGATCCCTTAGACTTCTACTTCACACACCTTCATAAAAAATATTACCTGAAAACCAAATACAAAAGGCATTAACATTAAATGCACTGATACTCTGTGGCACAGTTGAACATAATAGACTTCCCTACTAGAAGCAATGCAAAGTTCCAGGAAAATTCTGAAAGACTTATGAGAAAGAACACTATCCACATACAGAAAAATAACTGTGGAAGCAGAAAGACAGAAAAAAACATTTGCTTGATCACATGGGTGAATGAGGATATGACTAGGTATATAGACTCTAAATGATCACACTAGTGCAAATATTAATAATATAGAAATGAGTCTTGATCAATGACACATATAAAAACCAGTGGATTATGGTAGGGGGGAGTGGAGGAAGGAAAGAACTTGAATAATGTAACCATGGAAAAATATTTTAAATTAATTAATTAAGCAAATTAAAAGAAAAAAAAAACCCTGCTATCTACAGCCAGAGAAAGAACTGTTGGAGTGTGATTGCAAATCAAAGCATGTCATCCTTCACTTTATTCTCTTCATGACTTTTTTTATTGTATATGTGATATGTGTTTTCAATTACAACATGGAAATATGTGTTGTGTGAAAGTGTTGATATAACCTATATCAGACTATTTTTTCACCTTGGGGAGAGGGGAAGGGAGGGAGAGAATCTCAAACTCAAAAAAGAAAACAATTGTCAAAAATTGCTTCTACAACTGATCCAATCTTTTTGGATGACAATTTGGAATTATGCCCAAAGGGCACTAAAAGACTGCCTACCCTTTGATTCATTCATAGCACCTCTGGGTTTGTATTCCAAAGAGATAATAGGGGAAAAGATTTGGACAAAATTATTCATGAAAAATGAGTGGATGCCCTTCAATTGGGGAATGGCTGAACAAATTGTGGTATATATTGGTGATGGAATACTATTGTACTCAAAGGAATAATGAACTGGAAGTGAAGAACCAGCTCCCAAACCCCTTCTTTCCCCTCCCTGACCCCTAACCCCAGGAGTCCCTGTCCCTCCACCTCCTGACATATGCCAGGAGCTGATAACTGTATAAAAAGCCTGCAAACCCCAGACTCAAGACCATCCATTTTTAGGGCTGAGCCCAAAGTGCAGTTTGCTTTAATAAAACTCTCTCTTGTGTGTTACATTGTTGGTCTGGTTTCATACTTGGGATCATAACTGGGCACTTCCCAGAAGAATTTCATGTGAACTGGAGTGACCTCCAAGAATTGATGCAGAGTGAAAGGAACAGGACCAGGAGAACATTATACACAGAGACTGATACACTGTGGTACAACTAAATGTAATGGACTTCTTTACTGCCAGCAATGCAATGACCAAGAACAATTCTGAGCGACTTATGAGAAAAAACACTATCCACATTCAGAGGAAGAACTATGGGAGTAGAAACACAGAAGAAAAACAATAGCTTGATCACAGGGTCTATGGGGATATGATTGGGGATGTAGACTCTAAATGATCATCCTAGTGCAAATATTAATAATATGGAAATAGGTCTCGATCAATGACACATGTAAAACCCAGTGGAATTGTGAGTTGGCTATGGGAAGGAGATAGGAGAAGGGGAAGGAAAGATCATGAATCTTATAACCATGGAAAAATATTCTAAATTAATTAATTAAATAAAAATTTCTGATAATTGTTTCTATATTATAATTGGAAAAAATGAAATAAAAAGGGGGAAAATGAAATTATGCAAGTAAAATGAGCAGAACCAAGAGAATATCATATACAGTAATAGTAATAGTATCTGAAGATTAACAGAATAGTCAAACTATTTTTAGTAACATAATCATTCATATCAATGAAGGAATTATGAAGGAAAATGCTATCTACTTTCAGAGATAGGCATATCTCTGATATATGGTATATCATATCTCTGATATCTGATATATGGAAATATGTATTGCAATGTAATAGAGACTTATGGTCTGGTCAGTAAAGAGAGAGAGGGAGAAAGAGTGGAGACCTCTACTCTCAAAGCAGGGTTCAGGGGACACAGCTGCTGTTTAACTCAGCCAAGGAAGAGGAGAAAAGTGAGTAGTTCCCCCCTTCAGCCTCCCCTCAGCTATGGCTGCTCACCCCAAACTGCCTCTTGACTTCCCTTTACTACTAATGTCTTTTCTCAAAGATAGTTACCCTCCCTCCTTAAGCTGGAACTGGTTTTCACTCGCACTAGAGTCAGTTTGGGAAAGACAACACACTTTATTCTAACTGAATCAATTTGGGAATAACACAGGGAAATGGCTGCTAGAAGGGTTTTTCTGAGGAAAGAGGGAAAAAAGGCGTCCCTATTCTAGTTACCCTTATCTCCTTCCTCAAGTTGGGGAACCCAGGCCTTGGCAGCCTTGGGCCTCTGAGAGATTTAGGCTTGGATGGCCCTGGTCTTGGTCCACCAGCACAGTTCTGACCCAGGGCACCAGGAACTGTGAGGTGATCTTGTCAGCTACTTGGCTGTCTTCTCCAGCTGCCACTTCAGTTGGGAATTGATGGGGGGAAAGTTGTCCAAATCAGCAGAAGAAAGATGTAAGTTTTCCTCAGGAGCAAAGTCTTGACCAGACATTTCCTTAGGCTGTCTCAGGATTGAGAGCTAACTGCCTCTCTCTGACAGAAACTCTTGCACTCTCAAGATTCCAGAAAATCTGGGGCCCCTACCCCACTGTGGTTGAGACTTCATCAGTTTCCCAGACTGTAACTCCAGTTCTAGGGTTTGAAACCTCTATCACAATCCTCCATTTCCTGTTGTGAGTGTGGTGTCACCATGATCCCATGAGACTTACTTACCTTCTATATGTTTCTATTCTACACTATCTGTTATTTACTGTTCCCACCTAACCTCCCTCCCAAAATAATAAAACTTATCCTAATCTGTCTATGTACTACTATCTTAATATCCTATCTTATGCTAGGGAATGAATTTCAGGAAGGAGGGTTAGGATTACAAGTATCAAAAAAATAAGAGTTTTTACAATGTAACGTGTAACAATTCATGAACACAACACACTTGCAATCATAAATATAATATATGTCTGTATCCTAATCATGAAACATTTAGCTATTTAAGTGAGAATAACCTATCCTTTGTTTTACATTTAATAATGTCTACCTGTAACATTTTTTGTACATTTACATAAGGCACATGCATACTTACTCCTCTTCAGGAAATCCTCTTTTCATGTTGCCTGAAGATGTAATCTTCATTCTTTCTATGTTGACCCTTATGTGCATGTGAAAGCAATTCCCTATATGTGAAGTTAACGTGACTAGTGATTAATCTTAAGTGACCCATTTTCCTGAAGTTCGTTTCCCATAATGTCCTTGATTTAAAGTTCTTTTCAGTTGTCAGTGTATCTTCCATCCTTTGGCGTTGCTTGAAGTTGTCACAGGTCCAGATGTCTTCTCCTTTACTGGATATATACTTGACTGTTGTATCACCTTGAAAGACATTCTCAGGTATCCAGAACTACAGGATCATGTGTATGTGTAAAATTGTTATTCTATTCTGTGCATGCATGTAAGAGTGTATTTCCATTGGGTTTTTTCAAGTGAGATTCTTTTGTAATGAATGTATGTGTCTTTCTTAATGTGTGATAGTAAAGCAAATATTATTTTCCTATGTGGCTAATTGTAGAGGTTAATGATAGTTTAGTCTAGGTCTGAGATGAAGAGTTGAATATATGTCTATTATCTGTCTTGTGCATTATTCTGTTTCATTTTCACTGTCATTTGGGCTGTGTCTGATTGGAGTCTCTGTTTCTTCCTGTACATTTTGTTTAGGCTTATGGGCTTTCTGTTTGTTTGTCAAGGGCTTTTCTTGATGCATCTGTGACTGCGTGGATTCTGGGGCTTCAATTAAGTTTTCTTCTGGTGTGTCACAGTGGACATAGTGATGTTTAACGTGGAATACATGAAACCAAGAATCTTTCCCTATTACTTTGATTGATGTAGGAGTAGTGAGGGCTACATCATATGGGTCAATCCATCTGGGCTCTGTAGGTTTTTCCTTGGTCAAATTTTTCACAGAATCTTTGTCACCTGACCTGATGTTATATAGTGAGACATTTAGTGGGACCCTTTGCACTAGTAATCTTAGTCTTCTCGGTTCTTCTAGCTTATCCAGTATCTGTGTCAGATAGGTGTGTAGCTGGCATTCCCACCCAGCATGGAAATATAAGATGGTTTAGCAGTCCTTCCCATCCATACTGGTTGTTCATAAAGTATCTCATATGGGGAAATGTGTAAGTTTCCTCTATCACAGTAAGGTTATATATGTGTGTGTGTGTGTGTGTGTGTGTGTGTGTGTGTGTGTATGTGTATGTGTATGTTTGTCTGTGTGTGTGTGTATAAAGCATTAAATGCAGCCTTTCCAGACCATAATACAATAAAAATTATAATTAATGAAGGCATTTGCAAGCATAGATTGAAAGTTAATTATAGATAACATAATCTAATCCTAATTCATGAGTGGATCAAAGAACAAATCATAGAAACAATCAATATTTCCATTAAAGAGTATGCCAAGGGGCGGAGTCAAGATGGTGGTGTAGAGGCAGCAAAAGTTCAGACTTCTGAAAATCCTTCCTTACCAATTACAAACTAAATGCTCCCAGGGCACTGAAAATCAAATCTAACAATAAGACAGAGCTAAGGAACTCTCCTGATGGACTCAATTTAAAAGGTACACCCCACAAGAGCTGGAATAAAAAAACACTCGGGTTTAAAGGGAAGGCAGAAGAAAGGCCCCAGGACCCCCTCCATTCACACACACACACCTAGAGTGCTAAGCCTCCAGAAGTACCTGGAACCTCTGGGAGGGCAAAGTTGCTGGTCTGGAAGGAGTACCTTGTGGGCAGGGCTGTGCCAGGCTCAGAGCCTTGAACACAGGCAGTGGGGAAGGAGCTGGAGAGGGAGCACAGAGCAGGCAGCCTGGTTGCAGCAGCAGAGACCCTCCATATTGCTCCAGCCTTCCAGGAGGTTTTGGCCTCAGGGCACATCCAGCCCAATCCAGCTGAACTTAATCCCATCAACAGTCTTCAGAGGACAAGGAAGCTCAAGCTCCAACACCCCTCCCTCACAGATGCTGGGCTTTAATCCAATCAAAAGCCTCCAGAGGACAGGGAAACTCAAACTACAAAACCCCTACCCCACAAACTGCATGGGGAAATCTCCTGACAAAGCTCGAAGAGGGGAGACTGTCAGAAAACCCCAAAACCAAAAAAATGAGAGGAGAAAGAGCACAGACAAAGACGGGGAGTAAAGAAAGGGTAAATATGAGCAAACAACAGAAAAAGAAAAAAGAAATTATAGTCAACATTTTCTATACATGCAACGAACAAAGAGAAAAAGGAACAGAGGACGAGAGATCATCAAACAATAAATCAGAAATCCCAGCAAATTGGCTTTGGAAGAACTCAAAATGTAATTCAAAACACAATCAAGAGAGGCTGAAGACAATTGTGGAAACAACTTAAAAACTAAGATAAGCCATCTGGAAACAGAAAACATTGTCTTGAAAGTCAAAATCAACCAGCTTGAAAATGAGGCAAAGGAGATGAAAGATAAGGCAAAGAAGATGAAAGGTAAGGCAAAGGAGATGAGAAATGAGGCAAAGACGATGAAAGATAACTTCCAAAGAAAATCAGACCAGAAGGAGGATTACCAAAAAATCCAGGGATGAAATCCAGTTTTTAAGAACCAGAATACACAACTAGAATTAAGTGACCTCACAAGGCAGCAGGACACTATGAAACAAAACCAAAAGAATGAAAAAATTGAGGAAAATATGAAACATCTCATTCACAAAACAGAAGATTTAGAAAATCGTTCCAGGAGAGACAATCTAAGAATTATTGGTCTACCAGAAGATCATGACAAAAGAAAAATCCTGGATGTAATACTACAGGAAATTATTCAAGAAAACTACCCCGATATTCTAGAATAAGAGGGAAAAGTGGAGATTGAAAGAATCCACAGATCACCTCCTGTACTTAATCCCCAACTGACAACATCCAGGAATGTTATAGCCAAATTCAAGAACTATCAGACCAAAGAAAAACATTACAAGCTACCAAGAAGAAGTCATTCAGATACCATAGGACCACAGTGAGGATAACACAGGACCTGGCTGCATCTACACTGAAGGACCAAAAGGCATGGAATATGATATTCCAGAAAGCAAGGGAACTAGGTTTACCACCAAAAATCAACTATCCATCAAAAGTGACTATGTTCTTATATAATAATTAAAGGGCTGAGTAAAACCTGGGAGGTGAAGGGAGGAAGAGGGTAGGGAACAACTTGACTTATTAGCCATTAGGGATCAATAGGCAAGCTCCAGAGTAACCTCTCTAGCAGCATCTCACCATCTATCATTATCTCTCATATATCTCCATAACAAATAGACATTCCTGAGGTTCCCTTAGTAGCAGCTCTCTAGTCACACCCAGAGTATATTCCAGTTACCATAACCAGTAATAGTTTCACACAGATCATCCATTTTATTACAATTTGTACCTCAAGTTTGAGGGAACCCAACAATCCTTTACAGGCAGAGAGTAGAATAAGAAGAAAGACAAAATGTTCAGACAAGTTGTTTTTGGAGTGGTGGTCATTGCTGCCATCTCTTGCTTTTGAGTCTACCACATTTTATATAGAAAATTTACCCATATAGTAGTGGAAACTCTGGATTATGTTGGCAACATAACAATGTCTGTTTTGCATTTGCTATTCCAAAATGAAATGGTACTCTGGCAAGTCCTGGGTCAAGTGTATGTACTCTTTATGGCTGACCTCCAGACTTACCCAACTTAAAAAGATCTTTAGTTTTGTGGTTCCCCTTAAGTCAGAGAAGATTATGGCTGTTGATACCAACCTAGAAGGCATGATTAAGGCTGTGTTTGAACAATTGATTAAGGAAAAAGGGCTAGATCTGGTTATGGGCAAGGATAATGAACAAACAGAGAATGTACCTCAGGAAAATGAAGGTGAAAATGAAAACATGGCTACTGGTGAACCTGAGAAAATCTGTCCTTTGAAAGAGATCACTAAGCTAACTAATAATGCTGGTGTGATACACGCCAAAGCCCATAGAAAATTCAGTCCACAACAACTTGAATCCATAAAGTGCCATTTCCCTAAATTTGTAGAGAATCCCTTCAAATCTCAGAAGGAGCTTAAACGGGCCTTTAGCATCTTTGATGCTGATTTCAAAGATGTCGAGTTCCTATTGTCTGAACTGCTCAGTCCCCATGAACAGAGACAATTCTTGGAGAAGGCTACATCTGACAGCAATTTGACTAGCTGGCCAACTGTAAAGCAAAGGGCAGATATGGACTTTGCCAATCCCACTTGCATGTTCTACCTGAGGAGGTGTAGGGAGGACTTATTACAGGCCATAAAACTATGCTGTTCAAAACCAAATGCATGGTCTAAGTTTGACAAGATCAGGCAGGATAAAGGAGAACATCCTGCCACATCTGTCATCTGTCAGACCATCTGTCAGAGATGGCAGATTCAATCTTAGGTCTAGAAGCTGACAGTAAGGAATCAGCTGGCCATGTCCGTAGGAAATTTCTAAGGGGATGCACGCCTAATATAAAAACATTTTTCAAGAACTCTTTCCCCAAATATGACTCAGTTTCTCTGATCGAATCGAGAAATTCAGCAAGTTACCTACATGAAAATAATTCGTAAGAGAGTAAACAAGTTCAGGACTTGAAAGATAAATTGGAAATGATAGAGAATAGTCTTAAAGAAAAGGAAATTGATGAAATTAAAATCTAAACATGGTTAGGACTTACACAACATCTAATTACAAGAAACCTAGTTACCAGTATAGACCAGTGCAGAAAGAAACTAGGGAATGTTTATTTTGCCACAAGAAAGGTCACTTGATTAGAAATTGTTTTTTTAAAGAAGAAACATGAGATTAATAATAAGAACACACAAAATGCACAAACTAGGTACAAGAAGTCCACTTTTTGTTCACATTGCAAATTAAAGTTCTCAAAGCAAGCTGATGATTTTCAAGAGAGGCAAAAGTCAATAAACTCTGGAGCAAAGCCTAAATACTCATATATGGTTAGGAAAGAGTTATGAAGCCAGACCCATCAGTTATTTAGTGTGACAAATGGAGATAGCAAAAATAGTGAGAATGAGTCTGCAGTTGAAAATAATAGACAAACTTTGGGGAATGGTGAAAATTATGTACAAAGAAGTGAATCTGTGAGTGATAGCCATTGCAATAAAGTAAAAAAAGGCAGAGACAGATTACAGAAAATGAGGCAGAAACTAAGGAAATAACATCTCAATTAGTAAATGAGATGAAAGACTTTGAAATGAGTTGTACAGTAACTAAACAGGAAAAGTATGTAAAGGAAATCAAATCATTCCTAGAGAACTTTTTCCAGTGTAGAGTGCATAATGGGATTGAATTATGCAAAAGAAAAAATATGAATAAATCACAAGAACTCATCATTCTTTAATCAATTGTTCAACTGCTTGAGTAATTCAAGTCCAGACTCTGTCAAAAGCCACAAAGATTTCTCTCTCTCTCTCTCTCTCTCTCTCTCCTCTCTCTCTCTCTCTCTCTCTCTCTCTCTCTCTCTCTCTCTCTCTCTCTCTCTCTCTCTCTCTCTCTGCCTAAGTCATGAAAGTCAGTCTCTCTTGATCAGGAACCCAGAGAAGAGATGTCTCTCTTGGTCAGTCACCCCCTGAGAGAGAGAATCCGTTCCTCCCCCTGGCCAGCTTCAACTGCCTCCTCCTGGGAACATTCCATTTGGAATCTTCACCTTGATTTTGCAGATCAGTTTGGTCTGCATGCCTGGCTTGTCCTGCAAATCCTCTCTTTCTTCATGCCTCTTCCACACCACCTAGGCAGCTAGAAGAACACTTAGAGGGAGCAGTGACAAACTGTATAGGATGAAATGCCAAGACATAAATAAATAAATAAATAAATATATATATATATATATATATATATATATATATATATATATATATATATATACACACCACACACACACACACACACACACACACAACTAGAGCTAAAAAGAGGCTAATACTAAAAGAAATGGGAAAAGAAACTGAGGGGGGTAAATTTATATATTTATATGTCACAAAGAAGAACATGGCGGGAGGGGGTAGAACATCAGTACACTGGAAGGGTGAAGAGGTTAGAGATAGGAAATACTCAACTCTTATGTGCATTGAAATTGACCCAAAGAGGGAAGAACAATCCAATACATAGGGCAAAGAACTTATTTGCACCCTATAGGGAAGTGTGGAAAGGAAACAAGACTGGCAGTTGGTGGGGGAAGGGCCAACTGGAAGTGGCAGTTGGGTCTTGTGACTAGCACTTCCTTCCTGCTGGGAGTGGCAGTTGGGTCTTGGGACTAGTACTTCCTGCTGGGTTGGAGTTGCTGCCTGGTGTGAGAGGAGGGAGGAGCTTGCTCAGCCCAGTCTGGTGTGGTGTGCCTCTTCTTGGTTCATCCAGAAGATTCAGGCCCAATCACTCTGAAGGTCAAACCTTGTTGCTTTCTGTGTACTGCTAAGATTCTGAATTAGACAAAGTGATGACTGATATAGAGTAGACGGGAGTGGGAGAAACCCTCTGCCAGCCTCTGGGGCCTGACCTCAGCTCTGAAGCTGAAAAAAACTCCAATCCCAACTGGTTATTAAACTTTATATTATTTGAACTCGCAGTCAGATAAGTGGATTATCTTTTCTGGGCATAGAGGGAGCTGAACATCAGTTCAGTCATTCAATACAAACAGACCTGCTGAGAAATGAAAACAAAAAACTGATTAACATAAAAAGTACACCACAAAGAAATAGACAAACAGACCTTATTGGACCCTGATGCTTCCTCTCGGCAAGGGGCATCTCTCTCCTTTGACTCACCAAGCAATACTCCTCTCTCCCCTCAACTCCTCCATACCCCCATACAAAAATCACTTTATCCCCTGTTTTTTTCCAATTTCCCCTATTTCCTTTCCCAATAAATATTATAGAAGTAGAAGGGTAACAAATGGACTGGTGGGGAGGGAAGCAGTACAAGGGAGGGAGAGAGTGGGGAAGGGTAGTTTAAAAGGACTTTAAAGAAAATAAAGGGGGAATAATAAGGGAGGGGGGTAGAAAGGGAATTAAATATGGGTGGGAATTAGGGGAGCAGATTAAAAAACAAATATTGGTGTGGAAGGGAATAGTGAAAGAAGAAAAGACAGGAATAGGAGTAGAAACCAAATGCTGGGAAATACACAGCTGGTAATGATAACTCTGAATGTGAATGGAATGAACTCACCCATAAACCACAAGTGAATACACAGTACATTAGAATCTACAACCCTACCATATGCTGTCTACAAGAAACACACACGAGGAAGGTAGAGACTCATAGGGTCAAAGTGAGAGGATGGAGCCATATTTATTGGGCATCAACTGATAAAAATCAGGCAGGAGTTGCAATCATGATATCTGACAAAGCCAAATAAAAATAGATCTTATTAAAAGGGATAGGGATAGTAATTACATCCTGATAAAATGCAGTATAGACAATGTGGAAATATCAGTACTCAACATGTATGCACCAAAATGACATAGTATCCGAATATCTAAAGGAGAAACTAGTGGAGCTCAAGGATGAAATAGATAGAAACACTATACTAGTGGGAGACATGAACCTTCCTCTATCCGTACAAGATAAATCAAACCAAAAAATAAATAAGAAAGAGGTAAGAGAAGTGAATGAAATATTAGAAATTTAGAGTTAATAGATATGTAGAGAAAAATAAATAGGGACCAGAAGGAATACACCTTCTTTTCAGCAGCACATGGTACATTCACAAAATTTGACCATATATTAGGACATAAAGACATTTCAAACAAGTGTAATAGAGCAGAAATAATAAATGCAACCTTCTCAGATCACAATGCATTGAAAATAATAATTAGTAAGGATATATGGAGAGGTAAATCAAAAATTAACTGGAAATTAAACCATATGATTCTCCAAAATGAATTAGTTTAAGAACAAATCATAGAAACAATTAATCATTTCATTGAAGAAAATGAAAATGATGAGACATCCTTTTAAAACCTATGGGATGCAGCCAAAGCAGTACTCGGGGGAAAATTTATATCCTTGAGTTCATGTATTAACAAACTAGAGAGGGCAGAGGTCAATGAATTGGGAATACAAATTAAAAAACTAGAAAGTGAACAAATTAAAAATCCTCAGATAAGGACTAAATTAGAGATCCTAAAAATCAAAGGAGAAGTTAATAAAATTGAAAGTAAAAGAACTATTGACTTAATAAATAAGACTAGAAGCTGGTACTTTGAAAAAACAAATGAAATAAACAAAGTACTGGTCAATCTTATTAAAAAAAGGAAAGAAAAAAACCAAATTGACAGTATTCAAGAAGAAAAGGGCGATTTCATCTCCAATGAAGAGGAAATTAAGGCAAACATTAAAAACTATTATACCCAAAAATATGGCAACAAATATGGCAATCTAGGTGATATGGATGAATACTTACAAAAATATACATTGCCTAGACTAACAGAGGAAAAATAGATTACCTAAACAACCCTATATCAGAAAAAGAAATTGAACAAGCCATCAAAGAACTCCCTAAGAAAAAATCCCTAGGACCAGATGGACTCACAAATGAATTCTATCAAACATTCAAAGAACAACTAACCCCAATATTATACAAGCTATTTGACAGAATAAGGAAATAAGGAGTTCTACCAAATTCATTTTATGACACAAATATGGTTCTGATTCCAAAGCCAGGGAGGTCAAAAGCAAAGAAAAATATAGGCCAGTCTCCTTAATGAATATAAATGCAAAAATCTTAAATAGGATACTAGCAAAAAGACTCCAGCAAATCATCATGAGGGTTATTTACTATGATCAGGTAGGATTCATACCAGGAATGCAAGGATGGTTCAATATTAGGAAAGCCATCCATAAAAACAAGTAAACTGACAAAAATTACATGATTAACTCAATAGATGCAGAAAAAGCCTTTGACAAAATATAACACCCATTCCTATTGAAAACACTAAAAAGTATAGGAATAGATGGGCCTTTCCTAAAAATAATAAACCATATATATCTAAAACCATAATCAAACATCATGTGCAATGGGGATAAATAGAAGACTTGCCAATAAGATCAGGAGTGAAACAAGGATGCCCATTATCACCTCTATTTTTTAACATTGTACTAGAAAGACTAATTGTAGCAATTAGAGAAGAGAAAGAAATTGAAGGTATTAAAATTGGCAATGAGGAGACCAAGCTATCACTCTTTTTAGATGATATGATGGATGGTCTACTTAGAGAGTCCTAGAGAATAAACCAAAAAGCTAGTGGAAATAATCAACAACTTTAGCAAAGTTGCAGGATACAAAATAAATCCACATTAGTCATCAGCATTCCTATATATCTCCAACACATCTCAGCAGCAAGAATTAGAAAGAGAAATTCCATTTAAAATGACCCTCGACAATATAAAATACTTAGGAATCTATCTGCTGAGACAAAGGCAGGAACTCTATGAACACAACTACAAAACACTCTCTAAGCAATTAAAACTAGATCTAAGCAATTGGAAAAACATTGCTTGCTCATGGGTAGGATGAGCTAACATAATAAAAATGACAATCCTACCCATATTAATTTACCTATTTAGTGCCATACCCATTGAACTTCCAAAAAACTTTTTTAAATGAACTAGAAAAAACCATAACAAAGTTCATTTGGAGGAAGAAAAGATCAAGGATATCCAGGGAAATCATGAAAAAAAAAATGCAAAGGAAGGAGGACTTGCAGTCCCAGATCTCAAACTATACTATAAAGCTGTGGTCATCAAAACAATTTCGTACTGGCTAAGAGACAGAACCAAGGATCAGTGCAATAGACTTGGGGTAAATGACCTCAGCAAGACAGTCCATGATAAGCCCAATGATCCCAGATTTTGGGACCAAAACCCACTATTTGATAAAAACTGCTTGGAAAATTGGAAGACAGTATGGGAGAGATTAAGTTTGGATCAACATCTCACAGCCTACACCAAGATAAACTTAGAATGGGTGAATGACCTGAATATAAAGAAGGAAAATATAAGCAAATTAGGTGAACCAAGAATAGTATACATGTCAGATCTTTAGGAAAGGAAAGATTTTAAAACTAAGCAAGAGATAGAAAAAATTCACAAAATGTAAAATCAATGATTTTGATAACATCAAATTAAAAAAGGTTTTGTTCAAACAAAACTAATGCATCCAAAATTAGAAGAGAAGCAACAAATTGAGAATATTCATAATAAAAACCTCTGACAAAGGTCTATTTATTCAAGTTTATAAATAACTAAACCAATTGTACAAAAAATCAAGCCATTCTCCAATTGATAAATGGGCAAGGGACATGAAAGGTAATTTTCAGTTAAAGAAATCAAAACTATTAATAAGCACATGAAAAAGTGTTCTAAATCTCTTATAATCAGAGAAATGCAAGTCAAAACAACTCTGAGGTATCACCTCATACCTAGAAGATTGGCTAACATGACGGCAATGGAGTGTAATTAATGCTGGAGGGGATGTGGCAAAGTTGGGACATTAATACATTGCTGGTGTGGTTTTGAATTGATCCACCCATTCTGGAGGGCAATTTGGAACTATGACCAAAGGTGCTAAAATATTGTCTGCAATTTGATCCAGCCATAGCACTGCTGGATTTGTACCCTAAAGAGATAATGAGGAAAAAGACATGTACAAAAATATTCATAGCTGTGCTCTTTGTGGTGGTAAAAAATTGGAAAATGAGGGGATGCCCTTCAATTGGGGAATGGCTGAATAAATTGTGATATATGTTGGTGATGGAATACTATTGTGCTCAAAGGAATAATAAAGTGGACTAATTCCATGGGGACTGGAACAACCTCCAGGAATTGATGCAGAGTGAGAGGAGAAGAACCAGGAAAACAATGTACACAGAGACTGACACACTGTGGTACAATCGTATGTACTGGACTTCTCCATTAGTGGCAATGCAGTGACCCTGAAGGACTTGGTGGAATCTATGAGAAAAACAACTATCCACATTCAGAGAAAACACTGTGGGAGTAAAAATACCGAAGAAAAACAACTGCTTGAATATATGGGCTGAGGGGATATGACTGGGGAGGTAGACTCTAAATGAACAACCTAATGCAAACACCAACAACATGAAATAGGTTCTGATCAAGGACACAAGTAATACCCAATGAAATTGCAAGTTGACTGCCAGAAGGAAAGGGTGTGTGGAGGGGAGGGAGGGAAATAATGTGATTATTGTAACCAAGGAATAATGTTCTAAATTGACTAAATAAATTAATTAAAAAAATTTTTTTAAAAGAGAATGCCAAGTGAGATAACATTTAAAAATGTGGGATGTTGTCAAAAAATACCTAGGGGAAAATTCTGATCTCTAAATGTTAACCAATAAAATGAGACTGAAGTAAATGGAGGCATATTTTCTTTCCAAGCAAGATAAATTTAATTAATGTCAGTGCAGCTGTTAATAAAATAGGTTAGTCTGTCTACCTCAGAAAATCCAGAGACCTAGATGGTTCATTCTCATTCTCATTCTCATTCTGTCTCTGTCTCTGTCTGTCTCTCTCATTATATATAATGAGACTCGGGAAAGACTCATGTAGTTGGGAAGAATTATGAGTGTTTTCTCCTGGGGTTGTCTGTATAATTGGAAATCTGTTACCCTAAAAACTACATTTCCCAGGAGCCCACTGACTTTGTCTCATTATGTGGTTACGTAAATAGAGTGGGGTTTCAGGAAGCATCTCTGCTTCCTGTCACGCCTGTGGTGCAGTGGGCTTTTTGAACAGGTGAGTTAGTCATGGGCATTTGTTTTTTTTTGTTTTTGTTTTTTTGTTACCTTTTTATTCCTTTTTTCTAATGATCATCAATGAATCTCTTAAATTTAATATTTTTATTATTTGAAATTAATTTTAATTTTTACATTGGCCATCAGATGGGGATAATCACTACCCTCCTTGACAATTACCGAATGTTAATTGCTTTAGGAGCCCCAACTGCCTCTAGTAATTTTGCTTAGGAAATCAGAAGTATCTAAATCAGGACCACCCAGGTTAGTTGTATCTGGCAGGAAGATTAAATCACACCTATATTTTTACTAAAAGAGACTTCAGAGGAATTTGGGGGAGAGAGACTCAGTCTAAACTGGTTTCTGTTTACATGTAAACAAAACAGTGGTTTCAGGTTAAACTGTTTAGCAAGCAAATGTCCTGGGCAATATGAGTAGCTATATCATTTAACTAAGCCTTTAGTATCACTGGGAACGATTGCACTTTGAGCTAGATTGAGAAATAGGGTTTGATGAAATGGGGAATAGTATCAATTAAAGAGTAGAATTAGTTATTAAATAATGCACATCATTTAAAATTTTTCTCAATGTGTATATCAATAAATGAGAGAAAGAGTAGATTAATGACTTAGGCATGCAATTAGAAAAAGAATTATTAATAATCCTTAATAACCAGAGAGGAGCTGTTATCCAGTTCCCCTAAAAAACCAGTCACAATATGCTCAGCAACTTTGTTTATTTTTAAAAGAGAGAAAACAAATATGTACCTGGAGGTTTAGGACAGAACCAAGCCCAAAGGGGAGAAGGTTAAAGGTTTTATAGTATTCTAAGAAAAAAGGAAGGGCTCTTTGGGTTTAGGCAATGAGAGAGAGAAAAAAATTCTCCCTAGAAATGGGAGATGTTCCTCAGCAATTTAGAGTGTAAAAGGAGACTTAACTTTGGTGATATGGAAAAAGACTGGCCTGGTGTTATCTGTAAGGGCTCCAGAAGTGTTTAGGGTTAGACTAAAGGGTTCTTGTGCACAAACATTGCAGTTACTTCAGTGGCATGCCTTATTGTTTTATCAGGTTAATCCTGATGTTCCTCATAAAGATCTAGAAACCAATGCATTTGTAAACAAGACCAAGCCATTAGAAACGGAGGCAATCTGACAGGACCAATGGAAAATCTTTAATTAAACACCAAAACAGAAATCCTGAATATCAAAATGGAGATTAATAAAACTGAAAGTGTCAACTTTAAAAAACACAGAACCACTAAGGTAGTCAGAAAGACCAAATTTTTAATCAGGATAAGAGACAAGTGCTTAATATTTGGCTGCCACACAGAGTCAAGTGCTAAATACTACAAAGAGCCAGAGCTCCGGGACTCTGGGAACAGTGTCTCTGGGAGAATGCACCACTGAAGAAGATTCTCCAAAGTGCAATAGAACTTGAGATCTTATATACCTTTTGGGGTATTTAGGACAGAAAACGTATACTGGCTGGTTACAAGCAGGCCTGGGAAAGAGGTTATTGCTAGAAGCTGGGTTACCAGAGAGTGGCCCAAGATACAATGGGAGAAATTTCTAAGAAAAAAGGGTGATTGATATTTGAATACTTCTAACACTCCTATTCAGCATATTTAATAGATGCTTGGTAGGTACATTGTTCAGTCTAAGACCAGATCAGTCTGAGTGTTCCCTTAAGGCAAGTTCCATAGGGACAGGCACAAACTTGGCAGGGACCAAAAACACAGTTGACAGAAGTTAAAAAAAAATAATTGAACTAATAATTAAAACTCAGAATTAGTTTTATAAAAGTAAACCCCCCAAAAGATGAATCATTGATTAATTTGACTGAAAAAAGAAAACCAAAATGATAGACTTGAAAATGAAAAGAATGAATGCACCACCAATGAAGATGAAATTAAAGTAATTATTAGAGTTATTTTCCCCAATTATATGTATTAAAACATGATTTAAGTGAAATAGTTGGATAGTTTCAGAAATACAAACTGCCCAGATTGACAAAAGAGGAAGTAGAATATCCAAATAAGTGTACCTTAGAAAAAGAAATTAAATTAGTCATCAATGAACTTTAAGAAAAAGACCTCCAGACCAGATGAACGCAGAAATAAATTCTATGAAACATTTTAGAAACAATTTATCTCATTCTTATGTAAATAATTTGAAAACATAATTAAAGGACACAAGGATGGTTTTGATACCTAAATCATGGAGAACAAAAACAAAAATAAAACCATAGATCAATTTCCTTAATGAATATTGATACAAAAGTTTTCAACAAAGCATTTTACTAGAAGGGAATCACTGCAATATATCTCAAAGATTATATACTATGGCCAGCTGATAGTTATACTAGAAATGCAAGACAGGAAAACTACCAACATGATTTTCCATATCAACAACAACTGCTCTCCTCCAAGTCATATGATTATATCAGTAGATGCAGGAAAAGTATTCGACAAAATATAGTACTGATTCCTATTAAAAACATTAGAAAGCATTGGAATCCATGGATATTTTCTTAAAATGATTAGAGGTATTTATCTAAAATAAAAAGCAAGCATTATCTATAATGGGAATACATTTGAAGCCTTTCCAATAAAATCAAGAGGGAAAAAGGGTGTCCATTACCACTACTGTAATTCAAAATTGTACTAGAAGTGCTAACAATGGCAATAAAACAAGAAAAAGAAATTGAAAAATAAAAATGCACAATGAAGGAATAGTCTCAGTATTTGCAGATGATATGATGGTATACTTGAGAACCCTAGAGAAATAACTAAAAAAAAGTTAGTTGAAACAAATAATTTTAGCAAAGATGTAGATATAAAATAAACCAACATAAATCATTAGAATTTCTATATTTCACCAATAAAACCCAGTGGAAAGAGGTAGAAAGGGAAATTTCATTTAAAATAACTATAAACAATATAAAATACTAGGGAGTCTAATAGCCAAGCTGAATCCAAGGATTATATGAATACAAATACAAAAGCATTTTGCACACAAATGAAGACAAATCTAAACTGAAGAAATATTAATTGCTCATGGTTTGCTGTGCCAACATAATAAAAAGAACAATCCTAAATTGATTTACTTATTAAATGCCTAATCAAAGTACCAAAGAATTATTTTTAGAGCTGCAAAAAAAAAAGTGGTAAAAAAATCACCTGGAAGTACAAAAGGTTAAGAATATCAAGGAAATTAAAAAAAAATGTTAAGGCAGGCAAAAGTTTCACATTTTAAAGTATATTACAAAGCAGTAATCATCAAAATAATGCAGTATTAACTAAGAAATGGGTTGTTGGATCAATGGAGTAGATTAGGCATATAATACATAGTAGTAAATGTACATAGTCATCTAGTATTTGGTAAACCCAAAGATCCAAGCTTACGGGATAAGAATTCAACAGTTCATAAAAATCACTATTTAAACCTGAAAGCAAAACTTCCCAATATACACTAAGACAAGGTCAAAACAGAGAAATGATTTAGTCAGGAAAAATAATATTATATATAACTTAATTGACTATGGTTAAGGGAAGAGTGTATAACCAAACAAGAGAAAGAGAAGATTATGGGAAGTAAGATAGATAATTTTGAATACCTAAAATTAAAAAGCTTTTCCACAAATAAAACTAAGGTGCCCCCCCAAATTAGAAAGAAAACAGAAAACTAGGGAAACATTTTATAGCAAATTTTATCTGATGAAAGTCTCATTTATCAAATATGTAGGGAACTGAGCCAAATTTTAAAAAATGAGAAATTCTTCAGTTCATAAATCACCAAAGGATAGGAATAGGCAGTTTTTCAGAAGAAGAAATCAAAACTATCAGTGCTCACATAAAAAAATGCACTAAATTACTACTGATTAGGAAAATGTAAACTAAAACAACTCAGATATCATTTCACATCTATCAGATTGAATAAGATGGCAGAAAAGGAAAATGACAAATGTTGGAGGGGATGTAGGAAAAATTGGGACATTAATGCACTGTTTGTGGATTTTTGAACTAGTCTCACCATTCTGGAGTTCCAACTATTTTGAACTATACGCAAAGTGCTATAAAACTATAATGCCTTTTCACCCAATAATACCACTTTTAAATTTATATCCCAAAGAGATAAAAGAGAACTGAAAAGAATCCATTTGTACAAAAATATTAATAACAACTAATTTTGTGGTGGTAAAGAATTAGAAATTGAGAAGATGCCCATCTATTGGGGAATGACTAAACAAGTTGTATATGATTTTAATGAAATCAAGATCGTTTCAGAAAGCTTAGGGAAACTAATATGAACTCATGCCAAGTAAAGCAAGCTGAAGCAGCAGAATATTGTACACAGTAGAAGCAATAATATAAGGATGATCAGTTGTGAAAGACTTGACTGCTCTGATCAAGACAAAGAACCAAGATAATTCCAAAGTTCTCATGATAAAAAGAGCTTTCTACCTCTAGAGAGAGAACTGACGAATTCTGAATGCAGATCAAAGCATACTTTTTTTCACTTTCCTTATTTTTCTTGTTTTATTTTGCATGTGTTTTCTTTTGAAAATGATCAAAATGGAAATATGATTTACATAAAGTCACATTTATACTCTATATAAAATTGCTTTCTCAAAGATTGGAATGGAGGAGGTACTGGGGAGCACAGTGTATTGAGAGCCAGGCCTAGAAACAAATGGGTGGTCCTAGATTCAAATATGGCCTCAGATACTTCCTAGCTGTGTGACCCTGGGCAAGTCACTTGACCTCCATGGCTTAGCCCTCACCATCCTTCTGCCTTGGAACCAATACACAGTATTTATTCCAAGATAGAAGGTAAGAATTAAAAAAAAAAGAAAAGAAAAAGAAATCTTTAACCAGAGGCTAAATGACCATCTATATGGTGTGTGATAGTGGTGATTCCTGTGGGTATTGTTTACCCTCAGTGTTCTGAAAAGATGCGATCTAGTCAGTTCTCAAATGCTGTAATTCTGAGACATGCTCTTCAACAGCCTAGGTAACCCCAAATGGACTAGAAAGATATTAAAGGAATGTCAGTGTCAGAAAAACTATGATGTTCTCTTAAAAACATTCATGGAAAAAGAACACTTTTCAAATGGAAAATAATGTTCAACTAATATTTTAATACTTCAGGGCATCATAAATTTAAAGCTAGAAGGGACTTCTAAAGGATCCCATATAATCTCTTCATATTACTGATAAGTAAACTGAGGCCAGAGAAGTCAGGTACTGTCATACATGTGGGTTTTCTATCAGTTCAAATCATCACCTATCTACATGTTTTCATACTATGAAATTTTTTTTAACTTTTGCTTTTGGTCTTAGAATTGATACTAATCTGAGGAACTTATGAGAAAGAACACTATCCACAGCTGTGAATTTGGAATCTGTTATCCTAAAAAATAAACTTCCCAGCAAAACTATGATTTCCAGGAGCCCACTCACTTCCTATCCTTAAGTGCTGACATAGCCAGGAGATAAATTGGGTGGACTTCCCCGTCTAGAGCTTTTTTCTTCCTGTTGATAGGTTTGGTGGAGTGGTCCCTTCTGAGTAGGTAGAATAACTTAGTCATGTGGTTCTATTTTGTCAGATTAGAAACATTAGAAAAATAGAATACTTCAAGTATTCAACATTAATTTAACTCTTATACATCCAGAGAAAGAACTGTGGGAGCAGAAACACAGAAGAAAAATATATGATCAATCATGTGGTTCAATGGGTATATGATTGAGGTTTTGGCATTAAAATACCACTGTATTGCAAATATAAATAAAATGGAAATAAGCTTTAAACAATAATACATATATAACCAAGTGGAATTGTTTGTCAGCTTCAGGAGCCGGGAGGGAAGAGGGGTAGGAAAAATCATGTAATCATGAAAAAATATTCTACATTAATTAACTATTTAAAAATAATAATAATTAATACTAATTATCAGTTATAAGGCACAAGAGGGATAAAGATTAGGCAATTGAGGTCAAGAATTTTCCCAGAGTTGCAGAGCTAGAAAGTGTCTGAGATCAAATTTGAACCTAGGACCTTTCTTCTCTAGGACTGGATTTCCATCTACTGATCCATCTAGTTGCCCCCACACTATGTAAGTTTTACCTATAAATCTTTTATAGATAGGATATGAAACTGCCTGAAACATTCTAAAGAGAACTCAACAAAACTATTTTACCTGGTAAAATTCGCCAAAACCAGTTTAGACAATTTAGACTCAGTGGATTGAGAGCCAGACTAGAGATGGGAGGTCCTAAATTCAAATATGGCCTCAGACACTTCCTAGCTGTTGACCCTGGGCCAATCACTTGACCCCCATTGCCTAGCCCTTACCACTCTTCTGCCTTGAGACCAATACATAGTATTGATTCTAAGGCAAAAGTTAAGGGTTATTTTTTTTTAATTAAGGGGGATGGACAGGATGGAGGGAGAAAATTTAAAATTAATATTTTAAAGATTATTACATTTTTAACATATAATAGAAAAATAGTTAATGAAAGAAATAAAAATAGAAAATAAATTGCATAAATGGGAGAGATTATATATCAAAAAATAGACCCCCAAAAATCTCTTCTTAAAAGACTTAGTGATATAAGAAACAGAAATTTCTACATAGATAATTTCACTTTGATTCATGTTCCAGGGATGATGAAAATGAAGTAGATTTCATAGGCAACAGTCTTATTTTATATGTGTTTTCCATTAAAAATAAAACAATTTCTAAAACTTTGACAAAAATATTAGTTCACTTCATCTTCATAACAACCCTGAGAGGTAGATGCTATTATTAACCCCATTTTACAATTGTGTAAAGTGAGGCAATAAGAAGTTAAGTGATTTGACCAAGATCACACACTTGGTAAACATCTGAGACTGGATTTGAACTGAGGATATCATGGCTCAGTCCTTGCACTATCCTTTGTACCACTTCCCTGATACTTGTCCTGATCTCTTCCCAGTTTGCCTTTAGAGTTTGAGCTCCAAGGTTTGATTGGGCAACAATGAGAGAAACCTTGAGATCATTGCGACTATAATCCACAATTTGGATTATGCTATTTTAAGGAATCTTTGCCTTTAGTAAATGCTATTGTCCAATTTCTTGTGTGAATCTTAAAATTTCTCAGACTCTACCTTAGAACATTTGGTTAAGGTTATACCCCATTTTAAACAATGAAGGTACTTAGTCAGGAATGTATTGGGAACGTTAAAATTACTCCACCCATACTTAGGCATACTTTAGGGGAAGATAAAGTTGTAAAACTCCTTACTGAACAATGAGAAAGTACTTAACTCACACTTATAGTGAGGCCAAAACCTTAAGCTAGGTCTATTTTTAGATCTAATACAAAAAGGTGCTAATTACCTATGAAGGTCAAATTAATCACTAAAAGGACAACCTTAGCAAAGAGGTGTGAAATACTCAGAAGTTTTAGTCTACCCAGAGAAGGTGATAATAAGATGTGAATTAAGAAGGTGATAATAAGATGTGAATTAAGAATGGTCAGTCCTTTGGAAAACGTCTACTGTGATTGGTAGATGTGAAAATTTAGGGGAGGTGACATGGGAGAAAATTCTCTTTAGAAGGAGGTCAGAGGCCACTGGACTTAGTTCAGTTTAGGAAGCTGAATTGGAGGTCTCTCTGTGGCTGAACTTAGTTGAGCTCAGGGGCTGAACTGGAGGGTCTCTCTGAACACTAGAGTTTTGCCTGGGACAAAATCTTGTGGTGAGTGATTAAAGACTGACTTAGTTTTCTCTCTTAAAAGAAAGGCCTAGGCCATTGGCCTAGGCCCTAGGCTTCCTATTATTTCCTCTACTCTGTCTCTCTCCCTTTTTTTAATTCCTTCATTTGTATTAATTAAAATCTCCATAAAAACCCAGCTGACTTGGGTATTTCATATTTGGGAATTTTTCCCATGGTGTAAAGATTAAAATTTAGGGGAGACTGGGGAGACTGAGGCAGGTAGAAATTAGTTTCTCTCTGCAAGGAGTATTATATTTTTTTAGAGGTTTATTGAAGATTAAGGATTAAAGAAAATACAGGATAAGAAACACGTGTCCAGG
The DNA here is from genome assembly GCF_027887165.1 of Monodelphis domestica. Taxonomy (NCBI): domain Eukaryota; kingdom Metazoa; phylum Chordata; class Mammalia; order Didelphimorphia; family Didelphidae; genus Monodelphis; species Monodelphis domestica. The sequence continues at coordinate 525,737,305 of NC_077227.1, forward strand.
CCATAGAGTGGCCTAGACACAACCTCACCTACATTATGAAAAAAAGCCACATCTGCCCCAAACGGAAGTCCAAGAGAGAGAGAGCCCTCAAAAGCCTTTGAATCAGCTTAAATACCTTCTTGATCTCGGCCCAGGTGAGATTACAAGGCTTTCTGGGGAAGTGGAGCAAAGGCTCATGGGGATTGTAGTCCTGTATTCGAGTCTATTTTTTACAATGGCGACCACTTTATTTTTAATATAAAATCAAGACACTAAAAATTATCTTTATGCTTTTGGCAATTCAATGTCTTGAACCCATATTTTCTCAGTCACAGTTTATGGCAACCACTCTTTTATCTGTAAAACTTGCTTATTAGTCCATGGTTCAGAAAAATTTCAACAAATGCAGATTCAGGAATGACCTTTGGAGTTTAAAAATCCAACACTAGCATTATTTTCTTATTGATCAATAAGAATTTATTAAGTACTTCCGCTACACAGAGCTCCAAGATAGGCTCTGGGGATACAAAAGTAGAATGGAAAGGGCCTGCCCTGAGAAAGAAAGAAAGAAAAAGGAAGAAAGAAAGAAGGAAAGAAAGAAAGAAAGAAAGAAAGAAAGAAAGAAAGAAAGAAAGAAAGAAAGAAAGAAAGAAAGAAAGAAAGAAAGAAAGAAAGAAAGAAAGAAAGAAAGAAAGAAAGAAAGAAAGAAAGAAAGAAAGAAAAAGGAAGGAAGAAAGAAGGAAAGAAGGAAAGAAGGAAAGAAGGAAAAGAAAGAAAGAAAGAAAGAAAGAAAGAAAGAAAGAAAGAAAGAAAGAAAGAAAGAAAGAAAGAAAGAAAGAAAGAAAGAAAGAAAGAAAGAAAGAAAGAAAGAAAGAAAAAGGATGGAGGGAGGGAGGGAAGAAGGAAGGGAAGGAGGAAGGAGGGATGGAAAGAAAAAGAAAAAGGAGGAAGAAAGACCTCAATTTATTCTTTTACCAGAATGGATCTGCCATTCCTTTTTCCTCTTCCCCAATCAAAAAAAATTATTGAGTGGAAGGTAAAAAAATATATATATTTGAATGGTCACTTCCTGGTTATTTTCCATTCTCTTTTAAAAATCTTACCTATCATTTGCTAATGGTACCTCAGTCTTATGTTAGGCATTTTTGCTCATCTCTGCTCCCTTCCTTTAGGCTGTATACTATTCATACAGAGCTTTGCCAGTAGTCAGCCATTAGTCTGTCCTTTCTATTGATTTCCTTCTCTTTGTTGTTGCTCCCTTTGAAAACCTCAGCCAGCACTTTCTCACTAATACAGCTCTGTGTGAATAAAAATAATGTCACTTTTCTGTCTTTGTATAAGGTTGACACCAGAATGAGTCAAAAGAATCTTCTGTGGCCAGGTTGATTTTCTGTATGAAAAATTGTGGCCCTAGGTTGAGAATGGAAACAAAGGAGTATAATGTTGAAAATAAGAGCTATTTTCCCTAAAGAGAAACTTCCCTGAGTAGTTGTGTAATGATAACCATCTTAAAACTCAAATTTTCTTCTTTATTTTTTCCAGTTTTCTGTCATTTAAGTCTGTTCTCAGATTTACAGCAATTTCCAAATTCTTTCACCTCTGACCACTCATAATTAGATACATGTTGCTTAACTTGAATTGTGAGAAAAGTTGGGAATATCACTTAATTCATTATTTTATATTTTTAAGCTTTGCTTTTATGGACTGGTTTAGCACAAGATTGCTTTATTCCTTGTGAACTCTTGACTTTCTAGTAACCTTCTGCATCATTACCCAGGAGGTTTCAACTACTGACAATAACCACAAGGCTTGATAACGTCAGTGCCAAATACAATTATGGCATGACAATTGAGGACTGTTGCTAAGAATGAAAAACAGTTTCTAAACAAAACATTGAAGACCTTGGATCTCAAATGGTATCTTTATTTTAAAGAGTAAAAGGGGAACAAAATACTATTTCTTTGCAGTGAATTTAGGAAGGAGAAGTGAGAACAAATCAAATTAAGACAAATATGGTGTAGGGATAATTTCTCCAGAGGTTCTTCTAAACACAACTGAATCTTTTTGGGCAGTTCTTACCTTTGTTCCCCTTCCCCCCCCTCCCCCTAGCCTACCCACTAAAAGACAGAGAGCTATCCCATTTAGAACAGTTTTGGCCTATAGTTTATTTTTGCTTCTTTCACATCCTTCCCAAGGGACAAATCTATGAAAATTAGCCCAGAAACTTCTTAGAAGACTTCTTAAGTTTCAATATTTTCCTTGATTTTAGTCTTTGTCAATATAATGTCAAGATAATATATGAAAAATGCAATCAACCATCTGAGGAGCTCAACATGAGCCCCTGATAATTGTTCCTGTATTGAAATAGCATTAAATTGGTTTCCACCTATTTTTCATTACCTGATTGTCCTCTTCTTCATAAAGAGTATATGTCTAAGATTATTCTTCCTCTTATTAGCTATATAGGTAATTAACAGGATATTCAGAATAGAGAGATATAAAGCCAGAATAATTTGGCTTTGAGGTACACCTGTTGTCCTAAATTAAAAATAATCAGGTGAATAACTTTATCATTATTCCATTAGAACCCTTTTTGTCTTAGTCATGATATCTTTTAAAGGAAAAATACCTAATATATATAGATTTCTTTCACTTTTATATAAATGAATATATGAGGTATCTATGTCCATATGGGGTGTCTAAATGTCATCCATACAAATGAATGAAAAATCATTTTTATCAAATTTCATAGGCTATCTAAATTTCATTCATGTAAATAAATGTTAAAAACCCTTATTATGTTTTTATTAGATGGAAAGCACTCTGATATGACCTGGAGACATGCATGGTAAAGCAGAGATAGACTCTCCTTTCAAAGAGCTCATATTCTAATAGGGGCAGATGACAAATATAGGAAGCCTCAGGTGCAAGTCACATGGTAAAGATCCACATCTTTAACTTGTAAAGATGAATTTAGAGTTGTGACTTTAAATCTAGATTTAAATGGTCTCCAAATAAAATTCCCAAGTCAGTCTGGAAATTTATGGTAATTTAATTAATATAGAGGGAAGGAATTTAAGGAGAAGAGAGAGGGAGAGGAAAAAGAGTTAATTTAAACTACTCTGGCTCAGGCTGAGGCAGACAGGAGTTAAAGGCCTTGGCCAAAGGGGCCTCCCTGAGCCCAAGGGAAAAGGAAGTCAGTCTTATCACTCACCACTAAACCATCTCAAGGAAGCTGTCTGAGTGATCTCCTCCAGGCTGAGTTCCAGGATCAAACTGGCACCCAGGCTGCTCACAGGAAGTGATCAGCCAGATCCAACATTCTGGGGAAAGAGTTTTTGAGAGATGAAAAAAATCCCAAATATATAGACCCTTTACCCTTGTGTCTCCACCTCTAAATTTTCACATCTACCAAGCACATCAAAGGCTTTCTCCAGGACTGCCCATACTTTTAGTTCTCACCTTCTTTGATTAGTTTATATATTTTGAGTTACTTCACACTTCTTTGTTAAGTTCACCTTTTGTTAGTTACTTGACCTTTTTGTGATTCATTTAACCTTTATAGTTACTTAACACCTTTTTGTATTAAGGTCTAAAAATAGATTTAGCTTAAAGTTCTAGCTTCACTATAAGGTGAGAACTAAGTACCTTCATTGTTCAATTAGGAGATTACCACTTTATCTTCCCCTAAAGTATGTCTAAGTAGGATGGAGTAATATAAAGTACTGTAAGACATTCCTGATTCTGTTAAAGGGGAGTGTCTTCATTGTTACAATCAGGAGATAGCTAAATCAAGACTTCAAAAGTATGGTCTGAGTAGAGTAGTTTTAAAATTCACAAACTCAAGGAGATGGAAGCATATTTTTAATGTCATTTCCACTGATAAAACTATATCTGTTTCTGCTACTGACTTCTTTGACAGTGTTAAGGACTATGGTTTCCAGAACTTTCATTTCAGGACTGAAGAATCTTTGGTTACTAGAATGGAAGTAGCTTCTGTCCAGGAAGTCAGTGGGCTCCTGGGAAATGTAGTTCAAAAGCACAAGATTTCCAATTACACATGATTAGTGGTAGTTGTATGTGGTATTGGCTTGATTTGCTTGGTAAACATTACCTCCTTTTTTTCAGTTGGAGTGCCTTGCTGCTTTGTGGTTAATAATATTTTTTTCTTTTTACCTTAAATAATTGTTTTAATGAAATGCTTTTGAAATCTTATACCTCTATGGAAACATAAATTATTATTGATGATGACAGGAAAAAACTTTGTTACTTGTTAAATGAATTTTGTATACCACTTGAGTAGGGGACACTCTAAAAACATTTCATGACTATGGTTGATCTTGAATACATATCTGATTTTCTTTTAGTTCATTTGCCATTTTTTAAAATTAAACTTTTCCAACTATTCTGATATTCCTTTGTAAAAATTAAAATTAATCTCAATAATAAAATATTATATTTTAAAGGATTTATTAATGATCATTAGAAATAAAGGAATAAAAGGGATACAAAATAAATCCCCACACTCACCACCACCATGCTCAAGACAGGAAGCCAAAGAGACTGAGCAGGACCACCCACTGAATTTATCCTCTGTCTACAGGAAGTATGTAATGACAGGAAGTCAGTGGGCTCCCCAGATATGTAGATCTTTTTCAGGGTAGCCGATTTTCATATATACATTCCCTTCTGATGATCATTGGAAGACTAGTTTCCCCAATTGAGCATTTAACAAATCAACTTTTAAATTACAATAATTTGGAGATAAAAGGGAAAAGAACAAACACATGATTGCTAGGCACATTGACAAAAAGCCAAGCATAAGAGTATACATACAGAAACAAATGCATTAAAACCCAAACAGTTCAAATCACCACATCCCAAAGTTCACTCTGGATCTCTGGTGCAGTGTGTGGTCTGTGCAGGCATCTTCATGGTGCTTTCTCCAAACATTTCATTTTCTGGATTCAGAGAGTTAGCATGTTTCTTATCCTAAATTTACTCTCAAAAAGAATTTTTTAAAGCCACACAAAAATAGAGATTTATTTATTTTAAAATAAGTAAAAATTTACATATACTACATTAAAAAAATTATACTGGTGGGGTGGAAGGAGGGGATTGGAGGTTTAGTGGATAGGGAGCCAGCCAGAGCTAGAGATGGGAGGTCCTGGGTTCAAATCTGATCTCTAACACTTCCTGGCTATATGATCCTGTACAATTCACTTGATCCCCAATGCCTAGTCCTTCTGCCTTAGAACCAATACTTAGTAATGATTTTAAGATTGGAGGTAAGGGTTTAAAGGAAAAAATGAAACTGATAATAGAAATACTCAGAATCAATGAAATTATAGAATCAATGAAACATGGAAATAAAATGGATCACAGAGATGGCACAGTAGAAAGAATGCTGAATTTGGAGGCAGAAGACATAGTTCAAATCCTGTTCTCTTACTTATTACCTATGAGACTCTGGATTTCAGTTTCCAAATCTGTTAAATGAGAAGTGTTGGATAGATGTCCTCTGAGATCCATTTCAATTCTAAACCTATGGCTGTGATTTGTCTAATTCAGTTCTCATCAAAGCAAGAATTATCTTTTTGTTTTGTTTTGTTTAGCTTTCTTAATTATTTAATTGTCCTAAAACAGTTTTTTAAAAACCATATTGTTTTTTCCAAGGCAAAATAAGAACAGCATGATACAACTTGAGGATCAGAGGACTTGAGTTTACATTCCATCTCTAAGCTTTATCTGTGTGACCATTCTCTCTTTCCCTTGTCTCCCCACAGGGCTATCCCAAATAAATGGCTATATACTTCTGTATTAATTAGTAACACATTTCTCAGGGATAATAGTAAACATTTAAGATGATTCATTCTTATTCCCCCAAGAAATTCAGAATAGATATTAATTCCCATAAATTCCCTGTTGAGTTCAACTGGCTTTTCTTTTTGTTTTTTTAATTTTTAATTTTTTTTTACTTTTTTGGTTACAATATTAACTATATTTCCCTCCCTCCCCTCTACCCACCCTTCCCACAGCCAACACACAATTTCATTGGGTATTACTTGTGTCCTTGATCAGAACCTATTTCAATGATGTTGTTTGCACTAGGATGTTCATTTAGAGTCTACATCCCCAACTATATCCCTTTGACCTATGTATTCAAGTAGTTGTTTTTCGTCGGTGATTTTACTCACACAGTGTTTCCTCAGATTGTGGATAGTTGTTTTTCTCATAGATTCCTCCAAGTCCTTCAGGGTCACTGCATTGCCACTAATGGAGAAGTCTATTACATTCAACTTTACCACAGTGTATCAGTCTCTGTGTACAATGTTTCCCTTGTTCTGCTCCTCTCACTCTGCATCAATTCCTGGAGGTTGTTCCAGACTCCATGGAATTCCTCCACTTTATTATTCCTTTGAGCACAATAGTATTCTATTACAAACATATACCACAATTTGTTCAGCCATTCCCCAATTGAAGGGCATCCCCTCATTTTCCAATTTTTTGCCACACCAGCAATGCATTAATGTCCCAACTTTGCCACATCCCCTCCAGCATTCATTACTTTCCTTTGGTATCATGTTAGCCAATCTTCTAGGTATGAGGTGATACCTCAGAGTTGTTTTGACTTGCATTTCTCTGATTATAAGAGATTTAGAACACTTTTTCATGTGCTTATTAATAGTTTTGATTTCATGAACTGAAAATTGCCTATTCATGTCCCTTACCCATTTATCAATTGGAAAATGGCTTGATTTTTTGTACAATTGGTTTAGTTCATTATAAATTTGAGTAATTAGATGTTTTTCAGAGGTTTTTGTAATGAAGATCGTTTCCTAATGTGTTGCTTCCCTTCTAATTTTGGTTGCATTAGTTTTGTTTGTACAAAACCTTTTTTAATTTGATATAATCAAAATTATTGATTTTTTTCTAGCTCTTGCTTGGTTTTAAAGTCTTTCCTTTCCCAAAGATCTGACAAGTATAATATTCTGTGCTCACCTAATTTGTTTATAGTTTCTTTCTTTATATTCAGGTCATTTACCCATTCTGAGTTTATCTTGGTTTAGGCTGTGAGATGTTGATCCAAACCTATTCTTTCAGTCTTGATTTTTCCCCCTTGTTCTAGATTATAGGGGCAGTTTTCTTGAATAATTTCCTGTTGTATTATGTCCAGCCTTTTTCTTTTGTCATGATCTTCTGGTAGACCAATGATTCTTAAATTGTCTCTCCTGGAACAATTTCTAAACCTTCTGTTTTGTGAATGAAATGTTTCATATTTTCCTCAATTTTTTTTCATTCTTTTGGTTTTGTTTCATAGTGTCCTGCTGCCTTGTGAGGTCATTCGATTCTAGTTGTTGTATTCTGGTTCTTAAAGACTGGATTTCATCCCTGGATTTTTGGTCATCCTTCTCCTTCTGCTCTGATTTTCATTGGAAGTCATCTTTCATCATCTTTGCCTCATCTCTCATCTCCTTTGCCTCATCTTTCATCTTCTTTGCCTCATCTTTCATCTTCTTTGCCTCATTTTCAAGCTGGTTGATTTTTACTTTCAAGACAATGTTTTGTGTTTCCAGATGACTTATCTTAGGTTTTAAGTTCTTTTCCCAATTGTCTTCAGCTTCTATTAATTGTGTTTAAAATTGCATTTTGAGTTCTTCCAAAGCCTTTATCCAATTCACTGGGATTTGTGATTTATCGTTTCCTGATCCCTCCCCTTCTATTCCATTTGCTCTTTGCTCGTTGACTGTATAGAAGCTGTCTATGATAATTTCTTTCTTCCTTTTCTGTTGTTTGCTCATATTTACCCCTTCTTTGCTCCCCATATTTGTCTGTGCTCTTGCTTCTTTCATTTTTTGGTTTTGGGGGGTTTCTGTCAGCCTACCCTCTTCGAGCTTTGACAGAAGGTCTCTCCCTGCAGCCTGTGTGGGAGGGGTGTTGTAGTTTGAGCTTCCCTGTCCTCTGGAGGCTTTTTATTGGATTAAATTAGAGTCCAGCAGTCTGTGGGGGAGGGGCATTAGAGTTTGGGCTTCCCTGACCTCTGAAGACTTTTGATGGGATTAAGTTCAGCTGGGTTGGGCTGGATGTGCCCTGAGGCCAAAACCTCCTGGAAGGCTGGAGCAATATGGAGGGTCTCTGCTGCTGCAACTAGGCTGTCTGCTCTGTGTTCTGTGCTTTCTCTCCAGCTCCTTCCCCAATGCCTATGTTTCTGGCACAGCCCTGCCTGCTAGGTACACCCTCCAGACCAGCACTTTGCCCACACAGAGATTCCCACTGCTGCTGGAGGCTTAGTGCTCTAGGTGGGGTGAGGGATCCTGAGACCATTCTTCTGCCTTCCCCTTAAACCACAGTGTTCTCGGATTCTGGCTTTTTGGGGGCATTCCTTTTCAATGGAGTCTCGCATGAGGGTTTCTTGGCTCTGTCCTGTTGTTTGGTTTGATTTTCAGTCCCCTAGGAGCATTCAGTTTGTGATCTGTAAGGAAGGGTTTTCAGAGGTCTGAACTTCTGCTGCTCCTAAGTCACCATCTTGGCTCCACCTCAAAAAGAATTTAAACTTTTCATTTTAGAATAATAATACACTTTGAGCCAATGATATCAGGAAGGGATATTTGATTGATTGGTACCATCATAATATTAGCTAGAATCTATATGAGTTTTCTAGGGTTAGTTAGATGTTTAGGTATATGACATAGTTTTTTTATATATCTATATCTATATCTACATATAAGGATATAGAATCCAAGGAAGAGAGAGAAACATGAGAATGTATTAGGGAGTTAGAAGAAAACCATTTACACTAGGAGCAGAGAGAAAGAGTATAAGTAAACTCATGTATTTTGGAAACCTTGAAGAAGGGGACTAACAAGCCTCAGGGCCTGCACTCTGGATGAGTAACAGTTAATTGACATCTTAAATGCATTCAATTCATATTCAATCTGTAATGTGAGCTAATAACAATTATTTCTTCACATCTGCTAAATGTATGCAGATATCCATGGATTATCCACAGGGGAGTGGGATAAATGATGAAGATAAATTATTATAACAGCAGTTTGCATTATTACATTATAGCAAGTGTGCATCATTAGCAGGACCCTTTCTGGACTAAGACTTTCCATAGTTAATGGTAAATTTATGATTAGTTTAGTCCTCTTAGATACAGAAGAGATGTGGTTTCACATTCAAACACAAAAAATTGCCCTATAGAATGGTTTATGGACTTCTTGTCTTGGATTTAGGAAGACTTGTGTTATCCTTCTGCCTTGATTCAATTCAGTTCATCCAGCATTTATTAAATACCTTACTATGACCAGGTAATGTGCTAGGTTCTGAGCTTATAAAAACAAAAATTATATTAAATAGTTCATGTTCCTGAGGAGATAGAACAGAGGAAGGGGCAAAGGGAAAGGTCTAAAAAATATGGAATCTCTTGGGATCTGGGAGAATGATAAGTCTCTTTTAGGAGGTATTTGAAAGGTTTTGCATGGATCTGAGAGTCACAAGAGGCAAAGATGAAGACAAAGAGCAATGGAGTAGAGCAATAGAAAGTTGCATATTTACATAGTTATAAAACTAGCTGTGTGACTACAGGCAAGGCATTTGATCTATCTGAGCCTCTGAAAATATCTCAAGACTCATCTTTGAAATAATAGGCCACTGGGAAGGGGGAGTCAAGATGGAGGCAGTGAAAATTTAGACCTCTGAAAACCCTTCCTTATCTATTACAAACCAAATGTTCCTAGGGGACTGAAAATCAAACCTAAGAACAAGACAGAGTCAAGGAAACCTTCTGCTGGACTCAACTTAAAAGGTACACCCCAAAAAAGACTGAAATGGAGAACACTCGAGTTTAAGGGGAAGAAAGAAGGAAGGTCCCAGGACTCCTCCCCCACCTAGAGCTCTAAGCCTCCAATGGCAGTTATAAACTCTTTGTGGGCAAGGGTGCTGGTCTTGAGGGAGTACCTGGACGGTAAAGCTGTGCCAGTCTCAGAGCATTGAACAGAGGCAGTGGGGAAGCAGTTGGAGAAGAAGCTCAGACACAGAGGGGGCAGCCTAGTTGCAGCAACAGAAATACTCCATATTCCCTCCCCCTCTTCCTGACATCTTGCACATCCAGCTCAACCCAGCTGAATTTAATCCCATCAAAGGCTTCAGAGGGCAGGGAAGCTCAAGATCCAACACCGCTCCCCCACAGACTGCACTGAGAGATTTACTGACTAAGCTCCAAGGGTGAAGGCTGACAGAAAAGCCCCAAACCACATATTTGACAAAAAGAGAGAGAGAGAGAGAGAGAGAGAGAGAGAGAGAGAGAGAGAGAGAGAGAGAGAGAGAGAGAGAGAGAGAGAGAGAGAGAGAGAGGAGCAAGAGTGTAGGCAACTGCAGGGAATAAAGAAGGGGTAAATATGAGCAAACACCATAAAAAGGAAAAAGAAATTATAATCGACAGCTTCTATATAGGCAATGAACAAAGAGCAAATTGAAAAGAGAAGGATGAGGGAACCCGAAGTAAAAAAAAACCAGAAACCCCAGATAATTGGATACAGACTTTGGAAGAACTCAAAATACAATTCAAAACAACTGGGAAAAGAACTTAAAAAGCAAGATCAGTCATCTGGAAACAGAAAAACATGTCTTGAAAGCCAAAATTAATCAGCTTGAAAATGAGGCAAAGAAGATGAAAGATGAGGCAAAGAAGATGAAAGATGACCTCCAAAGAAAATCAGACCAGAAGGAGAAGGATGACCAAAAACCCTGGGATGAAATCCGGTCTTTAAAAACCAGAATACAACAATTAGAAGCAAATGACTTCACAAGGCAGTAGGAAATTATAAAGCAAAATCAAAGGAATAAAAAAGTTGAGGAAAGTATGAAGCACCTCATTCCCAAAACATAGATTTAGAAAATCGTTCCAGGAGAGACAATGTAAGAATTATTGGTCTACTGGAAGACCACAACAAAAGAAAAATCTTGGATATCATATTATAGGAAATTATCAAAGAAAACTACCCTGAAATTCAAGAACAATAGGGAAAAGTGGAGATTGAAAGAATTCACAGATCACCTCCTGTACTTAATCCCAAAACTGACAATATCCAGGAATGTTATAGTCAAATTCAAGAACTGTCAGACCAAGGAAAAAATATTACAAGGTGGTAAGAAGTAATTCAGATACCATGGAACCACAGTGAGGATAACACGGGATCTGGCTGCATCTACACTGAAGGACTGAAAGGCATAGAATATGATATTCCAGAAAACAAGGGAACTAGGTCTACAACCAAGAATCAACTACCCAGAAAAACTGACCATATTCTTACAGGGGAAAGTATGGTCATTCAACAAAATAGAAGAAGAGACCAGACCTGAAAAGAAAATGTGATGCCCAAGGACAGAACTCAAGAGAATCATTAAATGGTAATTAAGAAAGAGGGAAAAAAGAAAAACAAAACTAAACAAAATATTTTTTTAAGAGACTCAATAAGTTAAAATATGTATCCTTATAAGAAAAGAGGTCATTGGTAACTTGTGAAAATTGTTATTATCACCTGACTAGCTAGAAGAATTATACTTAGAAGGAACAGTGAGAAACTGTATAGGATGAAATGCCAAGACATAACTATGTATATACATATATTTATTCATAAATACATATATATGTGTGTGTGTACATATAAAACTAGAGCTAAAAAAAGAGGTTAATACTAAAGGAAATGGGAAAAGAAACAAAAGGGGTTAAATTTATATGTCACAAAGAAGCTAATGGCAGGAGGGGGGAGAACATCGATATACTGGAAGGGTAAGGAGGTCGGAGACAGGAAATACTCAACTCTTACATGCATTGAGATTGACTCAAAGAAGGAAGAACAATCAAATATATTGGGCAGAGAATTGATTTGCACCTTATAGGGAAGTATAAGGGTAACAAATGGACTGGTGGTGAGGGAAGGAGTACAAGGGAGGGAGAGGGTGAGGGCTAGTTTAAAAAGACTGTGAAGAAAACAAGAGGGGAATAAGTAGGGAGGGGAGTAGAAAGGGAAGTATCAACTCTATTATTTATAATTGTATTAAAAACACTACATGTAGCAATTAGAGAAGAAAAAGAAATTGAAGGTATTAAAATAGTCAATGAGGAGATCAAGCTATCACTCTTTGCAGATGATATGATGGTCTGGTAAAAGAATCCTAAAGAATTAACGAAAAAACTAATTGAAATAAGCAACTATTTTAGCAAAGTTGTAGGATACAAAATAAATCCACATTAGTCATCAGCATTCCTATATATCTCCAACAAATCTCAGCATCAAGAATTAGAAAGAGAAATTCCATTTAAAATGACCCTTGACAATATAAAATACTTAGGAATCTATCTGCTGAGACAAAGACAGGAACTCTATGAACACAACTACAAAACACTCTCTAAGCAATTAAAACTAGATCTAAGCAATTGGAAAAACATTGCTTGCTCATGGGTAGGATGAGCTAACATAATAATTAAATGACAATCCTACCCATATTAATTTACCTATTTAGTGCCATACCCATCGAACTTCCAAAAAACTTTTTTTAAATGAACTAGAAAAAACCATAACAAAGTTCATTTGGAGGAAGAAAAGATCAAGGATATCCAGGGAAATCATGAAAAAAAAAATGCAAAGGAAGGAGGAAGTGTAGTCCCAGGTCTCAAACTATACTATAAAGCAGTGGTCATCAAAATAATTTGGTACTGGTTTAGAGACAGAAAGGAGGATCAGTGGAATAGACTTGGGGTATGTGACCTCAGCAAGACAGTCTATGATAAACCCAAAGATCTCAGCCTTTGGTACCAAAAGCCAATATTTGATAAAATCTGCTGGGAAAACTGGAAGGCGGTGTGAGAGAGATTAAGTTTGGATCAACATCTCACAGCCTACACCAAGATAAACTCAGAATGGGTAAATGACCTGAATATAAAGAAGGAAACTATAAGCAAATTAGGTGAACCAAGAATAGTATACATGTCAGATCTTTGGGAAAGGAAAGACTTTAAAACCAAGCAAGAGCTAGTAAAAAATCACAAAATGTAAAATAAATAATTTTGATTACATCAAATTAAAAAGTTTTTATACAAACAAAAAACCAAATACAACCAAAATTAGAAGGGAACCAACAAATTGGGAAACAATCTTCATTACAAAAACCTCTACCAAAGGTCTAATCACTCAACTTTATAAAGAGTTAAATCAATTGTACAAAAAATCAAGTCATGCTCCAACTGATAAATGGGCAAGGTATATGAATAGGCAATTTTCAGTCAAAGAAATCAGAACTATTAATAAGCACATGAAAAATTGTACTAAATCTTTTATAATCAGAGAAATGCAAATCAAAACAACTCTGAGATATCACTTCACACCTAGCAAAAATTGGCTAACATGACAGCAATGGAATGTAATGAATGCTGGAGGGGATGTGGCAAAGTTAGGACATCAATGCATTGCTGGTGGAGTTGTTAATTGATCCAACCATTCCAGAGTGCCCAAAGGGCACTAAAAGACTGTCTGCCCTTTGATCCAGCCATAGCACTGCTGGATTTGTACCCCAAAGAGATAATAAGGAAAAAAAAACTTGTACAAAAATATTCATAGCTGCACTCTTTGTGGTGGCAAAAAATTGGAAAATGAGAGGATGCCCTTCAATTGGGGAATGGCTGAACAAATTGTGGTATATGTTTGTAATAGAATACTATTGTGCTCAAAGGAATAATAAAGTGGAGGAATTCCATGGAGTCTGGAACAACCTCCAGGAATTGATGCATAGTGAGAGGAGCAGAACAAGGGAAACATTGTACACAGAGACCGATACACTGTGGTGCAATTGAATGTAATGGACTTCTCCATTAGTGGCAATGCAGTGATCCTGAACAACTTGGAGGGATCTATGAGAAAAAACACTATCCACATTCAGTGGAAAAACTGCGGGAGTAGAAACAGAGGAAACACAATTGTTTGAGTACATGTGTCGAGGGAATATGGTTGGGGATGTAGACTCTAAATGAACATTCTAGTGCAAACACCAACAACATGGAAATAGATTTTGATCAAGGACACATATAATACCTAATGAAATTATGTGTCAGCTATAGGAAGGGTGGGTGGAGGGTAGGGAGGGAAATAATATGATTATTGTAATCAAGAAATACCAATTTCCAAATTGACTAAATAAATTAATTAAAAAATAATAGGCCACTGGTTTCAAGTTGGTGTAAAGAGCTTCCATGCTAATAATATCACAGATCACTTATAAATTTAAATATAAATACTTGATAGAAATGCTCATGTATTTTTCCATTATCTATCATCACAGTTCCCTTTCCATGCTTTATCATTGATAAGTTCAATTATTAGCAGTTTTGCAACTATATTATCTATTTTGGTTAAGATACAATGAAATAAAACAGTGTATCTCTCAACTACAGTTAGAATCATTATGATATTTGTATAATCCAAGAAAGACATTCCACTATGCAAACATTATCTACTCTGAAGGGATTTATTTATTTTTGGATACAATATGAACTTTAGATTAATTAACTTCAAAATGTTAGGAGTAGGCAGATATGTAAATGCTTCCTTTTTATCTTGAGACATTTAAGACAGGTACTAACCCTGAGAAAGGAAAGCATGTAATTTAATTCAAAAGTAATTAAAAATTCCCAACAATTCAAAGCTCAGCTATGCAAAAGACTCCATTAGAAGTAATGTGTCCATTACTGCGTTACTAAAGACTGTGGGAGTCTTGTGGGGTGGAAATTGGGAGATCTTTCTCTGATCTTTAGTACTTTAGCATGTCAATGGATGCAAGATGTTGTGAATTTAGATTTTTTTGAGGGTTTGTAATATTTCAGAATCTGAAATACAACTCTTCTTCTTTAGCCTTTTGAACATCTATATTTTATTGTAAGAAAAGATGATTTTTTTAATATTAATTTATAGAGTATAAGCTCCTTGAGAACAGAAATTACTTCATTTTTGCATTTATATCATGAATGTTCAACATGGTGACTGACATATAATATGCATTCAAGAAGTGCTTACTGATGGACTGATTTCCATTTTAAACTATAGGCAACCAAAAGGCAACACATAAAGATTCCCTTAAAAACATTGAAAGTAATAGGAAGCTGACATTTGTAGCAAATGTTATCAGGCTAGTGGGAAATATGGTTGGTATTTGGGACTGATTGAAATGCTGTCCTATTTGTTAAAACTGAAGGGCAGTGAGGGAAAAAGAAGCCTGATGGTCCCTTTTGGCAAACCTTTTGTAGGGCAATGGCATGCCAAGATTTATCTGTTAGTGAGAACATTGCCTTCCTTAGAGAGCTCTGCAGTCATTAATGTCTTACTATGCAAATGAGCCTGTACAATGCCATAATTTTTGAGAAAAAGACACATACTAAGTTTTCCTAAGTCTGCCTCAATATCATAGAAGACTTGGACCATCTAAATTACCACCTGAGAATATGAAGCAGTGATATTAACCCATATAACATCCCAAAGATCTGAGCCAGGAATCAGCCAATGAATAAGGAAAACCTTGCACTAGGAAAATGGAACATCACTAGAGATTCCATCTTGGCTCCTCTTTCCCCCTCCAAGGGAAACTTTAGAAGCAAAGAAATTTTATAGATATATGCTATATGTCATTTGGAATGTAGATAGAGTGGGAACAATAGGACACAATTTGGATAATCAAAAGTAAGAAGTTCATTCTATTAATCCCTTCTTTAATCTTTCCCCAAAGACCAGGCTTCATCCCTTGACCAACCAACTGTTTTGTTATCATGCTTTTCCCATTGTAGAAAGCCCCCTGCCTCTATTTCCCCTTATCAGACAGCCAGAAAACAAGGCTTCTTGTTACTGGGGAAGTTAATCAGCTTAGTCTTGAAACTTCTGCCATTTTGTGAGCTGAGTGAGTGTAAACTCAATTGGCCCTCCATATCTAGGTGGATTCAGAGTAATAAATTAGTCCATGCTTCTCATTCTATTAAGTTTATGCCATCTTACCATCTGCCTTGGAGAAGGCCTTTCCCCTCTACTCTTTCCCACGTAAGGTCATCAATCTTTATCCTTCTTACCCTCTCTGCAGCCTTTGACACTGTCAGTGGCTCTCTTCCTTCTTAACACTAGTTTTTTGGTGACACTGCCCTTTCCTACTTCTCTTCCTATTGTCGTTTCACTCTTTCTCAATCTCTTCATGGATCTTCATCCAGATCACCTTTGCTAATTCTGAAGTTGTGGTGGGGATCCTCCAGTGCTCTATTCTGGACCCTTTTCTCTTCTTCCTTTGTATTACTTCACTTGGTGATCTCATTAGTAACTAGGGATTGAACTATCACTTCTATACAGATGTATCTCAGACCAATTTGTCCAGCTTTAACCTCTTTCCTGACCTTTCATCTTCCATTTCCAGTTTTCTATTAGATATATTGAATTGGTGTCCTATAGACATCTTCACTATGTAATCCTCCATATCAAATCAGTTGGCAAATCTTACCAATTTTACCTTCACAGCATCTCTCATATATAGTATGTCCTTTTCTCATTTATGACACTGTACCACTCAGATATAAGCCCTCATCACCTCACACTGGGACTTTTAAAATAGTCATATGGTTAGTCTCCCTGTATCAGGTATCTTCCCACTCCTCACATTCTGCCTTAAGTCTATTCTCTATTCAATTACCAAAGCAATCTTCTTAAAATACAAGTCTGACCATATCATCCCTCCTTCTGCTCAATAAACTCTAATCACACCATATAAATTGTAGGATCTAATACAAACTCCTCTGCTTGGCCTTTAAATCCCTTCAGAATCTGGGGTCTTTCTATATTTCCAGTATAATAGTTAAAATTAAATCATGAGGCTGTTAGTAGCTTTTAACAATTTACTTTAATCAAAGTAGTGATAGTAAAGTGAGGGAAATTTTGGAAAGAGGTAGAGAGTTGCCTAGCGTATCATCATATGTGCTGTTCTGATGGAATGAAGCTCACCACTGACATGTGCTCCTTCAGGTTCCAATCTCCAGTCAGAATGAGCACAAGAGTCTTAGTCTTGCCTTATAAGCAGTTTTCTCCACCCACCAGCTCTTCCACGTCACATCTCAGGAATCAATCATAGTTCCTTAATTTGCCTGGCACCACCCAGGGGGGCAGTGCTTGTGGGATCAGTTTCCTGTCTTGTTGGTTTCAACTTCCTTTCTCTGAGGGTCTGTCTATCCCTGCACATCTCAGTGGTAAATGACCTCCAGGTCACTGATTGATGATGTAAAACAAAGGGAGGGGAATTCCCTTCCCACACCAGCCTTCTTATAATTTCTCCTTTCTATATACTCTGTGATCCAGTGACACTGTTCTCTTTGCTTCTTCTAGCATAAGATAACATCTTTTTCACTGTATATTTTTATTGGCCATTTGCTATACCTGGAATACTTTCTCTTTTCACTCTAGCTTATTGGCTTCCCTGGTTTCCTTCCACTCTAATATTCTGCAATAAGCCTTTTTAAGACTTCCTTGATCTTACTGCCTCCCCTCTGAGATTATCTCCAATGTATCTCAGTGGATTGAAAGCCAGGCCTAGAGATGGGGGACAGTTGGGTAGCTCAGTGGATTGAGATCCAGGTCTAGAGATGGGAGGCCCTAGGTTCAAGTCTGGCCTCAGACACTTCCCAGCTGTGTAACCCTGGACAAGTCACTTAACTGCCTTTGTCTAGTCCTTACCACTCAGTAGCTAGAGTGATGTTAGACAATAAAAACACAATGCAGATATAAAGACTTGGCAGCAAGAGACCTACAGATTAATTACTCCAACATCTATAAATATTGGAGAGAAGGACTCTTGGATTCATTGCTCACATGTAAAGAGAGCATCTTCTATTGAAACTGATTGACTGTATCCTATACATGCATTGGAGATAATAATCCATTGACAGGTGGATGCCTTTTTTTTTAACACATTGAATTCCTGAATTTTTTCTCTTTTCTCTTTTTCCTTATTTTTATTATTGCTTTTCTTTTATTTTGATTAGAATATTTGATTTTCCCTTTTATTATTTCTTGTACTTAAGGTACATACAATCAATATTAATTTTATTCTACAATAATATAAGTTTAAATATGTATATATGTATATTTATATATATATATGTATATATATTTGCTATAAAATTAATGCATACCCAAACAGCCTTAGACTATGGGAATCTGCCATTTATTGATAATTGGACTGTGGTTAATGTTTGTGTTTGATTCTATGAAACGGGTTCAAAAAGGAGCACAGACTTAACCTGAATAGTGCCAAAAGGTACCCAGGTCAAAAAAGAAGAAACCAATTCAGGGAGGATTGATGCACTTTTAAGCCAATACAAAGGAATTGAACCTAGTGTGAGACTCAAGGTTGCAAAGCTTGACATGTGTTAAGATGTAGGCCTTCCTTGTACCACACTCTTCATGAAAATACTTATAGACAAGTACCAAAGTTTTGCTATCATCCTGGATTCCTCTATCCCTGAGAATGAAGGTAAAACTAGACCAAGGAATGACACTTCCCTATCAAAATAAAAATCTGGTCCTTTTTTTCTCTCCTATAGTATGGCAACTTCCTGTAGCCTTGGCTGCAAATGGGTAAATGAAATATTACTGCATTCTGTCCTATAGACTTGTGGGATTAGAAATTACTTTAATTGGACCCTAATACAAGGGCCTGTTAGCAATTTATTCTTGTTTACTCAAAATTTCGTATACAAAGATCTTCAATATTTTGATACTGATTTTGAATTCTTCTTTAAAAAAATATATATGTATATAATAAAAGGATTTAATTTTTCTTCCATTGTTTTTGTCTTTTGTTTTTTTTTTTTGTTTTGTTTTAAATGGACTCACACCCCCCCATAACTAAACCTTGCATCCTGAGCTGAACTGGGTGTTTTTCAACACCTTCTTCAGGGGAGATTGTATTTTCATAAAATCCAATATTTAAATTTTTTGTTCAAGAAAGATCTTCAGGGAAGAAGCTTGCTAACTCCTAAAATCCAGAGAATGAAATGTTGGCAGAAAGATACCAACCCTTACACTACAAGAAGATCCAGAGTGAACCTTGGGGTGTGGTTGATTGAACATTTATTTTGAATGTACACTCGTATGCCAAAGGGGACTCCCCCTAATTGGCTTTTGTCAATGTGCCCAGGAAAACATTGGTTTTTCTGTCTCTCTCTTCTATTTCCCTCCTTATCTCTAACTATTGTAGTTTTCCTCTCAGAGGGTAATATTGTGTATATACCTGCAGTTAGAAATTTTTGGGGTGCAGGACACTTATGTTTAGTGATCATTTGGGAAAACTAGTCCCCCAATCATCATCAGGGGGGATTATGATTTTTTGATTTTCTCCATCTTGCTTAATCTAGCACCCAGGAATGTACACACCCACACTACCCTGGCATGTGCTAGCAAATGACAAATCAGAAACAACTGACTGTCACTTTGGCTGTCCTAAGCCAAGCTGGAGCCACCATTGGCACATGTGAGATGAAGGAAGTGATGTAGAGAACTGCCTTTGGAGTTCTCATCACTTCCTGTGGAGAGGGCTGGGGGCCAGTTTGATACTGGAACTTGAGCCTGGAAGACTTCCCTCAGACAGTCACGTGGTGAGTGATAAGACTGAATCCCTTTTCCCTTGGCTCTCAGGGGAAGGCCGCCTTTGGCCAAGGCTTTGAACTCAGGCCTGGCTCAGCCTGAGCTGGAGCAGTTTGAGTTAACTCTTTCTCTCTCTCTCCCTCTCTCTCTCTCTCTCTCAATTTCTTCCTCCTTTTATAATTAAATCACCATAAAATTCCATTCTGACTTGAGTGTTTCATTTAGGATTTAAGAAATTAAATCCTTGGTGACTAATAATTATTACATTCAGTCTCAACCCTAAATTTAACCCTTACAGTTGGTACATAAATAATTGTATGTTGCATCTCCTATTAGACTGCAAACTCCTTGAGAACACGATTTATTTATTTTTGCCTTTCTTTGAATTTCCTGTGCTTAGTACAGAGCTTTATACATAGTAGGCTTTTAAATGTTGGTTAACTTGATTTTACTGATTATTTGCCTCTTATCAAGGAAGAATTATAATAAAAGCAAGCTTTTAAAAAATTCTTATTTCAAACTTTATTGAACATATCAAAACTCCCAAAGTTATTGCAAACATATACATGCCCATTTGGTCAAGGCAGTAGACAGAAAATACCAGTTCAATGGAATCCTTATTGCCTGGCAGGATGAATTCATCTCCTTAAAGACCTAACCTATTCTCATAGAACAGCTCTTCTTACTTCTTTGTATCATGAACCCCACTGGTAGTCTGGTAAAGCCTATAGACTCCTTCTCAGAAGAATATTTTTAGGGGGTAGCTAGGTGGCTCAGTGGATTGAGAGCCAGGCTTAGAGATGGGATGTCCTGGGTTCCAATCTGGCCTTAGACACTTCCCAGCTGTGTGACCCTGGGCAAGTCACTTAACTCCTATTGTCTATCCTTTACCACTCTTCTGTCTTAGAATTAATATACACTATTTATTTTAAGACAAAAGGTAAGGATTTTTCAAAAAAGAAGAATATTTTTAAATATGGAAAATAAAATATGAGATTACAAAAAACAAGTATACTAAAAATATGATGGCAAAAAAAAAAGTCCATGATCACCAGATTAAGAACCGAGGAGTTAGATTTAATCAACTCTCCAAATAGAATTATATCTTGTGCCAGTTTGAGGTTATATTTAAGCTTCTCTGATTTCCTGTGAAGAAAAAGAACCTGAATACCCTAGGTTTCATGCCTGTATCAGGGTGTTTCTTTTTTAAGCTGGAACCTAAATGGTGCTTATTTACAGAGGGCATTGTTTGTGGAAGTAGGAAAGGAAAATTTCCTGGAGTCCTAATGAGATCAGATTAGTCTTGCTCTTAAGCCAACATAAGGAAGTTGCTCTTGAAGCATTTGCAAAAAGAAAAGTTTTGATTGTATCTGGGCCTGAATAATTTTTATTCAATCTACTACCAGTTTGGTGGGATGACCTGGCCAAAGAAAACTTATCTTTTAAACTGGCTTCTCCTACTTGTCCTTGAGTTTTAGAGCTGAGATTTAAAAAATGGCTCTGGCTGTGATTGACTAACCTTGTTTTGAATATTTATGGAGGAATAAATGTTCCATGGCTTTGCAAGACTGCCTTTGGTGCCTTTGTACCTGACTCTTTTTTCCTTCTCTTTGATGGAGGCCTCTGGTTTCTTGAAACCTACCTGAGATTGGCCTTTTTTAGTGTTATTCTGATCCATTCTTTAGCTCCTCTCTCATTACTTTAGGATTTTGAGAAGAAACAAAAGAAAATAAGTCAAATCCATTTGTATGCTTTGAATGGAACAATCTTTATCTCTAACTCTTACTCAACAAGCAGCTATGTACTTTTGTAGTTTCAGAATTGCCCAATTAATTACAAACACAGGTGAAGTCTCACTAGTACTGAGTCAACAACCTTTTCCCAACTCTCACCTCTTTCTGACCTATTATTGCCAACTGTACCACCATCTTTCAAGTCATTCAAGCTTACAACCTTGATGTTCCCCTTAACTTTTAGCTCTCTTTCACCTCATCCCATGTCTAATCAATTGCCATCCTGTCAATTCTACCTTCATTGCACTTCTCATATATACCTTCTCTGATACAGTCACTACCTTGGTACAAGCCCTCATCAGTCACTTTACACATAGATTTTTGCAAATGCTTTCTGGTTGGTCTCACTGCCTTATAGCCTTCTTCACTTTAGTCCCATGGTGGCAAACCTATGGAATGTATGCCAGAGGGGACCCACAGAGTCCTCTCGGTGGGCACATCCATCATTGCCCCACGGAGTTCACTAGAGTTCATTAGTAGAAAGCTAGGCTGTTCCCTTCCCTCTCACCTGAGGACATTTCTTACCTTGTCCGCCCCTCTAAAAGGTTTGCCATCACTGTGTCTAGTACATCTTCTACTTAGCTGTCAAATTGCTTTAAAAAAATAATCTGACCATGAAAACCCCATTCAATACATTTTATGGGTTCCTTATCACTTCCAGGATCAAATATAAAATGTTTGATTTTCAAATTCCTTTATAACCTGATTCATTCCTACCTTTAAATCTCACCTCTTACTCCCCTCTGCATATTCTAGGATTTAATGACATTATCCTTATCCTTCCATCTCTTGACTATGTTTTCACTGATGGGTTCCCATAACTGAAATTCTCTCCCTCCTCATTTACATTTGACTTTCTTTTATTCTTTCAGTTCTCACATAAAATCCCACTTTCTGAAAGAAGCCTTTCCTCGTTTTCCTTAATTTTAATGCCTTTCCTCTGAGATTATTTGTAGATGTATCTTGTTTATACATAGAGTCAATTGGGTTTTTTTGCAAAGTTTGTCCCCTTCCCCACCCCACTAACCTGGAGGGAAGTCCCAGGCTCACTTGTTTAGGACTGAATAATAGATCTGGTGATCTCATTTTGGGTGGGACTAGTGGACATAGTGAAATATGAAATACCCTTTTTTTCTTAGTAGTTTCTCCCATTGTATTAAAGTCCTCTTCCAGGAAACCCAGCTCTTGGTTTGACCCTTTTCTTTTGTATTCATTGTAGTAGACCATTTCCAGATACCCTATCTGCTGGTTACAGTCTCTTTCCCAAGCCAACTTGTAACCTGTCAATATATGCTTGCTGTACCAAGTTTCCCAAAAGGTATAAAAGATTCCCAAGTTCTATTATTCTTTGGAGAATCATCTGGCATAGTGATCCTCCCAGAGATACTGTTCCCAGAGCCTCAGGGTTCTGACTCTGTGTAGTATCTTGGCTCCTGGCTCCTGTGATAGCAGCAGATTTGGACATATCTCTTTCCTGATTAAAGACTTGTTTTTTTGCTGACTTCTTTAGTAGTTCTGTGTTATTTCCAGGTTAAGATTAGAAAGAAGCCTTTCCTGGTTTTCCTTAATTTTAATGACTTTCCTCTGAGATTATTTGTAGTTGCATCTTGTTTATACATGGCTTTGTGCATGTTGTCTTTTCCATTAGGCCATCAAGCTCCCAGAGAGCAGGGACTCTTATTTTTCATTTCAACTTCCTTTATATCTTGAGCACTTAATAATTGGCTGTTAATAAACACTTAGAAAATTTTTGTTGACTTGATTTTCTCTTGAAAGGAAAGTTTAGAACCTTTCTGTTCCCCATTGTCTCTAAGTCCAGTTAGGTCATTTGTTCATAGGAAATACCTTAAGTCACCTCTACCACTACCTATAATATGGGCAATAAATATCAGCTAGAGAAACATATTTCACATTCAGACTCAGGAGTTCTAGGAAAAGTTTTCTTTCTATATATAATTAATATATATATATTATATATATATATATAATTAAATAATAGGAATGAGACAACATTTATGGGCACATTAAGATTTTCAAAGTACTCTATGTATTTTATCTTATTTGATTTGAGGCAAGGCTATTATTATTCTAATTTATAAGTAGGGAAATTAGCATTTAAGTAAGCTTATAACTAAGGAAACTAAATAGAAAAAAAAAACCTGACTAACATATATAAGCTTTTATTCTTTGGGATAAGTCATTTAACCTCTCTGTCACAGACAACCTCCTGAGAGATGCTGTAGACTAAAAGTAGATTTACTACTACAGGATTTAATACTACAGGAAACACTCGCTCCTTCCCTCCCTCCCTCCCTCCCTCCCACCCCTCTCTCTTTCACTGATGAAATCTGATGAAATCACAGTTCTAATATAATAAAAATTACTTTTTCCCCCTTAAACTAACAGGAGGTTTTATTTTTACTTTATCAGAAATTAACCATCTTTGATGCTTTGGGAAGAATAAATGTGAGTTTTTCTGATAGAAAGCTCTTTAAGAACAGAGATTGTTTAATTTTTTTCTTTGTGTTCCTCCCCTGTCACCCAGTTATAAGGACTCGGCCTTACACTTATTAGGTGCTTAGGAAAAGTTTATTGAATTGAATTGTATTGAAATTGTTCAGAGAATATTCTTTCCAAACTATACATGCTTTATTTGTTTTTCAGAGGTTTCTTGAATTTCTGACTGCTTTGGTTTTTAATTAATGTCACTAATGACTTTAAAATTGGAAAGAAAATTAAGTGAACAATGAAAGGTAACATGAATGTGTTTGTAAAGCACCCTCTTGTACAGCTATATGCTAGTGGTGCTTTGATCAATGTTCATGAAAAGTAAAATGTGAATGCTTTACAACTCATATCATAAGACAAGTGAAATTTTTTTGACATTTTAATTGGGTATTAATTAATGAGGAAGTAGAAAAACATGCTTATTTGAGTGCCAAACAGGCTTTATGACAAGCTGATTAGTACCCGACAAGTCTATAATCATTACTGATTTGCCTTTAACAAACTCAGCTCTCTCTCCCCTTACATGGTGAAGCATCCCTGAAATAGAGGATAATTGGGGCTGAGAGAAGCTCATGGATCAAATTGCTGCCACATTAACATAAAGAGTAACAAAGGATGTGGCACAGTAAGTGAAAGATAGCCTGCTCTGTCCCATCATGAATAAAGACACGATAGATATTCTGAGTAATACATGAGGATACTGTCTTCTGGGTAGTACATGGTGTTACCATATTGGGGAGGGGGAAATCTGTATTCTGGGTGATATATTAGGGTTCTATATTCTGGATAGTTGGGGAATGGCTTATAGGCTACTTCTCTCAAATGAAAAGTGGTCTGGAAAAGTGAGACCAAGGCTATTTTGGCTGATATTCTGCAAGTAAAGAGGAGACTAAATACTAGTACATTGGAAATATTGTGATGAATTCTTTATGTTCTGCATACAGAAAGAAATGTATTAAAAGTTTAATTCTTTTCCCCTTAATTTATTTTGACTATTATTGCCTTTGATGTAATAGAATCATTCTGAGGAAAGAAAATACTTATTGAATGACCTTCAAGTTTTTTATTGTGTGTGTTTGTGTGTGTGTTTGTATAAAACTTATTTTTTAGCTTGATGTGAAAATACCTCAGAAGATCAGTCTTCTACAATGCCCTCAATCAGACAAGTATTTATTTATCTCCTCTGGGTCCACAATAAATGCATAAGTACAAAATAAATTAAGGGAAACCAGGATAATTACAAAAGATAAAAAAAAATTATCAAAGGTAAATGCTAAAGTGGAGGGGAATAGCATTTTAACTGAATCAGTATCTTTTTTAACTTTAGGATTGGCATCCTTTTAAAAAATATTTTTTATTGCTTTCTTTTATTTTTATATCCCCTAGATTTCCCTCTGTATCTCTCTCATTACCTCTGAGTCACCTCTTATAAAGAATGTTTTTTACAAGAGAAAAAAAGAAAAAACAGCAAAACTGATCAATACAGAGAAAAATATGATTTCATATGCCATACTTTGCCCCCATGGATCCTCCCTACAACAGTGGAAAAGAATAAGGAGAGATTTTTTTTTATCTCATATCTCATTTTTGCAACCACATTTTGAAAAGTTCTCTTGATTTGGGGGGGCAGGGTTTCTTTTCATATATATTATATATGTAGTTTCTTGGCTCTTATCACTTTACTTCCTTTCTAATAGCACAACAATATTTTGCCATATGCAGATATTATTATTTTTTTATCCATTTCCCAATCAAAGGGAATCTTTCTTTGTTTACATTTCTTTACTCTCTCTCTTTCTCTCTCTCTCTCTCACACACACAAATGTGTCTGGAGCCTTTAATTTCTTTTTTTTTTCCATCAACATCAACAACTTTCTATATTCCTAGCAATGGAGTCTCTAGGTCAAACAGTATGAACATTTTAGCCACTCTGTATGCATTATTCCAAACTGATGTCCAGAATGGTTGTACTAAATTATTTCTCATCCAACAATTCATTACTGTGATTGTATTTTCAGAACTACTTCAACATTGACTAGAAAACTGAATTCTTTTTAATCAGTGTTCATAATATAATAATGCAGTATCAGTTTTTCTAATTATCACTAATGAAATTTGAGAACTGACAATACCATTCTTGCTTCTTTCCTGCTTTTTTACTTGATATTAGCTTTTTATTCCTTCATTTAAAGTTAATATTTATTTGTTATCTCCATGCAGATGACTCTCAAATCTACATATCTAGCCCTTATCTTTCTCTTTAGCTTCAGCTCCTCGTTTCCAGCAGTCATCTTGACATATAGATGTCCTAAAGACAGCAAAACTCAGGTCTAAAACTGAATGCATAGTATGTCCTGAATCTACTCTTCTTAATTCCTATTTCTATCAAGGAGAGGACATCACTTCTTCCAGTTAGCCAGATTTACATTCTTGGGGTCATCTTGAACTCTTAACTCTTTCTGTCATCCTCCCCCTTCTTCCTTCCTCCATCAGAGCTCCCTCCTACCTTTCCAGACTTGTTTGTAAAATTTTTTTGCTTGTTGTCTTCTCCCACATCATGTTCTTCTTGATGGCAGGGTCTGGTTTTTGACCACCATTCATCTTTTTTTTTTATCCCTAGTACTTAGCACAGCTGCTGACACAGAATAGTCACTTAAATTGTTTGTTGACTAACTGACCCCATGTTTAGTGAAAGATTATCTTGATAAAATGAGATAATGTATGTGCAATGCTTTGCAAACCTTGAACCCATAGCACATATAACCCATTCAAAGCACAACTCAAATGTTTTCAATTTCAAAAAGCTTTTCCTTATTTCACCTCTAAATAATATTTGCCTCTAATTAATGCCTCTAATTAAAATTACTTTGAACTTTTTGAGGAGTATATATCTTGTTTTTACCTACTTAGGAATATTTTGAATCCCTTCAGTAGAATATAAAGACCCTGAGGGAAGTATCACTTGATTGTTGTTATTTGAAAAATCTGTATGATACCATTATTTTTCTTACATTAGTATAGTCAAGATATAAACTTTGAAATATTTATTTTCAGCCCTATACACAGATTTACTAAGATATAGGTTCAAATTCTGCCTTAGACATTTAATAGTTGAGTATATTATTTGTATATTTGTCCATTGACCTACTTTTTATTTAGATTTTCTTTTAGTCTCCATTTAAAGACACACATAACAGATGTAAGATTAAAATTAATATCCAATAACTCCAAGTATACATTTTATAAGATTTATTAATAACAACTTGAAGTAGAAGAAAATAAAAGAACAAAATACAAAACTTAAATATGACCACATGATTAAACTTCTCCTGCCAAGTTCTCCCCCCAGCCTCCACAGCCACATTCCGGGGGAAAAAAGAGAGAGGGTAGAGTTACACTCAATTTATATCCTTCCTACATTAGCATGTAATGTGAGAAGGAAAATCAGAAGCTGGGATTTAGAGTCCTTGGGAGCAAAATCTAATTATACAATCCACCCTGTGATTCCATTGGAAAATGAGCAGGTAGAAATCCCCAGATTTACATTCCTAGTTTCCCTAATGAATCAGTACACATAACCAACTTATATCTTTAAAAATCTTTAACTAGAGGTAATATAATATTGTACTTTCTAAGGGGAAATTACAATAATAATTGTATGATTTGGGGATAAAAGGGAAACAAAAGAAAAAGAGAGTAAAACTAATGTTAGGTGTAGGCATTGACAAAAAGCCAATTAGGAGGCAGTTCCCTTTGGCATAAGAGTGTACATTCAAAATAAATGTGTTCAACCCAATTTTCACAAATAGGGCATTGTCCTATTTCCCTATATTTTTTTAAGAACAGAAATCTTCTTCTCTTTTCTTTCCACCTCATTGTGAAAAAAGAAAGGAAAAACAAATTTGTTGAAACATATATTATATGACAATTTTGAAAATGTCAGTGGAACATATATCATCAGTTATGCTTTGCTCTCACCTTGCAACCAGCCAAACTTCTTTTTAAATGATGGAATTATTTAATGGAATCCTTGAGTTCTCAGTTGTGACTATTTGTTATGCAATTCATGAAACAAAGGTCAGATATTCTTGTTGATATTAATTATTAGATCACCAATTCTTCCATTTAGGCACTCTAGTTTAAGTTCATTATTCCTTTCTTACTCAAACTAGAGTGCCTAAATGGAAGAATTCAAAATAAACAAGTGTGTGTTTTCTTGAGAAATATCAGTAAGGAATCCTTTGAGTTGGGTTAGGCCTGGAGAACTTGAGCTAGAAAATGTTCAGAGAACAGTAAATTTAGGTAGCTATCCTGTGTATAGCTTATTATTATATCTACTGCAACAGAGGCTGGCACTAAAGAAAAAGTTCCAGGCCAAAGAGTGTGTGAAACTGATCTCATCAATGGGGGAGGGGCCTCAGGAGTTTGGAATCTTGAGGAGGAGAAGACTCTGACTGGTAGAGGGGTTGGGCTCTCTCAGTCCTGAGAAGTCAAAGGGAGAGGATGAAAAAAAGATTTTTTTCCTGAGGGTTACCCACTTTTCCTGCTGGTAACTGGAAATCCTTCTCCCCAACATTAACCAAATTGAAGGGACTTTCTCAAGAGAAACCTGAGCAGACTTCACCTCAGCTCCTGTTACCCAGAGGTGAGTCAACCTGACTTTCTCTCAGGGGACTCAGGTTGCCAAGGCCTGAATTCCCCCCAAACTTGAGGAGGGAGGAAAAGGATTTTAGATAGAGACAGGGACCCCTTTTTCTCCACATTCCTTTCCTATTCTTCCCTGCCCTTAATTTCTTTTTGTATTACCTGATTGAGTTGACATTAAATTTTATCTGTTCCCCAAGCTAAGTGAGTGAACAGATCAAGGAAAGACCCTTTGGTCTCGAGTAATGGAGGGGGGAAAAGAGGGACAAGAGTGAATTGGGGAGTGCAGCTTTAGCTAAGGAGGGATGGCAGAAGGAGAAAAATCTTCAAATCCCCTCTCCTCACTCTGAGCCAACCTTAAACATCAGCTTTCTCCCCTGAACCTTGCTTTGAGAAGGGAGAGTCTCCCCTCTTTCCCCCTCTCTATACTGAAAGTCTTAACCCCTCTAGTACAAATTAAACCTCCCCTTTTAATACAGATAGCACCCTGGATTTAAAAGAACCCCATTTTTAAAAATCAAAAAAAAGCTTTAGTTACTGTCACCAACTGTCATCAACTGTCAGTTGTGAATTTGTTGTCAATTACAATTCTTGAGGCTAGCAACCATCATCACTAACTCTGCCTAGGGGTTTCCACACAGGATCAAAAACATCTTGAGTCCTGGGGGTGGGGGGGGAATACAAGTAAGTAACCAACTGCCACTCTGGTCAGTTACAAAACTGAGGAGGAGAGGCTGTTGTAAAAGGGAGGCTGTACTAGGGCTGTCAGCGATAGGATCTAGCCATCTTAGATCCTTGTTAGAACCAAACTTGTGGGGGACAACAACCATTTTCTAACTGTTACCTCCTGGTAGTTAAAGCCCAGAAAAGATCTAATGGCAAACATGTTACAACTAATACTGTGGTCTACTATAGTAGGAATAATTGCAATTTATTGGAGCTACTGTATCATTATTAATACAGTGGCAGGGATTATAGACAATGTTCAGGGGACATTAACCAATATGACTATGGGATGGACACAGTAACCAGTGAATTATCTAGATGTGAATTACCTCTGGCAAATTATACCCCAAGTCTATGTTGTGTTTGTGGTAGTGACTAACATCTTAAAGATCATCAAAGCTGGTGCCAACCTGAACTTCCAAAGAAAACTGTACATGCTTTACTCATTGATAATAGATTAGAGACATTGTTTGGTCAGATCCCTATTATAACTGAAGTATGCCAGGATTACATGCAGAGAAAATAAGACATGTGTAAGTGAAATGACATGGAGACTGGGGACATGATGGGACAGACTAATAAGGGTGCTGTAGTTACTAATACTAATACTAGGACACCATTAGGTACAATAGGTGGAATGACCTTGCCAATAACATAAAGGCACCAAAAAACCAAGGCACCAATTAATGCATTTGCTAACAATCTTGCAAATGCATCAAAGACTCAAAAGATTATGCCTTTGCGTGATGTAGCTAAGATCACTGATAACTCTGGTATCTTACATGCAAAGATTCATAAGTCATTCACCACCCATGACTTAGAGTCTTTATGTAAAAGGCATGCCTAAGTTTTTATTAAATCCTCATCTCACCATTAAAGAACTAAAAAGAGAATTTTGCCTCTATGAATCAGCCTTTCAGGATGTAGAAATTCTTTTATCTGCACTTTTTACACCCCAGGAATATAAAATTTTTATTGAACAAACTAGGAAAGATTCCTCACTAATGAGATGGCCAGAAGTTTTTGAGGATTTTTCTAATCCGAGATCAATGACTTATCTAAGAAAATGCCATGATGATCTATTGCAGGGAATGAAGCAATTTTCAGAAAGACTAAATGCATGGGGGAAATTTGACAGATTATCCCAAGAAAAAAATTAATACCCAAGCACATTTATTGATTGCCTTATTGAAAAAACTGAGAGACTGTTAGGCTTTAATACTGATTCAAAGGAATCAGGGGCACAGGAGAGGAGACAATTTCTCGAGGGCTATAATAAACACTTGAGGAATTTCTTCAGGAACCATTGCCCTAAGTCTGACACCATCTCACTTAACAAACTTAGGGACATTGCCACCTATCTCCATGATAAAAAAATAGATGAGGAAAGGGAGAAGAAATACCTAAAGAAAAAAATCCAGGAGATGGAGTCAAGATGGCAGCGTAGAAGTAGCAAAAGCTCAGAACCTCTGAAACCCCTTCCTTACAGATCACAAACTCAATGCTCCTAGGGGACTGAAAATCAAACCCAACAACAAGACAGAACCAAGGTATCACCCTGCTGGACTCAATTCAAAAGACACCCCCCCAAAAGCCAGAATTTGAGAACACTCGCTTTTAAAGGGAAGGCAGAAGGAAGGTCCCAGGAACCCTCCCCACACACACATAGAGCGCTAAGTCTCCAGAGGCAGCGGGAACCTCTGGGTGGGCAAAGGAGCTGGTCTGGAGGGTATACCTTGCAGGCAGGGCTGTGCCAGCCTCAGAGTGTTGAACCCAGGCAGTGAGGAAGGAGCTGGTGAGGGAGCACAGAGTGGGCAGTGTAAAGATTAAAATTTAGGGGAGAGGGGGAGACTGAGGCAGGTAGAAATTAGTTTCTCTCTGCAAGGAATATATATTTTTTAGAGGTTTATTAAAGGTTAAAGATTAAGAATATACAAGTAAGAAACATGTGCCTAGGCCAGAGGCCTAGACAAAATAACCTCACATCATGGAAGAGATGCCTCTGCTCCAAAAACGGAAGTCCAAAAAGGGCCGAGCCCTTCAAAAGCCTTTGCTTAAATATCTTCTCGATCTCGGCCCAGGTGAGATTACAAGGCATTCTGGGGAAGTGGAGCAAAGGCTCATGGGGATTGTAGTCTTGTATTCGAGTCTATTTTTTACAGCAGCCTGGTTGCAGCAGCAGAGACCCTCCATATTGTTCCAGCCTTTCAGGAAGTTTTGGCCTCAGGGAACATCCAGCCCAACCCAGCTGAACTTAATCCCATCAAAAGTCTTCAGAGGACAAGGAAGGTCAAGCTCCAACACCCCTCCCTCACAGACTGCTGGACTTTAATCCAATCAAAGGCCTCCAGAGGCCAGGGAAGCTCAAATGACAACACCCCTACCCCACAAACTGCACAGGGAGATCTCCTGAAATAGCTCCAAGAGGGGAGACTGTGGGAAACCCCCCAAACCAAAAAAATGAAAGGGGCAAGAGCACAGACAAATATGGGGAGTAAAGAAGGGGTAAATATGAGCAAACAACAGAAAAAGAGGAAAGAAATTACAATGGACAGCTTCTATAAATGCAACGAACAAAGAACAAATGGAACAGAGGAGGAGAGTTAATCAAACAATAAATCAGAAATCCCAGCAAATTGAACACAGAATTTGGAAGAACTCAAAATGTAATTCAAAATACAATCAAGAGAGGCTGAAGACAATTGGGGAAAGAACTTAAAAACTAAGATAGGCCATCTGGAAACAGAAAACATTGTCTTGAAAGTCAAAATCAACCAACTTGAAAATGAGGCAAAGGAGATGAGAGATGAGGCAAAGAGGATGAAAGATGACCTCCAATGAAAATCAGACCAGAAGTAGAAGGATGACCAAAAAGCCAGGGATGAAATTCAGTCTATAAGAACCAGAATACAACAACTAGAATTAAGTGACCTCACAAGGCAGCAGGACACTATGAAACAAAACCAAAAGAATGAAAAAATTGAGGGAAATATGAAACATCTCATTCACAAAACAGAAGATTTAGAAAATTGTTCCAGGAGAGACAATCTAAGAATCATTGGTCTACCAGAAGATCATGACAAAAGAAAAATCCTCGACATAATACAACAGGAAATTATCCAAGAAAACTGCTCTGATATTCTAGAACAAGAGGGAAAAGTGGAGATTGAAAGAATCCACAGATCACCTCCTGTACTTAATCCCCAACTGACAACATCCAGGAATATTATAGCCAAATTCAAGAAGTATCAGACCAAAGAAAAACTATTACAAGCTGCCAAGAAGTCAATCAGATACCATGGAACCACAGTGAGGATAACAAAGGACCTGGTTGCATCTACACTAAGGGACAGAAGGCACGGAATATGACATTCCAGAAAGCAAGGGAACTAAGTCTACAACCAAGAATCAGCTATCCATCAAAACTGACTATATTCTTATAGGAGAAAGTATGGTCATTCAACAAAATAGATGAATTCGAAGCATTTGTAAAGACCAGACCTGAACAGAAAATTTGATGCCCAAACACAGAACTCAAGATAATAATCAAAAACTAATTAAGAAAGAGGGAAAAAAGAAAAACAAAACAAAACAAACTTTTTAAAAAGAGACTCATTAAGTTAACATGATATGTATCCCTATAAGAAACAAGGTCATTGGTAACTCTTAAAAATTGTTATTATCACCTGGGCAGCTAGAAGAATTATACTTAGAGGGTACATTGACAAACTATATAGGATGAAATGACAAGACATAAATAACTATATAGATATATGTATACATAAATACATATACATGTATATATATATATATATCTGTAACTAGAGCTAAAAAGAGGTTAATACTAAATGAAATAGAAAAGAAACAAAAAGGGGTAAATTTATATGTCACAAAGTAACTCATAGCAGGAGAGGGGAGAACATCAATATACTGGAAGGGTAAAGAGGTTGGAGATAGGAAAAACTCAACTCTTACATGCATTGAAATTGACACAAAGAGGGAAGAACAATCCAATCCACTGGGGCAGAGAATAGATCATCTGCAATGGGGATAAACTAGAAGCCTTTCCAATAAGATCAAGAGTGAATCAAGGATGTCAATTATCATCTCTATTATTCAACATTGTACTAGAAATGCTAGCAGTAGCCATTAGAGAAGGAAAAGAAATTGAAGGTATTAAAACTGGCAATGAGGAGACCAAGCTATCACTCTTTGCAGATGATATGATGGTCTACTTAGAGTGGTCTAGAGAATCGACCAAAAAGCTAGTCAAAATAATCAACAACTTTAGCAATGTTGCAGGATACAAAATAAACCTGCATACATCATCAGAATTTCTATATATCTCCAACCCATTTCAGCAGCAAGAATTAGAAAGAGAAATTACATTTAAAATCACCCTAGACAAAATAAAATACTTAGGAATCTATCTGCTGAGACAAAGACAGGAACTCTATGAACACAACTACAAAACACTCTCTACACAATTAAAACTAGGTCTAAACAATTGGGAAAACATTGATTGCTCATGGGTAGGAAGAGCTAACATAATAAAAATGACAATCCTGCACAAATTAATTTTCTCATTAAGTGCCATACCCATTGAACTACCAAAAAGTTTTTTTTTTTTCTGAATTAGAAAAAAACAATAACAAAGTTCATTTGGAAGAACAAAAGATCAAGGATATCCAGGAAAATCATTTTAAAAATGCAAAATAAGGAGGCCCTGCAGTCCTAGATTTCAAACTATACTAAAAAGCAGAGGTTATCAAAAAAATTTGATACTGGCTAAGAGACAGAATGGAGGAATAGACTAGGGGTAAATGACCTCAGCAAGACAGTCTATGATAAGCCCAAAGATCCCAGTTTTTCAGACCAAAGTCCACTATTTGATAAAAATTGCTGGGGAAATTAGACAACAGTATGGAAGAGATTATGTTTGGATCAACATCTCACACTCTACACCAAGATAAACTCAGATTGGGTGAATGACCTGAATATAAAGAAGGAAAGTATAAGCAAATTAGGTATACACAGAATAGTATATTTGTCAGACCTTTGGGAAAGGGAAGACTTTAAAACCAAGCAAGAGCTAGAAAAAAATCACAAAATATAAAATAAATAATTTTGATTACATCAAATTAAAAAGTTTTTGTACAAAAAAAACCCAAAAAAACTAATGCATCCAAAATTAGAAGGGAAGCAACAAATTGGGAAACAATCTTCATTACAAAAACCTCTGACAAAGGTCTAATTACTCAAATTTATAAAGAACTAAACCATTTGCAAAAAAATAAAATCAAGCCATTCTCCAATTGATAAATGAGTAAGGGACATGAATAGGCAATTTTCAGTTAAAGAAATCAAAACTATTAATAAGCACATGAAAAAGTGTTCTAAATATCTTATAGTCAGAGAGATACAAATCAAAACAACTCTGAGGTATCACCTCACACCTAGCAGATTGGCTAACATGACAGCAAAGGAAAGTAACAAAATCTGGAGGGGATGTGGCAAAGTCAGGACATTAATGAATGCATTGCTGGTGGAGTTGTGAATTGATCCAACCATTCTGGAGAGTAATTTGGAATTATGCCCAAAGGGCACTAAAAGACTATCTATCCTTTGATCTAGCCATAGCACTGCTGGGTTTGTACCCCAAAGAGATAATAAGGAAAAAGACATGTACAAGAATATTCATAGCTGCGCTCTTTGTGGTGGCAAAAATTGGAAAATGAGATGATGCCCTTCAATTGGGGAATGGCTGAACAAATTGTGGTATATGCTGGTGATGGAATACTATTGTGTTCAGAGGAATAATAAAGTGGAGGAATTCCATGGGAACTGGAATGACCTCCAGCAATTGATGCAGAGTGAAAGGAGCAGAACCAGGAAAACATTGTACACAGAGACTGATACACTGTGGTACAATCGAATGTAATGCACTTCTCCATTAGCGGCAATGCAGTGTTCCTGAACAACCAGGAGGGATCTATGAGAAAGTTCACTATCAACATTCAGAGGAAAAACTGTGGGAGTAAAAACACCAAAGAAAAACAACTGCTTGAATACATGGGTCGAAGGGATATGGTTGGGGATGTAGACTCTAAATGAACATAGTAGTATAAACAGTAACAACATAGAAATAGGTTCTGATCAAGAACACAAGTAATACCCAATGAAATTGTGTGTCGGCTGTGGGGAAGGGTGGGTGGAGGAGGAGGGGAAAAAATGTGATTATTGTAACCAAGGAATAATGTTCTAAATTGATTAAATAAACTCATTTAAATGGGAAAAAAAGAAAAAAATCCAAGAGATCAATGAATATTAAGACAGAAAGAATTAGAGGAGGTTAAGAACCTGGCTACAATTATGACTTTTAACAGACAAATCACAAAGTATAGACAGACACCCCAAAGTCAACAGAGGGTGCAAAGAGATACCAGGACTTGCTTTTTGTGTTCTTGTAAAGGCCACATAGTAAGAAACTGCCCAATGAAACATCACTATGAACAGGC
Organism: Monodelphis domestica; assembly: GCF_027887165.1. Lineage (NCBI taxonomy): Eukaryota > Metazoa > Chordata > Mammalia > Didelphimorphia > Didelphidae > Monodelphis > Monodelphis domestica. The sequence continues at coordinate 525,773,140 of NC_077227.1, forward strand.
CAAAATAAGAGAGATGGGAAAGGTCCAAATTCATATTATCAGAGAAAAGTATATAAAACAAAAACTATGGGAGACAGGACTCTAATAGCAAGCAGTGTTGCTCTCACTGCAGTCTTAGAGAACAGGAGACCCCAGATCTGAAATCAATGGAAACAGTGATAGCTTCTGGAGCAAAATCCCGTTATTCAGAAGTTGTAGCGAGAAATAATCATACCACATGATGCCAGGCTCTAGCATTATCTAGTGAAAAAGAGATGAATTGGGGAGGTACCCTAGAAAGGAAACATAAGGGCATAAGCATAAAGTGCAAAAAGGGAGATGGTTGAAAGGAAAAAGAAAACTTTAAAATTTTAATGATGGAGAAACAGATAATTGGGCAAGATGCCAAGGGAAGCAACTTAAGCACAAAACAAAAGTCTAGAATTGAGGTGGGAAATGAAATTGCACAGATAATAGCAAAAATGAAACTTGACATTTATGGTTTACAATACATGGGCACACAAAACTCCATAGAAAAAGCAAGGAACAGATTAAAACCTTTTTGGAAAATTTCTAACCTTGCAGAATGGGTCTAGGGAGTGGAAAACCAAACAGGGCTAGCAAATATTTAAAACAGCAACTTAAGTATCCACACCATTCTGTCAAGATAGCCAAATGAGACATTGTTGCAAGACACTTTGGAGTTGATACATTTACGCATCTAAGAGGGGAAAGAAAGACAAATGAGGGGAGAGCTAACGAAATCCTATAACACTGAAAAATATAAGTTCTGGGGATGGGTTTAGCACAGATCACTACCAAAATTCCAATGACTGTCTATTCCCTGAACCAGAGACTGCAAAACAATCTAAGGGAGTGGGAACAGAAGAGTCTTTGATAATGAAACATCACCCAAGCAGTTCTCAAACTGAAATTAACACAAACAAACCTTTCCTCTGAGCAAGCTGTTAGCTCACAGACAGCAGTGGTCCAAAGTGATACAGAGCTAGTTAATAATAGTGGATTGAATGAGGGTAGAATAACTAAAGAGGGGATGGTAGATTAAATTATAACATCTACAAAGCCTGAAACATCTACTAGTTATACATGTGCATTACAAACCATGGGCAAGAAAGTAAAGAGAATAATGGGAAGCCTATTCATGCAAACAAAACAATAGTTAGTTTACAATATGAGGCAGAGATACAGGAACCATATGTATGGATCAAAGTGGGAGATCAAAATTACAAGACTCTCATTGATACAGGGGCAGCCAGATGGCTCTAAGCTTGGCTCCTTGAGCACTGACATGACTTGGTAATGATGCATGCCAGAGTGTCCTGTACCCTGTCACAACTTCAGGCCCCATGATTCTTTTGCCTTTGAAATCATAGGAAACTCTTTATCGGTAGAGGAAATACTGTATAAGAGTCAATAGTTATGAAGAATTTTGTAAAAAAATATGATTTAGGGGACAGTGACACTGAATTGGAAGTAATATGATAGAGAACAAACTAAAGAAAGATATAAACAATGAAATGCTACTATCACATCTACTTTCTTCAACCTTCAGCATCCCATAACACAAAAGATGCCATATATTGAGAAGACTTGAAACCAGGACTGGTTTGAGTTCTATAGGGTGGCAAACAACACAAAGTCTAATGAGACCCCAGACTGGTACTAAGCATAATATCTGACACATGATCCATGAAGAAATCTTAATCAAATCAGGAAAACCCCTAAGCTCATAATGATGATCCCTGGCTAAAAAACAAACAAACAAAAAACAAACAAAAAAAAACTAAAAAACCAAGACAAGTACAGGAATCCCAGTAAATGTAGATGAGAAACATCCAAGATACTATTGGAGCATCTTACCCAAACAGAAATTATTGCATGAAACCAAAATAGAATAATGCCCAAGAAAGATAGTATAAATTTGGGTTAGTTAGATTAGTGAGGATTAGTGTAGTTTGTGAAACACAGGAGAAGTGGTTCCTTGTGGAACCTGGGAGTTTATTTGGGTGGACTTAGAATCCCTTAGAATTAATAAACATATATACAATAATATTCCCATCTCAAGCCTAGACTAAAATATCATTAACCTCTACAATCAACCACATAGGAATATAATAATTGCCTTATAATCACACATCAAGAAAGATACCTACATTCATTACATTAAAAAAATTGCTTGCACACATGAAGATGGCACAAACATCCTGTATAAAGTTTCACTCACATGCATCAACATATTCACTGTTACATTCACACACATGTTAATCTTACACATATGCATGATCCTGTACTTCTGGATATCTGAGATTGCCTTTCAAGGTGAGACGACAGGGAAGTATGTATCCTGTAAAGGAGAAGGTACAGGACCAGTGACAAACTTCAAGCAACACCAAAGGATGGAAGACACACTGACAACTGGAAAAAACTTTGAATCAAAGGCATTATGGGGAATGAACTTCAGGAAAATGGATTACATAAGATTAATCACCAATCACATTAACTTCACATATAGGGAAATATATTCATATGCACATTGGAATAAATATGCATCCACTTCAACATATTTAGAACACAAACAAATTTCACACTGACAGGGGCTGTGCTGTAAATAAGGACAACCCATAAATTGTATATCTGTAAATAAATCTCCACTATCAGAGGATGTATATATATATATACATATATATGCATATATGTATATAAATAACATGTAAATGTGTAGATAACTCAGACATATACATATGTAGTGTACTAATAATATGATCAACAAATATAGATAAAAAGGAAAGAGTTGACATACTAAACATTAACATATAGGGACAGAGTAGTTTAGGATGGAAAAGGGAATGTTATAACTAGAGAGGTAACATAGAGACAGAATAAACGGGATTTCATTAGATACAAGTTTATATATATATATATATATATATATACACATAAAATTGTTATGAATTGTTACATTGGAATTAGTATTACATAAGGCATAGGATAGTTCAATTTTACTTAAGAGTTAAATTTTATATTAATTGCAATAGGAATGATCTATGTATTAAGAAATTGTTATCACTTCCGGTCAAGATGGCGGCTTAGAGAAAGCTAAAGTTCAGAATTCTGGAAAACCCTTCCCAACCGATCTCAAACTATAAGCTCCTAAGGTGCCGAAATTCAAAATGATCAACAGCATAGACCCTGGGAACCCTCCTCCTGGACCTGGACCTGGATCAAAAGGTACGGCCCCCCTCAAAAGCCAGAACCCGAGATCACTTGGACCTAAGGGGTAGGAGCGCAGAGTCCAAGGCTCTGGGAAGCCGCAGGCCCACCCCGCTCAGAGAGCAGGGTCCTCTGAAACAACAACAACCCTCAGGGCCTTCTATCCGAGTCCCAGTGAAAGTCACTGCCCTCGGAGCTCCCCCTGCAGAGAGCAGGGTCGTCTGAAACAACAGCAACACTCAGGGCAGGCAAGACAGCCTCACGGGCTGGATCCTGCTATCCAAGTCTCAGTGAAAGTTACTGCCCTCGGAGCTCCGGGAAGCCGCAGCTCCTTCCTCCGCAGAGAGCAGGGTTCTCTGAAACAGCAACCCTCAGGGCCGACAAAACAGCCTTACGGCCAGTTATTCTGAAGGCAACTTCCGGAAAGCAACCCAACCCAGTCCAGTCGAGCGGGCACCTTAGCAGCAGGGAAGCAGAGAGAACCGGGGGAGAGTGTGGCCCCCTGGTCCAACCCTTCCATTCCAGTTCCAGTGAAAGTCATTGCCCATACTCAATTTAACCCAGGGAAAGCTCATAGAACCGACAATCTGCCCAGGACTAAAGCCTCTGAACACCAGACAGAGATAAGAAAAGCTAATCCTCCACATTCAGAGATGGCAAACTCCACAGAAGCACAGAAGCCCCAAAATCCCAAGAAAAAGAAGAAGAAGGGGGCGACTTTGGACACATTCTATGGAACCAAAATACAAAATACAGAGGAGATAGAAGACGATGCACAAGAAAATGCTCCGAAACCTTCCAAAGGAAATGGAAACTCTCAACAAACACATGAAGAATTTGAATCAGAAATGACCAAACAGATGGAAGCCTTCTAGGAGGAAAAGTGGGAAATAATGCAAAAGAAATTCACACATCTACAAAACCAGTTTGACCAAACTGAAAAGGAAAACCAGGCTTTAAACGCCAGAATCAGGCAGCTGGAAGACAACGATCGTGTAAAAGAGCAAGAATTAATAAAGCAAAGCCAAAATACCAAGAAATTAGAAGAGAACATAAAATATCTCACCGACAAGGTGATAGATCTGGAAAATAGAGGGAGAAGAGATAATTTAAGAATAATTGGACTTCCAGAAAAGCCAGAAATAAACACCAAACTCAACATCATGATACAAGATATAATCAAAGAAAATTGCCCAGAGATTCTAGAACAAGGGGGCAATACAGCCACTGACAGAGCTCACAGAACACCTTCTACACTAAACCCCCAAAAGACAACTCCCAGGAATGTAATTGCCAAATTCCATAGCTCTCAAACAAAAGAAAAAAATCCTACAGGAAGCCAGAAAAAGACAATTTAGATAAAAAGGAATGCCAATCAGGGTCACACAAGACCTTGCAAGTTCTACTCTGAATGATCGTAAGGCATGGAACATGATCTTCAGAAAGGAGAGACAGCTGGGTCTTCAACCAAGAATCAGCTACCCAGCAAAACTGACTATATACTTCCAAGGGAAAGTATGGGCATTCAACAAAATAGAAGACTTCCAACTTTTTGCAAAGAAAAGACCAGAGCTCTGTGGAAAGTTTGATACTGAAAATCAAAGAGCAAGGAATACCTGAAAAGGTAAATATTAAGTAAAGGGGAAAAATGTTATCTTCTTCTTTTACTCAAACTCTTTTCTATAAGGACTACATTTATATCGATCTATGTATACTAATATGTGGGGAAAATGTAATGTATAAATATGGGGTAAAGAAATACCAAATAGAATAATCTTTCTCACACAAAGATTCACATGCGAAGGGGAGGGGAAGAAAACTCCTATAAGAAGGAGAGGAAGAGAGGGTTTTTTTTACTTAAACCTTAATCTCAGGGAAATCAACTCTGAGAGGGAAAAACATCCAGATCCATTGGGAACTTGAAGTCTATCTTACCCAACAAGGGTAGGGAGAAGGGAAAATCAAGGAGGGGAGGGGGAGAGGGAGAACAAAAAGGGAGGGAAAGAGAGGGGGGAGGGAGAGGGAACAAAAAGGGAGGGACTAAAAAGGGAAACATCAAGGGAGGGGACAAGGGGGACTGATTCAAAGTAAATCACTGGACTAAAAGGTAGAGCCGAAGTAGAAAAGGTTAGAATTAGGGAAGGCAATCAAAATGCCAGGGAGTACACAAATGACAATCATAACTTTGAACGTGAATGGGATGAACTCACCCATAAAACGTAGACGAATAGCAGAATGGATTAGAATCCAAAACCCTACCATATGTTGTCTTCAAGAAACACACATGAGGTGGGTTGACACCCACAAGGTCAGAATTAAAGGATGGAGTAAAACCTTCTGGGCCTCAACTGACAGAAAGAAGGCAGGAGTGGAAATCATGATATCTGATAAAGCCAAAGCAAAAATAGACCTGATCAAAAGGGATAGGGAAGGTAAATATATTCTGTTAAAAGGGAGTATAGACAATGAGGAAATATCACTAATCAACATGTATGCACCAAATAATATAGCACCCAAATTTCTAATGGAGAAACTAGGAGAATTGAAGGAAGAAATAGACAGTAAAACCATATTAGTGGGAGACTTAAACCAACCATTATCAAATTTAGATAAATCAAATCAAAAAATAAATAAGAAAGAGGTAAAAGAAGTGAATGAAATCTTAGAAAAATTAGAATTAATAGACATATGGAGAAAAATAAATAGGGATAAAAAGGAATACACCTTCTTCTCAGCACCACATGGCACATTCACAAAAATTGACCATACATTAGGTCACAGAAACATAGTACACAAATGCAGAAAAGCAGAAATAATGAATGCAGCCTTCTCAGATCACAAGGCAATAAAAATAATGATTAGTAATGGTACATGGAAAACCAAATCTAAAACCAATTGGAAATTAAACAATATGATACTCCAAAACCATTTAGTTAAAGAAGAAATCATAGAAACAATAATTTCATCGAGGAAAATGACAATGGCGAGACATCCTTTCAAACCTTTTGGGATGCAGCCAAAGTGGTAATCAGAGGTAAATTCATATCCCTGAATGCTTATATTAACAAACAAGGGAGAGCAGAGATCAATCAATTGGAAATGCAAATGAAAAAACTCGAAAGCGATCAAATTAAAACCCCCCAGCAGAAAACCAAACTAGAAATCCTAAAACTTAAGGGAGAAATTAATAAAATCGAAAGTGATAGAACTATTGATTTAATAAATAAGACAAGAAGCTGGTAGTTTGAAAAAACAAACAAAATAGACAAAGTACTGGTCAATCTAATTAAAAAAAGGAAGGAAGAAAAGCAAATTCACAGCATTAACGATGAAAAGGGGGACAGCACCTCCGATGAAGAGGAAATTAAGGCAATCATTAGAAATTACTTTGCCCAATTATATGGCAATAAATACACCAATTTAGGAGATATGGATGAATATATATAAAAATACAAACTGCCTAGACTAACAGAAGAGGAAATAGAATTCTTAAATAATCCCATATCAGAAAATGAAATCCAACAAGCCATCAAAGAACTTCCTAAGAAAAAATCCCCAGGGCCTGATGGATTCACCAGTGAATTCTATCAAACATTCAGAGAACAGTTAATCCCAATACTATACAAACTATTTGACATAATAAGCAAAGAGGGAGTTCTACCAAACTCCTTTTACGACACAAATATGGTACTGATTCCAAAACCAGGCAGGTCAAAAACAGAGAAAGAAAACTATAGACCAATCTCCCTAATGAATATAGATGCAAAAATCTTAAATAGGATACTAGCAAAAAGACTTCAGCAAGTGATCAGAAGGATCATTCACCATGATCAAGTAGGATTTATACCAGGGATGCAGGGCTGGTTCAACATTAGGAAAACCATCCACATAATTGACCACATCAACAAGCAAACCAGCAAGAACCACATGATTATCTCAATAGACGCAGAAAAAGCATTTGATAAAATACAACACCCATTCCTACTAAAAACACTAGAAAGCATAGGAATAGAAGGGTCATTCCTAAAAATAATAAACAGTATATATCTAAAACCATCAGCTAATATCATCTGCAATGGGGATAAACTAGATGCATTCCCAATAAGATCAGGAATGAAACAAGGATGCCCATTATCACCTCTACTATTTGACATTGTACTAGAAACACTAGCAGTAGCAATTAGAGAAGAAAAAGAAATTGAAGGCATTAAAATTGACAATGAGGAGACCAAGTTATCATTCTTTGCAGATGACATGATGGTCTACTTAAAGAATCCTAGAGATTCAACCAAAAAGCTAATCGAAATAATCAACAACTTCAGCAAAGTTGCAGGATACAAAATAAACCCACATAAATCATCAGCTTTTCTATATATCTCCAACATAGCTCAGTAGCAAGAACTAGAAAGAGAAATCCCATTGAAAATCACCTTAGACAAAATAAAATACCTAGGAATCTACCTCCCAAGACAAAAACAGGAACTATATGAACACAACTACAAAACACTCGCCACACAACTAAAACTAGACTTGAGCAAATGGAAAAATATTAACTGCTCATGGATAGGACGAGCCAATATAATAAAAATGACCATCATACCCAAACTTATTTATCTATTTAGTGCCATACCCATTGAACTACCAAAATACTTCTTCACTGATTTAGAAAAAGCCATAACAAAGTTCATTTGGAGGAACAAAAGATCAAGGATATCCAGGGAAATAATGAAAAAAAAAACACAAGTGATGGGGGCCTTGCAGTCCCTGACCTTAAACTATATTACAAAGCAGCAGTCATCAAAACAATTTGGTACTGGCTAAGAAACAGAAAGGAAGATCAGTGGAATAGACTGGGGGAAAGAGACCTCAGCAAGACAGTATACGATAAACCCAAAGATCCCAGCTTTTGGGACAAAAATCCACTATTCGATAAAAACTGCTGGGAAAATTGGAAGACAGTGTGGGAGAGACTAGGAATAGATCAACACCTCACACCCTACACCAAGATAAATTCAAAATGGGTGAGTGACTTAAACATAAAGAAGGAAACCATAAGTAAATTGGGTAAACACAGAATAGTATAGGTGTCAGACCTTTGGGAGGGGAAAGGCTTTAAAACCAAGCAAGACATAGAAAGAATCACAAAATGTAAAATAAATAATTTTGACTACATCAAACTAAAAAGCTTTTGTACAAACAAAACCAATGTAACTAAAATCAGAATGGAAACAACAAATTGGGAAAAAATCTTCATAGAAACCTCTGACAAAGGTTTAATTACTCATATTTATAAAGAGCTAAATCAATTGTACAAAAAATCAAGCCATTCTCCAATTGATAAATGGGCAAGAGACATGGATAGGCAGTTCTCAGATAAAGAAATCAAAACTATTAACAAGCACATGAAGAAGTGTTCTAAATCTCTTATAATCAGAGAGATGCAAATAAAAACAACTCTGAGGTAACACCTCACACCTAGCAGATTGGCTAACATGATAACAAAGGAAAGTAATGAATGCTGGAGGGGATGTGGCAAAGTAGGGACATTAATCCATTGCTGGTGGAGTTGTGAATTGATCCAACCATTCTGGAGGGCAATTTGGAACTATGCCCAAAGGGCGACAAAAGAATATCTACCTTTTGATCCAGCCATAGCACTGCTGGGTCTGTACCCCAAAGAGATAATGGACAAAAAGACTTGTACAAAAATATTCATAGCTGCGCTCTTTGTGGTGGCCCAAAACTGGAAAACGAGGGGATGCCCATCAATTGGGGAATGGCTGAGCAAATTGTGGTATATGTTGGTGATGGAATACTATTGTGCTAAAAGGAATAATAAAGTGGAGGAGTTCCATGGAGACTGGAACAACCTCCAGGAAGTGATGCAGAGCGAGAGGAGCAGAACCAGGAGAACATTGTACACAGAGACTAATACGCTGTGGTATAATCGAACATAATGGACTTCTCCATTAATGGCGGTGTAATGTCCCTGAACAATTTGCAGGGATCTAGGAGAAAAAAACACTATTCATAAGCAAAGGATAAACTATGGGAGTGGAAACACTGAGGAAAAGCAACTGCCTCAATACAGCAGTTGAGGGGACATGACAGAGGAGAGACTCTAAATGAACACTCTAATGCAAATATTATCAACAAAGCAATGGGTTCAAATCAAGAAAACATGTAATGCCCAGTGGATTTACGTGTGGGCTATGGGGGGTGATGGGGAGGAAAAGAAAATGATCTATGTCTTTAATGAATAATGCTTGGAAATGATCAAATTAAATATATTAAAAAAACAAAATTGTTATATTGTAAAATTTTGTTGGTACATAATCCTAAACCTCTTCCACAACTCAGTTTTAGCATAAGATGGGTTTTAGATTAGCAAATAGACAGATTAGGATAAGATTTATTATTTTGGAAGGGGGGAGGTTAGATGGGAAAAATAAGTAATGTAGATAGATTAGAATAGACATAGAAGGTAAATAACTAGAGTGGGCCAGGGTGGCACTACAGGGACAACAGGAAATAGAGGATTTGTGACAGAGGCTGGCACTAAAGAAAAAGTTCCAGGCCAAAGAGTGTGTGAAACTGATCACATCAATGGGGGAGGGGTCCCAGGAGTTTGGAATCTTGAGGAGAAGACTCTGGCTGGTAGGGGAGTTGGGCTCTCTCAGTCTTGAGAAGCCAAAGGGAGAGGATGATAAAAAGACTTTTTCCTGAGGGTTACCCACTTTTCCTGCTGGTGACTAGAAATCCTTCCCCCCAACATTTCCCAATTGAAGGGACGTTATGAAGAGAAACCTGAGCAGACTTGACCTCAGCTCCTGTTGCCCAGAGGTGAGTCAACCTGACTTTCTCTCAGGGGGCTCAGGCTATCAAGGCCTGAGTTCCTCCAAACTCAAGGAGGGAGGGGAAAGGGTTTAGATAGAGACAGGGAATTCCCTTTTTCCCACATTCCTTTCCTATTCTTCCCTGCCCTTAATTTCTTTTTGTATTACCTCATTGAGTTGACATTAAATTTTATCTGTTCCCCAAGCTGAGTGAGTGAACAGATCAAGGCAAGACCCTTTGGCCTCAAATAGTGGAGGGGGGATAAGAGGGACAAGAGTGAATTGGGGAGAGCAGCTTTATCTAAGGAGGGAAAGCAGAAGGAGAAAAATCTTCAAGCCCCCTCTCCTCTCTCTGAGCCAACCTTAAACATCAGCTGTCTCCCCTGAACCCTGCTTTGAGAAGGGAGAGTCTCCACTCTTTCCCCCTCTCTATACTGAAAATTTTAACCCCATCTAGTAGAAATCAATGGTTTTTGTGGTGGAAAAGAACAGAAAACTGAAGGAATTGGGGAATGGTTGAAAAAGTTATGATATATGCTTGTAATGGAATACTTTTGTGCTATTAGAAATGATAAACAAGTTAATAACAAAAGAACTTGGAAAGACTTATATGAAATATTTCAAAGTGAAGTGAGAAGAACCAGGAGAATGTAACAGCAATAATATGTGATGATCAATTGTGAATGACCTAACTACTATCAAGAAGGCAAAGATCCAAGACAACTCCAAGGGACTCATGATAAAAAAGTTTATCCACCACTTTTGAAGGAACTGACAGGGTCTGAATGCAGATTGAAACATACCATTCATTCTTCCCTTTATTTCCTCTAAGAATTTTTCTCTATTGTAAACAATAAGTATCTTATTTCATAGCACAATGAATGCGGAAATGTATTGTATATTAATATATGTACAACCTATACTATTAAAAAATCATAGATTTAAGCTAGAGTGAACATTGACCTTGAATGTTCTCCAGTCCAGCTTCCTTATCTTACAGTTTGTGAAAGTTAGGCCTAGAAAGGATGAATAACTTAACCAATAAATATCACATGGATCATAGGTGACAAAGCCAGGATTTGAACAAAAGACTTTTGATTTCAAATCTAACACAATTCACCCCAGGACTAATATCAAAACTATCCTTTAACATCTACTTTGGTTATTCACATTATCTAAGCAAAACAAACAAACCAAAAATCCCAAACAACTCAGTAAATGATGATGAAATTCTATCACAAGGCTGAACTAGAAGGAACTTTTCTCTCTGGAGCCCAACATGAACTTACTGGCTTGAGACAAAAACTCAGAAGGAAATAGGAAAAGTGTCTTTTTCTTTATGCTTCGAAAACCATATTTCATACAGAGCAAGGACAAATTGATCTCACAAAGAAGACTGGTCCCTGAAAGCTCTGAATAAAGGAACTTAGGTTGGATGAGAAGACTATAGTTAGTGAATGGTTTTCTGTAATATAAATGATAAAATGTTTTCAATCCTGAGCATTTTGACATGGTAAGTACTCATTGATTTGAGCTTGAATATTTCAGATTTTGTAAGTTTGGAACAATGGCTAAACTTTACTTTTGCACAAAAGATGAAAGGGGCTGGTATAGCTAATGAATAGTAAGAAGAAAGTTGATCTTTAGCTTCCTTAAGAGTGATGATCAACAAATTCTTCACAGTACAGTATTAATTCAAACATAAAACATGCTATTTATCTTTGAGTCTTACTTTTTCATGGAAATCTGCAAGATTCTCTCTGACCCATAATCATGCCATGTCTCTCTCTATTCTTAAAAACAGTGTCATTAGTTCAATTTGGTATACTAATGGACAGTGGAAAAGAATACTGAATTCAGAGGTAGAGCATCTGCATTGAAATCCTATCTTTGTCACTTACTAAATACTTGTGTGTCTGTGAAACTTTTAAAATTATTCCACCTTACTCAGATAGTACTTTAGGGGAAGATAAAGTTGTAAACTCCTGATTAAACAATGAAGGTACTTAACTCTTACCTTATAGTGAAGCTAGAACTTTAAGCTAAGTCTATTTTTGATATAATACAAAAAGGTGTTAAGTACCTATAAAGGTTAAATTAATCACAAAAAAGGTCAAGTAACTCACAAAAGGTAAACTTAACAAAGAAGTGTGAAGTACCTCAGAAGATATAATCTAACCAGAGAAGGTGAGAACTAAAGAGTGGATAGTCCTGGAGAAAATCTAATCAAAGAAGGTGAAAACTAAAGAATAGGCAGTCCTAGAGAAAAGCATCTACTGTGATTGGTAGACATGAAAATTTAGGGGAGGTGACATGAGAGAAAATTTCTTTAAAAGGAGGCTAGAAAGGTCAGTTCAGGGGAGTTGAGTCAGTTCAGGAGTTCAGGACTGAAACTCAGTCTGGAGGATCTCCCTCAGACAGCTTCCTGGAGACAGTCTCATGGTGAGTGATAAGACACCCTTTCCCTTGGGCTCAGGGAGATGACTTTGGCCAAGGCCTTTAACTACTGCCCCTGGCTTAGCCTGAGCCAGAGCAGTTTAAATTAGCTCTTCTCTCTCTCTCTCTTTTCCTTAATTCCTTCTCTCTATATTAATTAAATCACCATAATTTCCAGCTGACTTGGGTATTTTATCATTTGGGAATTTTCTCTGGCAACTAAATTAGTTTAGATTTTTCAAGTCACAATGCTAAAATTATCATTACAGTGTCCTCCTACAGTCCCCTAGTATTTTAATCTCTAAATCTGTGTCCTTAGCTACTTGAAAATAATGTTTCTCTTATCATATTCTAAGACTGAATTTTCACCTACTCAGATTGACCTTCCCCACTAATTAGGACTCAATATGAAAGATTATATTGTAAAAATTAATTAAATATAAATGACTCCTAATTTATTGGAAACTCATTCATTGCATTTAATATATTTTATATTATTATCCATGCAAAGGATAGATATAATTTGTATGACCCACAAAAAATAGTTGATAGGTTCTTTGCAATATTAATAGGCCCTGAATAGCAATGTCATATTACTCACTGTGCCTGCACAAATTAAGCTTGCCTAAGGTTGTCCTAGAAATGATATGTCTTAATTAGTACAGTACTATATAAGTTGGCTCACAGATCTAACCTTCATAATAAACTTATCCCCCAATGGATCTTGGAGGCCCACTTAGTGTGTTGTCTCAAGCAATGGGTTCAGATTAATATTTCTGCCAATCACTGAGAAAACATGCTAATTTGACTGTCAGCCCAAAATTGCCGTGAATTCCAAAGGTCTTAAAACCAGCACTATTATGCACATCATGCTATGTGCCACAGTGGGATTTGAGAGAGAACTTGAAGAATAATGGAAATATCAGCTCTCCCTTACAAGGCAGCTAGGAGGTCCAATATATGGAGCACTGAACATGGTGTTAGGAAGACTTGAGTTCAAATCTATCATCAGATACTTACTAGTCGTGTGTCCCTGACAAAGCATTTAGCTTCTGTCCACCTTGGTTTCCTTATCCACAAAATGAAGCTAATAATAGTATCTACTCTTCAGGGTTATCATGAGGATAAAATGAGATAAAATTTGTAAAATACCTTTTCAGACATTAAAGCATCAGTAATGCAACTGAATACAACTGAAATAGCAGTATAAGTATTGGTGGAAAGATCTTCCACATCTGCAGGTTTAGGTGCCTGGTGTGAGATGGTCAACTTTCCTTTCTGACTTTGGAAAAGCATGGAAGAAAAGAATCTCATTATCCTTCCCTGCCTGATATTTCCTTGTACAAGTCATATACTTCCCTGTCTGCTGCTGGCAGAGAGATCTTTGATGCTTTCTGTTGCTTCAGAAGTGACATAATTATGCTATCCACATTCAGAAGAAGAACTGTGGGAGTAGAAACACAGAAGAAAAACAACTGCTTGATCACACGGTTTGATTGGGGATATGACTGGGGATGTAGACTCTAAATGATCACCCTACTACAAATATTAATAATATGGAAATAGGTCTTGATCAATGACACATGTAAAACCCAGTGGAATTGCTTGTTGGCTACAGGAGGGGGGTGGGAGGAGGGAAGGGAAAGAACATGAATCATGTAACCATGGAAAAATATTCTAAATTCATTAATTTAAAAAATTAAAAAAATAAAAAAGTAGCATAATTACGCTTCAGGGAGTCTGCATGCCAGCTTTCTCTTTTGGGGCTGTCCAACAGGGTGTCTGGAGAGCTACACCTGTCTAAGCAAATTCCTGTTTCTTTCCTGACTCTATACTTGTTGAATATTTTTAAATAGTTGCTTCATTGACTCAATCCTACCAGATCTTGACCTTATACTTGAGTCCAATACGTACCTGGCCCAGAACAAGGTTTTCAAATAAAGGCCAGATAAAGACTTGGGGAATATCTTAGATTTGAGTTGGAAGGGACTTTGGAGGTCTTCTAGTCTACCCCTTCCCTCAGTCTACTTTATAGACAAGGAAACTGAGGCTGAAAGAAGCAAAATAACTTTCTTAAGGTCCCACAGATAATAAGCAGCAGTTGGGAATCAAATATAGACTTTTCTGTCTCTAAATTTAGTATTCTTTGCACTCATTATGTCATGCTGCTTCTTTGTCAAGGATCATTTGGACCAGATATGACTATTGGAGGCCTTTATAGCTCTGACATTTTGTGATTCTATGATTTGGTGATGATCTTAATACCCACAGACAAATTCCCATTACCCCATACAAGGTGCTAGTCTTGATAAAGATCAAGCTAGTCTGCTTGATTTCACCCTCCTGAGCATACATTCTTTTTTCCTCATGAAGGATAGCTCCTTTATTTTACCCTTAACATTCCCTCCTTCTTAAACTGTAACTAGATAAAATGGTGAATGACTTCTCAGTTTCTGTGAATCAGAATCCTTTCTCCATGCAGAGGCAATTGAGTCTTCATTTGTCCTTTGTTAGAGGGAATAAAAGTGGAGAGGAAGCCACACTTACCTTGGCTATACAATATACTCTATCTCAGGTTTAGACTTTGGCTCTGTACTCCAGGTCATGTACATATTTTGAGGTAAATCCCAGGGCCAGCACTTCTTGTGTGTATGTAGACATTCTATCCTTCCTTCCCTTCATATAATTAATTGTTGCCTAGGTCAGCAGGGGCCATGCCCTGTATGAGTCCTGAGTCCTTTCCTAATCTCCATACTCCCCTTCCCCCCTTCTCCCCCCTCCCTCTCTCTCTCTCTCTCTCTCTCTGTGTGTGTGTGTGTCTCTCTCTCTCCCCCTCCCTCCTTTTCTTTCTCTCTCCCTCCACTCTCTCCTCTTTTGTATGTAGAGTGTGTGTGATCCATGGAGATTAGGTTTATATGTTTATATCTACCCACAAGGTTTTGTCTAAATGTGGTTTATGGGGATACTTGGAATATTACACTTCTCCAAGGGAAACTTTAATGCCTGGAAAGGAGAAGAAAAGATACCCAACTACAATTACTTCTAAATGTTCCTAGTATTGGGGAAATAATTTTAGGTTCAACAATTTTCCTATTCCTTAAAGAAAGACTATTCTAACCTTATATCTGAAGCCTTGGTTCCTTTACAACAAATTCTGGTTACACAAAATATCATGGCAAATAGGAGTAAGTCTATTTATCTAAAAACAGCAAACAGGAATCACATGTTAAATAGATTAGAATATACCAAATAATATACAAGTGAATTATCTCTCCTTTTGGGAGCAAGATATCTCAGTTCAACCAAGAGGGAGATACTTGATTTTACTCAAGGAAAAATTCCCTGAATACCCACCAGGGGAATATTGAAGGGCAAGTTCTTCTACATGTTTACCATGTTTCAAAATCTCTCTTTTTCTCTGTGTGTCTCTCTCTTTCTCTATTTTTCTTAAACCTTATTTACCATCTCCTGAAGAAATAAACAAGAAAAAAGTCTTTCTTTTCCCTAGGTCTTTGACAACCCTGACTTCACATAGGCATGCATGCTTGAGTCATCATCCTCTCCACCAATCCAGAATTTCACAGGTAAGAAGTAGGATGTAGAACTGAACTCAGTTTGTACATCCTGCTTAGTTTAGAGTTGGGTTATATTACTTGTATACTGCTTATCCCCCCGTTAACCCCAAGGCTGAAAGCCCCTTGAAGGCAGGGTCTATTTTATCTTTGACTTTGTATATTCCAGTGCCAAGGGTTGTGCTTTGCATAGTGTTGGCAATCAATAATTGTTTATTGAATTAAATGTTTTTAGAATTATATCCAACAAAACTATGCAAATATAAATAGCTTATGAAAATGCGATATGGTTTTTTAGAGAGAAATACTTGAACATTCTGTCATGGTCATGTAGCCACTGTCTTAGTAGACAGCTATAAATCCCCCCCTGAGAAGGTGCTTTTCATCTTCAAAATCCTATTAGAGGCACTTGTCAAGGCAATTGCAAGGTAAGGCCTAATGCTATATATATAAAACATGCAGAGTAGTAAATTTTGTATATTTTTTATCAGAAATAAGAATCCCAATAGTATGCTTCTGCAGCCCATGTTGTTGATTTATGTCAACTATGTTACCCAGGGCACCAAATAGATTTTGCTGTTAGTGTAAAATACTGCAGAGCTCTTGGATTTCTTATTTCAAACATTAATAAGCCGTCTAGTAAAAGGGCAAAGACAATCTTATTATGCTTCTCTTCATTTATGGCACTTTGTGTTTCAAACAGGATAAAGGCTAAAGACAATGAGTTATCAGATCCAATTATAATAATGTCCATCTGTCTTTATTTGGGCTAGAAGGAGCAGCCTACTAAGAGAGGATTTCATCTTCTTGTTCAGTGGCATGTTTCAATTTTCATTCACTTTTATGATTGGCAGGGCAATTTCTAAAATAGTTTTGCATCCTTTTTGATTGACTTCACACTTTATATTATAGCTGCTATGGAATATCCCAGCGTTGGAGGGGTGTGTGTGTGTGTGTGTGTGTGTGTGTGTGTGTGTGTGTGTGTGTGTGTGTAATGAGAGGTAGCATCATATTTTTCCCCCTATTACCTCAGCAGATATAGGGATAACTGACTTTCAATATACCAGGTTGATCCTAAGCCTGTTAAACATTTCAGCTTGCAATAAAACCAAGAATATTCCCAGGGTAAAAATGTACAATCTGCCTTAGAGAGGACCAAGCCAAGAATAGTGAATATTGGTTGCCAACCCTGAGTTTGATGCTCAAGTCAGTACCTAAGGAAATATTAGAATAGGATTTCAAGGGGTAACAGCATGGGAGGAAGTAAGAAGTGTTTAGGAATGGGATTTAGATTAAGCCAGCAGGGGATGGTGGATTGTGCTATTCAATGTGGACATGGACTGCTGATGAAGAATGCACTAATTAACCAATCCATCAATCAATCAAAATGTTTTAAAGATGTTATGTGTCTGATGCTGAGCAAGGCACTGGAAGAGAAAGATAACAGAAAAAAATAGATATTGTACAGAATAATGATATAACAGATATTATGTAAAACAGACACAAGATATTCTGGAAGTCAGGATGAGGTAAGGCAATATAGGAGCTGAGGGGAGCAGGAATGACTTTATGGAAAAAGTGACATTTAAGTGTTGAAAGTAGCTAGAGATTCCAAGAGTCAGAGGGCTTGAAGTTATGAATTCCAGGCATGGAGGATAGTTAATGCAAAGGAATGGAGATGAGAGGAGGGTCATATATGAGAAACAGCATTGACTGGTGATGAGGTGGGACTCCCCGTATTATATAGTCAATATAATTCCTCAATTTTTACCTTCTACCTCATAGAACATGGAAAATGTACCAATAATCAAGACTGAAATGGGACTGAGTGATCAGGCAAGCATTGGGATGTAGCCACTTGCACAGCTGGAGTCCAGATGGGCAGGTTTGGAACCTTATCACCCCAAGCAGTGTCTGTTAGAATAGTAAGAAGCTACTGAAGCCTGGGGGAAAATGTATTTTCTCCTTCAAACAAAGGGACAAGTCTGAGGATGGCCCAAGGATTATTGGAGACATATAAACAATCACACATTGCAAAATTAATTCCAGATCTGTGGGTTAGCCAATACAAAGGAGTGTAGATAAGAGGGGAGACCTGTGAGGAGCCACAAAGTATAATGTTGGGGGAAAGATCTCCCAGCCCTGTAGTCTATATGACTCCCTACTCCTCGCCCTCTTCCTCACAGGAAATGGGAAATGTGTTTACTAATAATAATTACTTAGGAATGGGACTTAGAGATTTTGGACTTAGAGGCATTGGTCAACCCAAATGTGAAATCTTCAGTCATTGCTTGAACTATGAACTCTCTCAATGCTACATGTCCTACTTTGTAGTCTAATAGAGTATACAACAATGTACAACTCTAATTCCTTGTCAAGGTGAAACAGATATGTACCCAGTAATATGGAACCTCATGGAGGAGGATTATAGGATCCTAGATTTAGAAAAGGAAGTGACTTTAGAGCCATTAAGTCCAAACCTTCTGATTTACAGATGAAGAAACCAAGGCCACGGGCAATTAAATGACTCACCCAGGTCATATAATTATTAAGTTTCTAAGACAGGATTAAAATCTAGATCCTTCTGACTCCAATTACATAATGTCTAGCTCTCTATCTACCATACTACATTATCATCTTAATATTTTCTTCTATGTTTTGCCCCTTGGACATTGAGATAATACTTTCTATACTCCCTCCTTTCAAAATTTGGCTAAAGAAAAAAAAAAACTGATTGCAGGAATAATAGCAGTTTTATTCTTAATAATGAGTCTGGGACCTAAAGGGTCCCAGATTCTAGTCCTGGTTCTTCCATGAGCTGGCTATGTGCCTGTCTAAGGCAAAACATCTTTGTGCTTTAGTTTCCTTTTCTGTTAAATAAACAAAATATCTGCCCTACTAAAGCTGTAAGGTTTTTGTGAAGATGAAATTAGCTAAGAGGCAAGAGGGTATTTGGAAATGCTAATAAGTGATATTGGCTATTTGATGAAATGGATATCACATGTCCATCTCCTTCATGTTTCTATTACTCTTCAATTAAGCCACCAGGAGGTATGGGTCTATTTTCTAAAAATAAAAGGTCCTCATGGGTACACCTAGCCTAATTTAATTAGAATTGGGGGGAAAAATCCAAAATCTATTCAGTCTGAAAGAGAAGTCTTTTAGGGCTTAGAAAAGTGTTATTGACTCCAAGTGAAGGAAATACAAAAATCCATAAGCTAAAGCAAAGGCTCAGATGAACAAATGGAAAAGTCAAAATGGCTCAATATTTTAGTAGTAGGCTTCCTGTACCTTAAAGTTCAATGTTGTTCAGGCAAAGAAATCCATTGTCAAGCATTTGAGGAGGCCATGAGCTGGACTTGGAGTAAGAAAGACCTGAATTTGAGTCATACTCTAATGTCACCCTGGATATGTGCATTGGGTAAGTCAGTTAACCTGTCTGAGATTCTATTTCTTCATTTGTATAACGGAGACAATAATAGCTCACTTCTTCAAATATTATTGAAGTCCAAAATGAAATAATATATTTTAAATACTTTAATAGATTTTTAAAAAGCTCTCTCTATTATCAAATAGGTTAGAATAAATAAGGGGTGGGTTTGAGGGTAAAGACAATGAGCTTTGTTTTAGATGTGTTGAATTGGAGATTCTTACATGAGACACAGTTGGAGTATCCAATAAACAGCTGGTAGTTCAGGAACAAGAGCTCAGGGGGTGCTGGTGATGGATACAGAGATCTTGGAATCATTTGTATAATGATGAAAGTTGATCTCATAGAAGTTGATGAAGTCACCAAAAAGAGACCACATTACATAATGAAGCTTTACTCTATAAAAGAGGCCCCTTACATTAAAAAGCACATTTTAAAAAAGCTAATTTGAGAGTGTATTGGATTCTGTATGCAGGACATTGAAAGGCTTATAAAGGTGGATAAGACACAACCCCTCTTCTTGAAAGATTTGTATCTAGTGAAGGGGTAAAGATATATGCTCAAGTCATTATACTTCAAAGCACTACATGTTTTGCCCAAAGTCCATTGGTATAAGGTTATCTCTTCATTGATGGAAATCCATGCTCCTGTTTGAAGGATGGGTTGAAACTGGTGAAAAGGGTAGAGAGGAGATCCCTTCAGTCTATTCAAATCTTTGGACCAGCTTTGAGTTCCTTTGGAAGCCTCTGAGTCTCTTTGGGTTTTGGAAGCTTCTGAAAAGGGTTCAATAATCGCTCACACCAGAGGTGCTAGTCTTTCTTGAACACCCCATACACCCCACAGCTACACAGCTAATAATAACAATTAGCATGTATACAGTGCTTTAAGGTTCAAAGTGTTTTACATGTATTATCTCATTTGATCCTTACAACAACCCTGGGAAGTAGGTGTTATCATCATTCTCATTTTATAAATGAGCCAATTGAGGCAGACAGAGGCTAAATGACTTTCCCAGAGTTACCCTTCTGTGTCCGGGGCAACATTTGTATTTGAGTCTTCTTGAGCACAAGTCTGTACTTTACCCACTGAATATTTTAGATGCCTCTATCTATTAAATGATAGGACCTACACTTGAAATCATTTCTTTTGATTCGAAGTCAAGTCGAGGATAGGACAGAACATATTGCACACATGGAAAAGAGCTGGAAAACAGCAGGGCATAATCAGGAAACAATAAATAGATTAGTTTGTCTATTGCAGAATATCAATTAAAGGCAGTTGTGGAAAAGCAGGTTGAAGTTATATTATGAAGGATCCTGGATAATAATTCAGAATTATAACCAGGGCAGGGTGATCAATCTCTTGCCTCTGAATAACAAAACTTAAAGAGTACAGATGGCACTTGTATTGCAACAGAGTATGAAGAGCAGACACCCAGTGAGCAAGAAGAATAAGTTAAAATGGGAACCATCATCTTCCCACTCCCATGGCTTCATCTTTGTACGAGTTCCTCCTTGGCTTATTCTTTCCTCCTTCAGCTTCCCCCAACAGTGACATTTTCTCTTCACAGGTTCTAGTGTTCTGGGGGCCTCTACCCTCCTCTCCTATCCTGTTAAACTTTATGTCCTTCTCCCTGAAATGAATTTGTTTGGAAGATAGGTCTCATCCCAGGAGGTTTTAATTTCCTTGCCTTGGCATGAAAATCAGTGAGAGTGTGGTGACAATGTGAGAAGTGTGGACCTTATTTCATTCTCTACAAAGTAGTTACACTCTAGAATGACCTCTTTGTTGCCAGAATCTTAAAAAATTCTCTCTTTTTGAGAACGTCTGGTGTGGTATGTTGCTTCTTAACACACAAGGAGCTACAATATTTCAATGAGAACTGTGTTTAATGACTATTGCATAAAATACAGTAATTCCTGTAGCCTTTAATAGGTCACTCCTAGGAGCAGAGTAAGTAAAGGGCCTGCTTTATGACTAGGCAAGTTCTTTTTTTTTTTTTCTTAAAGATACTAACTTTGAGTATCACACTGTAAGCATTAGCATGCAAGAAATGGCAGGGGCTCAAATATGTTTGGAACTAAAGATAATACATCCAAAGATGGGATCTTCTGTAGGAAGGTAGATAATGCCAAATCCTATTTTCATCAAAAGGCATACAAATCCTTTTGATAGTTTGTCCAAATGCTCCTCCTGGAAGTTTAAGCCTTTAAGGACAAATACCAAATACATGTTACCTTCTTTTAAAGAGAAAAAGGACAACCATTGGAGTTATTTTCGTGAACAAGTACCACAAATCCTGGCCTCTTCTTTAGTCACGCACACAGGATGTCAGCTTAAGCACCCCTAAACCCTTCCTAAGCTTTCCTGTGTAGCAAGATTATTTTCCATGCATGACTGGTACTAGACACAATATGAATCTTCAATTGCATTGCACATTCTTCTCTTTTATGAAGCGTGATAAGTTTTTTTTTATCAAAACAGGTTTTCTGCTATGATGATGATGATTTGAGCCATGAAAGAAGTATTATTAGCACTGTCAGTTTATGTTCCAAATCAGAAAGTGAACCCTGAGCCCAAGAATTAACTGCCAAGGCTACCTTCTCAATTGAAACTTTGAAAAAGGTTAGCGTCCTTCCAGGGGAAAGATGCTGGCAATGTTGGATTTATTTCTTGGTCACACACTGTTGTTCTTATCCCAGCCAGTTGATTTGTAGATGGGACTCAATGATGGATCATGAGGGAGAAACAAGATATGTGGAGGGAAAGGTAGAGGGGTAGATCAATTAATAAATCTATAAAAATGCACCTTCACTGTGGAAAATTATGTGTATGCCTACTGATTATGGGTAACATTATCTTCCCATTTGAAAGGTAACATTGAGAATAAGAATAACAGAACATCAGTCTTGGATTAAATCTTAGAGATTATTTTGTTCAGTTCTGTTATTTTACAAATAAGGAAACAAATATAGAGATATAAAATGAATTTAATGAGGAAACAATACGAAAAAGAATGACATTTAAAAACACACATAAACACACAGAATGATTTTATTTTATTCAATTGAAATGTTTGCTAGTAGTTCAGTGAAATAATAAATAAAATAATCATTTATCTATGATTATATGCCAGGTTAAGCAATCTGATTAAAGGATAGAAATGTTTCTTCCCTCAAGTAGCTTACATTCTAGAGGGGAAGTATCATGTCCATATATCAGTATTTGTAAAACATAAACTGAGATTTGGTTCTTATTTTATTCGTTTCTGATCTCTGATGTTTCAGGCTGGAATATAGCAAGGATTATTTGGAAAGTTCTCACCTATTTGGTGCTAGGAAGTTTCTATCATGGGCCAAGGAAGTTTCTAACTAATGGAATAAAGAATCTATTAGCTTTAGTGTGATGTCTGTTGTAGTTTAGCACAGACAAGCCTTATAGATCTCAGGACAGATTAAAAATCCATAAAGGATGTTTTTGTTTAAATTTTACTTTTTTACTTTCATAATATTTAGTTTAATATATTAAAAAGGCTCTATTCTCCACACATGTATATTAATTTGAATTCAAACCCCTGTTCTCCATTCTTACCTCTATCTATATTGTATTAAAGAACTGTTTTGACTGACTTTTTCATTTTTCCACAGTATCTTCATACCATAGAGACTAATAGTCTTCCAGTATGGTCTAGGATCTGATAGAGATTTGTGAGGTCTCTCCTCATGATCCATTTTTATAGTCCATTATATAATTATATTATCTAAATTATACATATATATTTTAAAAATCCACTTTTAATAGAATAATTATAATATGAGATTATCTATGCCTTTTTGTAGTTTGAACTAATTGATTTATGTTAACCCTTAGTCCTAACCTGTTAAAAGCAACACTTTTCCCCATTAGTTGCAGCTTAGGTAGCTTGATTCCCTTCCCATTAAGATTGGAAGCATGTGTGTCTGGGCTAGAAGATATATGAGGTCTTTTGCTTCAGGTATATATTGTGAAGACTGAAAAAAGTTCCAAGACTCTTAGGAAAAGCAACAGTAATAGGGAAACACTTGAACTCTAGGTGAAGGTGTTGTCTTCTACAGATCTGTGTATTTGTTTATTCTCATTATTTGTATGCCACTGTACCCTTTTTGTACAAAAAAACCAAACATTTCAAGTAGCTATTTGTCCATCTGTTGTCATTGACTACTGACTCATGCCAGGCAAATACATTAATCTGAATACTTTTTTAAATTTCCCATGTATCTCATTGTGAGGCTTGAATGGCAAACATTTTTATGGGCTGGTAAAATCTGGGCACTTAACTTGAATCACTTATGAGTCTAGGCTGGATGAAATAATGGACAATGCTGGACTTGGAGTCAGAAAGAAATGGATTGGAGTCCTGCCCAAGACATTTAGTGGCTGTATATTTTGAGCAAGTCCTTTAATTTTTTTGAGACTTGGGTTCCTTTTCTATAAAATTGGAATAACAATAACATTTATATGACTGTGAGGATCAAATGTGTTAACATGGGTAAAGCATTTTGCTAACTTTCCAGCTCTAAACAAATGCCAGTGATTTGTTTTTGTTTTTATTGTTATTACCACCATCACCACCATCATTAAAGAGTCCTACAAGCCTCACTATGTGGAAAGGTCCCCAAATAATCTAAAAGTGACCAGATAGGCTATTGTCCATGGTCTCATTCTTCATTTACTTCAGGTTTTTTAACTGATTGTCTAATAAAAATCTTCCTTCCTTCCTTCCTTCCTTCCTTCCTTCCTTCCTTCCTTCCTTCCTTCCTTCCTTCCTTCCTTCCTTCCTTCCTTCCTTCCTTCCTTCCTTCCTTTCTTCCTTCTTTCTTTCTTTCTTTCCTTCCTTCTTATCAGTCTTCCTTTCCCTTATATCTATTCACCCATTCCTTAGTTTAAGAAATATGTTATTGAGGTTTTCTGTCCAACAATGCTTAATTCTTTATATAAGGACTAATTTGACATTTTAGACCAGTGAATTTTCTTTATGTTTCTTTAGTGCCTATCTCCAAATCCACATATAAAATCCACTAATTATAAGAACTTTATTCTAATTTTTCAAATTATAATTATAGAGATAGATGAATCATATATCTGAGCAGAAGACTGAGAAAGAGATTTTTCTAGGTTGGATTTTTTGCTATTAGCCATATTTCTTCAGTATTAGATTCCTAGGTTAGGGACGTGTATTGGACAAGTCCTACTGAACCTTCCCAGACCAGTTGTTCTTATGGTACATTTAGGTAGTTAGTTGGGTTTGGGAAACATTTGAGATTATTTATGGGAATTATTCTGCCAAAAGCAACTGATAACTTTTTGGATCATTATTTGTTGAAGAGGGGTGAAACATATAAGAGAAGCAGATGCAAAAGGAAGGAGGATGAAAGAGAAATAAGAAAGGGAAAGCAGAGAAGAGGAAAGTAATGATCAAGGTAGATGTCAGTGGAATTTAAAGTTGAGTCAAGCAAAAAAGGCATCCACATGAGGAAAAAGACCATATGTACTAAGGAGAGGGATTCCCGACCAGGGAAAGAGTAATCTTTGTTAATTCCTGATGGATAGAATTATGAGCAATGGAACATTGGAATTTATATTTGTATTATAATTGTATCAGTTATTTTATAAGACCATGTGGCTATAGAGTTTCTTGCTCTAGAAATAGGTGACAGATATTAGCATAGATTTTTGAAGTAATTTATTATTTATTTTTATATTAAATCTGCTGTTAAGGTGTTTTATTTTCCTTTTTGTTAAATAAGAAAGTTCATGAAGGTATATTTGTATCTTTTTCCCCTTTGGGAACACAGGTAATGCATTACTAATTTCATTTCCCTCCTCCAACCTTGTCCACCAATACAGGTAGTTATTCTAACCTCTCTCTAAAAGGTACATGTTAATCTAGCATAGGGCAGTGCATGTAGCACTGGATTTGATCTCAGAACAATCTGAGTTCAAAGGCTATTTAAGAAAAGATGAAAATAGTCATGAGGGACATTGACAATCCAGACCCTGCTAGAAATTTTGTTTTGCTAAAAATAGAGTGTAGGTAAATTCCTGACATACTTTTGTTTTTAGAAGAAAGACCTATTCTGTATTGAACTAGACTCAACAAAGAAATTTTTATGTGGATATGACATAATAACTACATATTTTCTTGGTGGAAGGATTTCATTATGACCCTAAACATTTCTGTGGAAATGCATATAAACATGGTAAAATGGATAGTTTTGTGCTTGGAATCATAAAGCTTGAGTTCAAGACCCAGTTTTGCTACTTACTAACTTTCCCTGGTATCATTTGGAGAGAGAGAGAGAGAGAGAGAGAGAGAGAGAGAGAGAGAGAGAGAGAGAGAGAGAGAGAGAGAGAGAGAGAATTTTGGAGTATCTGGCAGACTCTGCCAATTCAAGATTTCATTTCAATTACATCCTATTTTCAATCACTGCTATTTTCTCTAAATAGGTGCATTTTTTTCATTTCTGATAACTGTACAATCAAATGATCTTTCTGTTTCTTTTACTCCTCACTTCATCAGTTAGAAGGTATCATGTGTTCAAAGAGATAGGGTTTTTTCCCTTAATGTAACTTATTTTTTTCTTATTCTTTTATGCCATCCATAAAAGTAGGTAGTACTGGAACAAGAATTTTATTGGTTCGGGGAACTCTTAGTGATGGAGATCTCCTTTACTGCCCTACAGTTTACAGTTTAAAAGAGTTGACTGGAGTAATGACAGATTAAGTAAGTTATCCATTACACACACACACACACATACACATATATACACACACAATAATAAAATATTGAGATTTTTGAACCTAATCAAGTTTTCTTGACTCTGGAGTCAGGTCTTTATCCACTATGCCATAACACCTCTCAGGCTAGTGGTTTATTAGAATAGTGTTAATGTAACAAAAATGTGTTTTAGGGCAAAAACTTTACTGTCAGTTTCCAACAGAACTGTTTTTTGGTAAAACTATGAGATATGAGAACATCTTTGGGGCTTATTCATTTCCACTTTACTATTGTGTGCTCTTTTCTCTTCTTCTGGTAATCATGTTTTCTTCTCCAAGGTTCTCCTATACTTTTAAAAGCTGATTACTTTGGAAGACTTCATAGGCTTGTACTCTCTAAGCAGCTCCACAACTCAAACTATTCTTCCTTCCTTCTTTCATTTATTAAAATGCATCTGTTTTACATTCAAAATGCATTCTGAGGCTGTTGGGTGAAGACAAGATAGTAGATTGGGGCAGCTAACCAGATGAATTCTCCCAACATTCCCCTCCACACAACTTTGAAATACAGTCTCAAGTCAAATTTTGAAGCATCAGAGGGAACAAAATATCAAAATGAGACTTTTTTTAGTCTAAGGAAACATAAGAGGTTGTCAGAAGAATGCCGGGAGAAACTAGGACCCACATACCTGTTGGAACACAGAGCAGCAGCAGCCTTAGGAGGTCTTAGCCCAGAGATGGTAGGGGGTAATATAACTGTTCAAAAAGAAATCCTTTACTGACACTATGAATATCTGGTGATGATTGACAAACTCTATTTCCCAATGAAGTTCTGGATTGCAGCTCTAGGGCCAAGAGGACCACTGGTGGCTAGTCAAAAGGAAGCAAGGATCCAAATTACAGTTCTAAGCAAAAAGGAGTGCTTGCAACTATAGCAGACTAGTAGTCTGTCATGATTAAAGACCAAATTATAGAACAGGAAAGCACTGAGCATATTTCTCTCAGGATAACACCAACTTTGAACACCAAAATCTTACAGACCTCAGAAATGTGATCTGAAAACAGCAGCATGAAAAAACCTAAAGTTGGGAACAGTGCTTTCCCACTTCAAAGTGTTCAGAACTTAATTTTAACATGAAGTTCAAAACTAAGAAATAGGCTAAAAAATGAACAAACAACAATAAAAAAGAATTTAACCATAACAAATAATAAAGTGGCAAGGAAAACCAAGATATAAACTCAGATGAAGAAAACAATGTGAAAATAGCTACCTCAGAAAAATGCCTCAGAGAAAAATGCTAATTGGATCCAAAACAACACCAATGGAAGAGTTAAATAAATAAGAAGGGTAGAGGAAAAAATGGGAAAATGAGAATGATGGAAGGACATTATAAAAAGAGAATTAAAAGGTTGTTAAAAGTGACACAAAAATACTGAAGAAAATAATTATTTGAAAGGCAAAATTGGCAAAATAGTAAAAGAGGCACAAAAATTCACTGATGAGAACTTTTTAAGAAAAAAAATTGGCTTACTCTAAAAGAAGGTAAAAAAATCAATTAAGTAAAGCACTTATTTAAAGCAAAATTGGCAAGATGAAAAAAGACAAAATCTCACCAAAAAAATTTCTTAAAGATTAAAATTGAACAAGTAGAAGCTAATGATTTCAAGAGATATCAAAAAAGGGGAAAAAGTCAAAATAATGAAAAAAATAGAATAAAATTTGAAATACCTCATTTGAAAAACAACTGATATAGAAATTAGATTGAAGAGAGGGAATTTAAAAATTATTGGACTACCTGAAAATCATGATCAAAGAAAAGGCATAGATATATATTTCAATAAATTATTGAAGAAAACATCCCCAATATCTTAATCCATATGGCAAAATATAAGTTGAAAGATTCCATTGTTTACCCCCTGAAAGAAATCCCAAAATGAATACCCCAAGCCAAATTCAAGAGATCTCAGGTCAAAGAGAAAGTACTTTGAGTTGCCAGAAAGCAAACAAAGGATTTGGTGGTTTCCATGTTAAAGGATCAATAAAGATTCAATAAAGTTAAGCTGTTTGCAATACCATATGAGAAGATGAAATGTTATTCCTAAGGACTTTATATTATTAGGGTCATTAAAAGGTGTTTTCATAGATGGAGGGCATGGATTGTGTCAATTATGTTGGGATAATCTTCTCCAAAAACAAAAGACTGGGGAAGAGATAGGCACTGGCTTAAGGAGGAAGAGAGAGGTAGAATGGGGAAAGTTTTCTCACATACAAGAGGAACTCAAGGTAGAGTTTTCACAATGGAAATGAAAATTAGTAGATAAGCAACCTTTGAATTTCACTTTCGTTAGAATTGGTTTTGAATGAAGACTATGTAAACAATTTCATTTATGTACAGAGATGTATTTTACCCAATAAAGAAACAAGAGGAGAAGTGAATAAGAGAAAAGGTGGAAGATGATAAAGAAAAGTACAGAGTAAGGAAGGCCAAAATACTTTTGAGGAGGGATAGGTTAAAAAGAAATAGAGAGAAGAAGAAACAGAAGAAAATACGTTGGAGTCAGTAATTAAAACTTTGAATGTGAATGAGAGGATCTCATCCATAAAATGGAAGTAGATAGCAGAATGGATTAGAAACCAGAATAGAACAACATGTTGATAAAAGACACACTTAAAACAGAAAGATACACACAGAGTTAAAATAAAGGTTTACAGCAAAATCTAATATACTAGAAATGAAGTAAAAATAGGCAGGGGTCACAATCATGGTCTCAAATAAAGCAAAAACAAAAATAAACCTAATTAAAAGTGACAATCTGGGAAGCTACATTATAGTACAAGGTAGCATAGAGAATGAAGTAATACTAAAGCGAGACACTTCTTTATTATTAAATAGTAATATTAAAATTTCTTTGAAAGTTTCTCTGATAAAGGCATCATTTTTCAAATGTATGCTGAGTATAGAACTGAGTCAAATTTATAAAAATAAGAGCCATTCTCCAATTGCTAAGTAGTCAAAGGATAAAAATAGCTTTCAGAAAAAAGAAATCAAAGTAATCTATAGTCATATGAAAAATACTCTAAATTATTTATTAGAGAATGCAAATTAAAAGAGCTCTGCCTCATGCCTATCAGAAATGACAAATGCTAGAGTAGATAACTGATAGATTGGTGAGGTAATAAATTAATTCAACCATTCTGGAAAACAGTTTGGAACTAAGCTCAAAAAGTTAAAAAATTGTACATACACTTTGATCCTATAATACCACTACTAAGTCTGTACTTCAAAAAAATCAAAGAAAAAGGAAAAGGATCTATATGTACCAAAATATTTATAGTAGCTTTTTTGTGGTGGCAAAGAATTGGAAACTGAGGTGATGCTTATCAATTTGGGAATGGCTGAAAAATTTGTGGCATATGATTGTGATGGAAGGATAGGCTAAAAAAGAAATGAAAAGAAAGTTGGTTTCAGAAAAACCCAGGAAGACCAACATGGACTGAGGCAAAGGGAAGTGAGAACACCTAGGAGAATATTATGCATAATTATAGTAATGTATGATAATCAACCTCATAAGACTTGGCTACTCTGAACAGTACAGTGTTCCAAAATAATTCTAAAGGACTCGTGATGAAAAAAATACTATCTGATTGCACAGAGATAACTGATGAATTCTGAAATAGAAGTATAGTTTTTGTTTACTTTTTCTACTTTTTTTGGTAATGTATTTAATATAGAAATGTTTTTCATAGTCTCCCAAAGAATCACAGGGGTATTATGAAAGGGAATTCTTTATTCTCTTTGTGTATTTTTAATCAATCTTCTTGACCCATACTTAACCCCTATTTTACACTTTGTTAGCCATGAAGTAAGAGAATTCACAAGTCACTTGGAAAGCTCCATCCCTTTTCAATCAATCAGAAACTTGTGAATCCTTTGATAAGAGTTGACACTTTTAGAAGGTGAGAAGTGGATCCCATAGATAATGCCCCCCTGGGCAGTGCTAGGCAATTTGGAAACTGTGATTGGCCCCTGTGAAGAAGAGAAAGGACAAGAAGTGACTATAAAATGTCTTGAACTTCTTCAGCTGGAGTGGTCTTTGGCTTGAATCCTCAGCTTGGAGGATCTTGGACTAGGACTGTGGCTTGGAGCTACTGTGACTTGAACCTCAGCTTCAACTTGGGACCTTGGCTCTTGGACTGTTTCTTGGGTGAGTGAGTAGCTGGCCTTCCTTTCCTTACTTCTGGAGAGATTAGTTCTAGAAAGGCCTTCCCCTCTTCGAGATTATATGAGTGGGAATCCCTGATTGAGGGTTAACAAGCCCTGTCAGATTGAGCCAAGCACTGGAGCAATATTTAGTATGATAGGCTATATATCTTCTCTATCCTTTTTTATATTTTTCTACTTTCACTCCTTCTACCTTTTTGTAAATAAAAATACTAAAAATCATTTTGACTTGAGCTGTAATATTTTAAAATTAGTGACCACCATGTTATTTTAGAATTTTCACATATTTAGTCAAACCCTTAATTTTAATTCCTTATAATTTCAAATTGTTTGCTTTTGGAACTCAAAATTTAAAAAGAAAAATTATTTAAAATAACTACATAATGATTTAAAATGTTAAAAAATAAACAACTGAAACATTAGCAGCATGATCTGAGAAGCATCTAATAGTGAAAAGAAATGGAAAGAACATGAAACTTGTGAAGATTGGATTTGACTCTCCCCTGATTGTAACAATGAAGGTACTTAGCTCTTCCCTGATTATGAAGATTTAAATTTTAACTCGTGTCTATTTTTAGATTTTCATCCCCATAAGTATAAACATCCTACTTAAAAGTTAAAAATGAAGACTTGCCTGTTTTTAGATTCAATCACAAAAAGTGCAAACACAGTACTTAAAAGTTAAATATAAAGATCTTCCCATTTAGATCTAATCACCAAAAGCGAGAACATCCCACTTAATTATGAAGTGGGAGGTCTATGACCCACATGTGCCATAGTGGGTAATGAATCAGAATCGACTAACTGCCTTCTGGGCAGTCTTAGAGCAGAGTGTCAGCTGTGATTGGTAGACATGGAATTAGGGGAAGTGATACAAGAGAAAATGTCTTTAAGAGACAGTGCTACACAAAGTTTGTGATTCTTGGAGTGGAGTTCAACTTGGACTTCCACTTCTGCTGGATGTCAATTCTTCATGCTTTTGAGTTGAGGCTGGTGAAGAGGGGCAGAAAGATCTGCTGTTAGACTGACATGTGGTGAGTGAAAAGCTGACTCTAAACTGTTGGATTTTTCTGAAGAGACTTCACCAGGTCCTGGGCTTCAAGGGCTAAGGCCTATCTGATTGAGGACTAAATTCCCCTGTCTGATTATTGAGCCAGGGGCCATGAGCAAATTACTTAGTGTTCAGGCTAGATATCTTACCTTATCCTCTCTCTGATTTCTTCACTTTTTCTACATTTTGTAAATATATTGTAAATGGATCCTTTTGGAATCAGTTAAATTCCTGGCAACCATACTCTTAAATAATAAAGTCCAACTCTTTAAAAAATATTTAGTGGTAGTCTCTCAGTGACCGAGAATGACTATTGTCTTTGTGCATTATCATCTATTGATGTACCCTCATGTGGCTTTGGAGTCCAAAGACTGAGGTGCAGAGTTTGTGGCATATGGGGCATGGGATGCCAGTTGTTACGGGAGGTGTGGTTGTGGTCTGGTGTCGGTGTTCACGCGCAGCGGCAAGACGTCAATGTCGCTCATCTTCAAAGGTGGTGGCAGCATGGTTAATGTGGGTATGCCAGCTGCTTCTATCAGTCAGCAAGTTCTAGTTGCTTTGGTGTAATGCCAGCCCACTTCAAGTTTGTCTTTAGCTGATCCTTGAATCTTTTCTTTGGTCGACCTTGTTTCCTGAGTCTAGCTGACAGTTCACCATAGAATACCTGTCTTGGTATTTGCTGTGGGTCCATGCGGATGATGTGTCCAGACCATCATAGCTGGGTTTTGAGGACCATTACTTCTTTGCTGGTGGAGTTGGCTCTGTCGAGGACTTCCTGGT
Organism: Monodelphis domestica; assembly: GCF_027887165.1. NCBI lineage: Eukaryota > Metazoa > Chordata > Mammalia > Didelphimorphia > Didelphidae > Monodelphis > Monodelphis domestica. Next base: position 525,805,434 of record NC_077227.1, read on the forward strand.
TGGTGATTCGGTCCTGCCATTGGATCCTCATGATTGACCAGAGGGAGCGTTGGTGGAATTGATCCAGCTGTTTCATGTGCTTCCAGTACAGTGTCCATGTCTCACAACCGTACAGGAGCGAGCTGAGGACCACTGCATTATACACTTTGAGCTTTGTCGCAGTGCTTACACCTCTGTGTTGAAGGACTTTGCAGTGCAGCCTCCCAAGTGCCTGGCTGGCCTTTTGGATCCTGGCATTGATCTCATGGTCTAGGGACCAGTTGTTGGCGATGGTGCTGCCCAGGTACTTGAAAGTGTTGACGTTAGAAAGCTGCGTGCCGTCAATGGTAATGCTTGGCTGGTTAGTTGGCCTCCCTGGTGCAGGTTGGAACAGCACCTCTGTTTTGCTGAGGCTGATAGTCAGGCCAAACAGTTTTGTTGCGGTGGAGAACCTGTCCACAATGGTTTGAAGATGATTTTCTTGGTGGGCCATGAGAGCACAGTCATCTGCAAAGAGAGCTTACAGGATGAACCTCTCTGTTGTCTTTGTTTTTGTCAGGTGGCGAAGGTCGAATAGTGAGCCATCCAGCTGGTATTTGATGTAGACACCCAGGTCTAGATCCATCACAGCATGTCTTAATACTTGGGTGAAAAATAGGTTGAATAGTACCGGAGAGAGGACACAGCCTTGTTTCACGCCATTAGAGATGTTGAAGCGATAGGAAGTCTCTCCACCAGATAGGACCTCCCCTGTCATGTCGACATGAAAGAGCTGGATCAGTTTGACGAATTTTGCTGGGCAACCAAGCTTGCTGAGGATCACCCACAATGTGTCCCTGTTCACTGTGTCAAACGCCTTTGTCAGGTCTATGAAGACAATAAAATAACTCCTTCCCCCCCCCCCTTACAATCTAGAAGTCAGGGACTTAGATTTGACTCCTAGTTCAGATAATGATCAATCAAACAAATCATTTCACCTCTCCAAGCTTCTGTTTTTTCATCTGTGAACTGAGGAACTTGATCAAAGCAATCTTTATGTTTTCATCCAAAGTTAACAAATGATTTCTGTGAGACTCCACTCTTTGCTTAGGAAGGGGATAAAAACCCTTATTGTTTATTTGATAGCAAGTCAAATTGGGATAAAATGTTACTCCACAGGTAATATTTAAGTTTTTTGTTTTTGCATTTTAGCAATTGATAAATGAAAATTTCAGGTGTGCCTGGCCAATGGTAGGATGACCAAGTTAACCAGTTAAAAATCTGAGATCTCTTTTTACTTTTGTGAAAATCCTCAGAACAATCAATTAAAAGTGACATTGGATTTGGGGACATTTGCCTTTGGAGATGCTTTAAGGCTCTTTCTTTTGGAAACAAATATTTTGTTTCTGATTCCAAATTGACACCCAAAGTAAATATAAAGTTTGTATATAGAATAACTGGAGACCTAGATGTTTTGCCTTCAACACAAAAGAACTGTTTACTGAGACTCAACCATCTTAAAGGGCATATTATTATATTGTCAGCTTTCCTGACTTGTTAGCACTCATGCTATGTGGAAAAGAATAAAATTAAGGTATACACTGGTAAATCTGTTTCCATACAGCTTGATGTATAAATGCAATTCATATTAATTTAGAACAATTGAACCAAATTTTGTATACAATAGGTTCTTCAATGTTTGTAGAATTGTACTGAATTCTTCTATTGAATAGTTGCTTTTTAAATTATACTTTCTTTCCAGTAGCTTTAGGATAGATAATAAGTGAACTGAACCAATAGGCTTCCAAAACTCACATAAACACATACACATGCATATGCACACAGATTTATTAGAGCTTCTCTGGGCAGTTATTCATAGAAAACTGTATGTAACACTTTTGAGACTTCCCATTTCATTTTAGTCTTTAAATCCATTCTTCCTTTGAATCAGAGACTTGATAAAATTGAGGATTTAAGAATTAAAATTTAACCACCAAATAGTATTGCTTGCCACAAATTTGAAATTATTCCCAGCAAGAACCAGATTTGGAAAGTGCCATACATTTCCTGGGGGGTTATATGCCCTACTAGTCACCAAAAGAAGTTCTTGGGATGTGTCAAGCTATTTATGGTTATTAAAATGTAGAAACTGTTCTCTCCTCCAGCTTTTCCTATGTTTGCAGGTCTGTACTTTTCTCATTAATCTAAGGTTTGTGATTGGAACATGTATAAGCAATTGAAATAGCTCTGCAACCAATATCAACTGAGGACTCTACCTTCTTTTGAATCAGTTCTATTGTACTGAATTTTAGTCACATGACAATGCTATAATGATATCCATCACCCAAGAAGATAGGTATGCTTTTTATTCAAGTAAAGGATTAAAAAAAAGATCCAAAAAGAATTTTAAAAATGCATTTAAACAACCATAGTATAAGTTATTGTTCATCATCTTCAGTAAGTGGTGGGGGTAACAGGCCCAGATGCAGCCATTTCACTGTTCATAGTTCTGTCATATGAGATCTGTGACCTCAGATTCTTTCTCTGAGAGCTGTTCATTGCCTGGGCTGTACAGGAATCCAAAATGCCTTTTATGACTTGCAAAGGGCTAGTAGAGTAGTCAAGGGTGCAGTAGGTAGGGGAAAGAGTGTCAAGGCTAGACCAGAAGTATTGTGAGACTTTTTTGACTCCATGATCTTGCTTTCTTTGTGTCTTTGTTCTCCTGAATTCCTCTGTCTCTATATTTCAGTTCCATGCTGCCTCCAAATGATGTAACTTAACTCTCAGTGTCCTCAGCAATGTACAATAACAGATCATTTCCCTCACCTGTATTCTACATAAAAACTCGTCTCCTTTCCTCATACCTCAGTTTATTGGCTCTGAAAGGATAAGCATTTTCAAAATGCTCTGAGCTTCCAGAGGTGCTATATACATACAAAGCATTGCCATGAGCATCATTTTTTTTGAGTGATATTATAACCTTTGCTCATTCTCAGTTTGTTATTCAGGGGACCTTAGTGAATTTTTTCCACAAACCCCCTTTTGTGTTATCACAATCTCAAATAGCATTAATCAGCCAATTTTTCTTGACAAAGATTTTATGCATGGATGTACCTATTCATAGGACTGTTTTGTTTTTCAAATCTTCATTCAACTATAGCCTCCCTCTCACAGAATGCCCAATATGTATATTCAGTACCTGTATTTTGATTTTGCACAAAGGTTCCTTATCTATTTTCCACAGCCTTAATTTGCTTAATACCCATTGTCTGAAAGCATTGTTCTTAATCATTCAGTATTCATGTGGAACTCATATGTATCTCCATTATCAAGATCCAGAGCAAATCAGCCCTACTTAATAGACTCTTTAAATAGATTGTTAGCAATGTTATCCTCTTGTTTGGGTTGGTTTCATGCCCCTTATTTTATTCTGCAATGTATTCCCCATTACCTGCTTTTGAAATCTTGATTATTAGGCACTATTTTTATAAGACTATCTTGTCAGTCAATATTTTGATTTCATACTTGACTTTGAGTTTGTTTTATTCTTTCAGGGAAGTTTATTGAATATAAGCCATAGAGATAATTTCAAATGGGTATTGTTGGTTTCTTGGTGATCTAGCATCTACCTTTCTAGTTCCAAAGCTTAAATTTTTGAGCTTCTAATTATATACATTTGAACAGAATTTCCCCAAAGCACTTTGTCTTTGTTTTAAATTTTCAAATATTTGTTTTGCTGCCTGGTTTTCATTTTATAAGATAATAATGCTTGCAGAATGCCTGAATGTTCTGGAGATTGATGAATTGAATATAGATATGGAAACTGATAATATGATTTGGTAGTTTAAGGAAAAGATCAACTACCCTCAATTCCATACTCTGTATTTCCAAACAAATGCTTGTCATCATCTTGAGATTCTAAATATTCTACAAAAGTGTACTTTTTTCTATGTCCACTGTCCATGATGTCATCCATGCCTACTCATTCTGTGTGATTCTCCTCTATATTTTCTTATAAATTTACTTTAGTGGGCCAACAGAATATTCTAGGGGACTTCCTTGTTTTCTATTCACTTTGCATGGATGATACCACTGGAGACAGTGGGATGTCTCTCAGTTGTTTCTTAGTATATGCAACTAGCATGTTATTTTTTTCGATCATCTATTTCTCCAGCAATGTTATTCATCCCCCTCTTCCACCATGTATTTATTTATTTATAATGTGTCCCATCTTCTATGTGCTTCCTCTTAACTGACTTGGATGATCTTTAAATTTTTTGATACTATAGTATTCTGTGATAGAATTATATAATATCTGGTAAGTATATAACACTTATTAATATCTGTTAAACAAACTGACCTTTGTTTCAGATAGGAGCTTCTGTTGTGGGAGAGCTTTGGTGTAAAACTCTAGATTTGGGACAGGTAACCTTTTGCAAGAATGCAAGAATCCAAAAATTAGTTTAAAAATGAAAAGAGAAATTTATTAATTTGAAAGCAATGTTAAAGGACTTGGAGACAGTGTGCAGGTGGAACACTGCCTCCTTGAGGAGATGGGGTCTGGGGTTTTTATATTCCTTTGACAACAAGGGTTATAGAATATGGGATGGGTAGGGCAGTAAAAGGGAAGAGGGTGAATTAGGAATGAGGTAATTCATTGGGGTGGGGGGTACAAGGAGATGATCTATGAAATTCAAGAGATGATTAGATTAGGTATCTCCCAATGATTATCAGGGTGGAACTGGGTAGTACATATCTATATTAATTGAATATCTCGGTGAAAGTTCAAGGGGAATGTTTCTCTTAGGGTTCAGAAAGGAATTTCCTATGCCCTTTCTGACTTGGAACACTTCTGGAGTTTGGGAAACCCTGGGTCCCATGTCACTTGGAATTATTAAAGAAACTATAATTTCCCAAAGATGATCTAGTTTACTAGCTTCCCCCCCCCCCATTCTGGGCCTAGCTCATTGTCCAGAGGCAATGTCTAAAATATATGCATCGAGAGATCAGCTCTATAGGTAGTCCATCCAACTGCATATCATAACCCAGAAAATAGGAATTCTTCATTCATTTGGTTTTTCCAATGTGGATATTAAGACAAACTCTTTTGTGTATTCATGATTTCATTTTGCAGGTTTTTCAGTGGTTGTGGGCTTAATGGAATCAGGATACTGTTATTAGTAACAAGAATCTTGGCGCAGTCGTATCAAACTCATATAGAAAAGGGAGACATTATACTATACATAAGATTCCTGGGGGTGCCTATTGGTTTAGAAAACCATGCATTGACATTATCTATGTTCTACCATATTTTTAATTATTTTGCTAAATATTTTCCAATTACATTTCAGTATGCCGTGGGCTGCAATTCAGTCTGTGTGTGGCATGTTAATACCTCTGATATGGAGGACTTTACTAAGGAGATTTTCTTCTCATTTACACGAAACTGTATCTCTTCCATGAAATTAGTGAATACTTTCAGTGAACAGCTTTCTTTTTTTGTTAATACCTTCCTTGATATTTATAGTTATCAAACAAAGTAATATCTTTGATTACTTCTTTTTGTTTATCATTTATGTTTTTGGCACATACATTTTTAGAAGAGAGTCTTTATGCTAGTGTTTAACTCTGGAAATCAAATACTTCTTAAATAGTTAAAAAAATGAGCACAGTAGGGTCTTATAGTCTCTACATCCACTAGTCAGTTACTTAGATAATTGAAAATGTGGTCAAATGTAGTGTAGTCTGTTCATGCCCTCCTAAAACTCTCATCAAAGATGTCTTTCATGTGTATATAAATTATTTTCACAACATTTTTATATGGCTAAGAAAGAAAACATATAGATCAGGAGTAATTAATCTTCTCTTGGTACCCTTTTTATTTTTACTTTTTGGTAAAAATAAAGTCTAAATTTTTTTCCTTGCATTTGGTGTCTTTTCTTATTTCATATAATGAATGATCTTTTAATGTCCTCAAAATTGTAATACTTATGATTCAGATGTCCTCTGTTTACATTTGGCTTCATCTAGTTATTTTTCCCCCAGTCTATTTTCCTTGGATTCAGTACTGTAATATTAGACTCAAAATGGGGTAGCACCACTGCCTGATAATAATAAAATAAATTTCTTATATTAAAAAAAGACAACAGAATTTTTCCATTAATAATCTGTTCATTTTTCTCCTTCCTGTTTCATTCTTATATGCCCTTGGTATGACTTTACTTAGTTAGGTCTCACACCAAGTTGTTTTTGAATTGTTTTTTCCCTCCCTAGTTAAGTAGAATCTCACTTCTTTTAATTGCTTTAGTGAATGAATATGGGCCCAACATCTATTATAGCTGAGACTAGAAGGAAGAGAGAGTGAGAGATCACTATCTCCCATAAGAATGGAAGACTTATACTTTTATTTTCCATTTTAAAGTCATGTGATTATATGTTATTGTTGTTCCGGCATGTCCCACTCTTTGTGACCCCAATGATGGTTTCTTTGGCAAAGATACTGGAACTGTTAAGATATCTGGTCAAAAGGTGTTGTAGGAAGGCATCATTCAGGCTGCATTTTTGTACTCCTGAGATTTGGCACAAAAGCAAGTCAGGTACCCCACTTGTCACACTTGTGCAAAGTGTCATGTACTGGAGAAAGAATTGAACTTCATGATGAAAGTTTTGTTATAAAAAACTGTCCCACCGTAAAATCCGAGTTGATCTTCAGTGGTCAGACTATCAGTCTTGCTACTGTGAAATATTTTTAATAAACTTCTTTAATTTCTTATCCTGAGTTTTGCTTCATTAATCAGGTTAGAAGTCTAAAAAGGGGGGAAAATCTTTATGAAGACTGATGTACTATTTCCTTTTCCAGCTCATTTTATAGATTGGGAAACTGATTATATACTTGATATGATGATAGAACTATTTCTATTGGTTTAGAGGGAAAGACTTCGGAGTATAAACTATCTCATAGGGTAAAGGCTGAATAAAAAGTATATATGTAACAAATTTTATATTTTCACAGATATTTAAAAAATCATAGAACTTAAGAATTAAAAGAAACCTTAGTAGCCATTTAATCCAATTCATGCAAGAATAAAATTCCCAATATAGCAAATCTGATGAATGGTCATTCTGCCTCTTTTTGAAGGCCTCCAAGAAGGAGGATGCTACAACTTCTTGGGGGCAGGCCATTTTGTCAGTATTTCATCTCTGTAATTTAGATTATGAACCAAGAGAAAGCACATGGTGAGAAAATATTTTAGTGCAGCAAAAATTACCCAGGTTTAATCTAAGCTGTGAAACTGCCTTCTGCTTTGAATGCTCTGTGTCAGAGAGAAAGAGCTAACTTGAATAGATCATTACCTATTATCTAATTTAAATATTGTTCTCTTAATTAATTTAAACTCCTCAACTGGATTTTTGCCTGTTTAACAGCAAGAAGTCAGTACTCCAAATAAATAGGATATTAACAAAAATCTTATTGCCACAGGATCAAGTTTGCTAAATATTTCTTGTTTTGAGATGTTTCTACCATCCTTATCTAAATGATTTTACACAGGAGGTTTGTTGTTGTTGTTGTTGTTGTTGTTGTTGTTGTTGTTGTTGTTTTTAAATCATGAACTGGTGGGGCAGTTAGGAGGTGGCCCAGTGAATAGAGTGCTACATCAGGAGAACCTAAATTTAAATCTAGCTTCAGACACTTCCTAGTTGTGTGACCTTGGGCAAATCACTTAATCCTGTTTGTCTAACCCTGCCTTAGAGATGTTACTAAGACAGAAAGTAAGCATTAAAAAAAAATAAACTGGTGATACTCTTAGCTGTCATATTTCTCCATTTGGAAAGGAGATCATGTATTTTTTGTTGGCTGAATTATTTCTAGACTTCCTTGTTGTTCCAATTAGGCCAGTAATTTTCATAGATTAAACTTCTGAATGAAAGTTTCATAATCATTATTGGTATCTTTTTTTACATCTCATTTTCATCTTTCAGCATCAGTAACTTAAAAAGGTAAACTTGGCATTGTCTTTCATAGTACACTATCATTTTCCCCTTATTTTTCTTCTAACATATTAATTCTATTTACTCTGATTATATATTTAAAGTTGATTTGGATATTATTTCCACATCAGTAATAAGTTGTTTTTGTCTATTATTAAAATATATTTGATTTAATTTTCATAGTGATAGTTTGAGCTTGCACATCTCCTGGTTCTTAATTCTTTCTCTCAAAAAAGTGTTCTTGGGGGGCAGCTGGGTGGCTCAGTGGATTGAGAGGCAGGCCTAGAGACTGGAGGTCCCAGGTTCAAATCTGGCCTCAGTCACAAGTCACAACCCCCATTTCCTAGCCCTTACTGCTCTTCTGCCTTGGAACCAACACACAGTATTGATTCTAAGGCAGAAGATGAGGGTTTTAAAAAAAGTATTCTTGATGTATAGACATAAGGCTTCCATGTTGTTTATGAGCTTTTGCCCTCTCTCATTCTTTCCTTCTGAACCATGTTTTCCAATATGATTTTTTTCACGCTCTCTGACTCCCTCTTTTGTAATAAAGTTTCCCAGGATCCAAATATATGCTAATTTACTTGAAATGCTCTTACCAGTTATTTGTACAATTCCCCAACTCCTCTATCCTGTACAACTTATGGCAATATATTCTGCAATTGTTTTTCTGGTGGTCATTTCTAATATCCTTATCATGAGTGCTGAAACAGAAGATAAGCAAATATCACTTGTAATAACATCTCTCATTGGACCTAAAATAGAAACATCTTTTTTATTTGTCTCTCTATGAGCACCTGTGTACCATATTTTTATTTTGACAGTTTCCTTTTATCTTCCTGTTTCATTTATGATGAGAATAACACCCAGATTTACTCATTCTCTGAACTACAACTGCTCACTGACAGCCTTAGAAAAATCCCTACATTAGAGTTAGTTCTCATGACTGGTAGATATGTAGCCTGGAAGGTCATCTGCCATGTTCACTGAATTCCCAGTTAATTCACTCCCTGAACTTCTTCCTTGTATCCTCTTCTTACCCTTCCAGATCTCTTTCATGTATTGTCTTTTCCAATTAGAATGTAAGCTTATTAAGGGTAGAGACCTTTTTTGTTTGTATTTATAACTGAAAAGTTTAGCAAGGCATCTGTTATAAAATACATAATTAATTATTGATGACCCATCCATCCATCTTTGTCTTTAAATCTATCATCCACCTTCTCTCATCAAAAGTGATATGATTTAGTTTCTAGAGTAGCATATCGATTGTCAGAAGGATTTCACATTTAGAGTATAAACAGATGATTTAATATTTACTTCCAAGCTAAGAAATTGATTCTTATCATCCTCAGTCTCCTTTTCTGCCACTCTGCCAGTATCACTGAAGAAACAAATGGGGGTCAAACAGAACTCAAAACCATTTATTTATTTTTGTTCCCTTTAAGGATTATGTGATAATTTTTATCTCCAGCTGGCCAGTCTTCTGGTGAGGAGACTCTGTACTCTGGCTGAAAAGCAGATGTAGTTTGTTGCTGAGTCTATACTTGAAGCCTTTCCAGCATAATAGACCTGCCAGCATCAGTGCTTTGCTGGCATTGCCTCTGAGAAACTAGGATCAGCTACATAGTTCAGTGATTGATTGGAGTAGGCCTCTGTTCAGTCATTTTTCAATTATCTTCCTTTTAATTTTACCTTTAAAACTAAAAGTGCCTTATGCATGTAATCATGTATTAGAGTTATTAGTATCCAGATGATCAAAGGAAAGACTGATATCTAGATACTTTATTTGGTTCAGGTTTGATATAAATTTAGTTTTTCTGAAAAAGGCAATCCATAGCATTGACTGTATTCAGTGGCTTCTAGTTTAAGTTAAAGATAAAAAGATACTCAATGAGATTTTATCGAATACTGATTGAAAAAGAAGAAATTTCTGTGCAATTAGGTAATGTCCTAGTTACCTCTCTCACCACTTTGTGATCCTAAATCTTCCCCCTTCTTCCCTAATACTTCTTATCATCCAGGATAGAAGCAGTGCAGGGACTGACAAAATGGAAAGATCTCTTGGATTAGAATCAAGAGGGCTCCAATGAATGAGGGTTGTTTTTTTTTTTTTTTAAGAATTCAACAGGGAGTGCTAAACCCTGGGTCTTAGTTCCTTTCTGAAATTTTGATGATTGTTGTTGTCACTTGTTGAGTCTTAGCTTCTTATTTTCTAAAATTGAGAAAGTATAGTATAGTTTACATCATTGAGATAACATAGAGTATAGTATATATACTTGAGCAGATACACACACTTTAGAGACAGCAAAGTGTAGAGAAGCTAGGTAGAAAAAAATGGATAGAACATTGGCCTTGGCATCAGAAAGACATCTTTATGAGTTTAAATCTGACCTCAAACCTTTACTAGTTATGTGACCCTGGGCAAGTCACTTAACTCTGCCTCATTTCCTCATCTGTAAAATGAACTGGAGAAGGAAAAAGCAAACCATTTTAGTATGTTTGCTAAGAACACCCCCAAATAGGGTTATGAAGAGTTGGACACAACTGAAATAACTGAACAATAAAAGCACAAGGGATTCAGGGCTGACTCGGAGTTAAGAAGACTTGGGTTCAAATGCTACCTTGGATATGTTTGAGCTATGTGCCCTTGGCCAAGTCACTTAGACTCCAATTCAGGAAACTTTCTATGGTAAAAAGAATTGGGATGCTTTAGAGGAATAAGGAACTGTACTCAGAAACCTTGATGTACCTCATAATTGGTGAACTACTTTTTTCTCACTAGATTGATGAAAGGAAAATGGCACATGGATGTGAATTATTATTATTGCTATAGCCAGATTTACCTTTCTGTTATTCAAAAGTACTTTGGCATAATTAAGACAACTTCCACAAAGTGGTTTGGAAAAATGACACGTGAATCATGTGAATCTAATACTTCCATGGATTGATTCTGTCATAGTTGTAGATATTATATTATTATAGGGAATGATTTTGTATTATATGATATTCCTTTCCTATTGTCCTCCTTGTCTCTTTTAATCATTTATCCCCAAATAGGAAAATGTTAGAAATGTTGACTATTTCAGTTGGAAGGAATCTAAGAGCTCATTTAGTTTAAGTTTATCATTTTTTAAATGAGGAAGATGAGGCCCAGGACATTTGAGTGACTTGTCCAAAAATTTACTAGCTAATTAAGGGTAGAACTGGCCTAGAGTCCAGGTCCAGTCACCTTGACTGAAGTGATCTAAAGCAGTGGTATTAAACTCAAATAATAAAGATCACTACAGGCAGAATATTAAGTTAGAAAAGCAAGATTTAACATTATCTATGTTGTATTGTATGTTTCCATATTTTGTTAAACACCCCTCAAGGACATTTTAATATAGCACTATCCATATGTGAAGCCTACTGTTTGATATCTCTGTTTCCTCTCATCACCATTCCTGTCTTTATGTAAGCAGATGTAATGAAATCATTCATTTGTATTAAAGAACACTGATCTTTTTTAGTCCAGTAATTAAAAATAAGATCTCAAAGCACAAAGTTGATTTAATTTCTTGTTTCTCTAAATTTTCCATTGAATAATGTAATGATGTTACCAAGTGGCAGTTTTAAGCATTGAATATTCATTACATTTCCTAAAGAATTGTTAGGTATACAGTATATGAGGAATTTTATGTGACCATAGTAAATAATTTATAGTAACAATAATTATAAATGTATTCTGGAATGAAATATAGCTCATATTGTAGGGAGTATCACTTTTCCTATTTTCAATGAGAATAGATAATAAATAATTAGCTTTTCATGTGTTGAAATTTCCATAGTGGTCAAAGTTAATGTTTGATACTGGTTTTTATCAGCCTGGTGTTTGCTGAAGGAGAGCTATGAATTTGGGGTCAGAAGACCTGATTCAAATCCCAGTTCAGCTAATTATAAGTTGTTTGATCCTGAAAAAGTCATTCAACTTCTCTTAACATTATCATAACCCCCAAAATTAGAAAAAAATACATTGTCTCCCTATGCTAAAATAGATGCTGAGAGTAAGGCATTTTGTAGAGTTTAAAGTATCATGAAAATGAGATGTTATTTAAATACATAAATGCATTAGATACAATTAATATATTAATCTGTCCACAAGAATTTGAATAGCAACTTTGTCCTTGGTACAATGCTAAGCACTAAGAATATTAAGGAAGGAAAAAAAGAAACAGTTCTAAATTTCAAGGAACTCACCATCTAATGAGTTAGACAACATGTACAAATAAGATATGTATAGGAATAAAAGGAGAATCTCAGGGGAAAGTATTAAAATTAAAGAGAACTAGAAAAAGGTTCTTGAGAAAGGTATAATTTTAGCTGAAACTGGAAGGAAGTCAGGAAACTAGGAGTGAAGATAAGGGTTGGAGTGCCAGGCATGGGGGACAGTCAGTAAAATGCATATATGTTAGGAGATGGGGTGTCTCATGTGAGGAATAGAAACGAAGTCAGTATCACTAAATTACAAAACATATTGGGGTGGGTAGAGATAAAAAGTATCAGAAAATTGGAAAGCCAGATTATGTTTAACTTTAAAAGTCAGAGAATTTAATGTTTTATCTTGGAGACAATAGGGATCATTAGAGTTTGTGAAATGGGAGGAGGGAGATGTTTGTGACATAGTCAAAATAATGCTTTACGAATATCAATTTAATGGCTGCTACTTGAGGGAGGAGAACAAGAAAGCTCTTGAGGTAGTCCAGGTGTGAAGTGATGATGGTTTTCACCAAGGTGGTAACAGGGCTAACAGGTAACAAGGAAAGAAGGGAGTATAAATAAGAGATATTACCATGGTAGATGTGACAGGGCTTGGTAACTGATTGGATATGGGATAGAAGAGGGAGTGAGGAATCAAGGATGACAGAGGTTAAGAACCTAGGTGACTAAGAAGATGGTACAACCCTTGAAAGCAATAGGGAAGTTAGAAAGAGGAGAAAGTACAAGTGAGGAAAAATAATGGGCTAAGTTTTGGACATTTTGAGCTTAAGAAGGTTATGAGACATGTAATTTGAGAAGTCCCAAAGGCAAATGGACATAGACATGACGAGGTCTATTATTATTATTATTATTATTTTACCTGGACCAACTGATATAAGAATGATCTGCACAGAGATGATAGATGAATCCATAGTATTAATGATGAGATAAGCAAATGAAATAGGATAGAATGAGAAGAGGGCCCTGGACAATGCCTTGGAGGTTAGCGTTAATCAGTGGGTGTAATCTGGATAAAAATTCAGCAAAGGATTCTAAGAAAGAGTAGTCTTACAGATTGTAGAAGAACTAGGAATGAACAGGTTACAAAAACAGTATCAAGGAGAAAGTGGTGATTGATGGTATCAAAGGCAGCAGAGAGGTCAAGAAGAATGAAGATTTCTTGATCTTCAATGGCCTTCTGAAAGGGCCATTAAATTTGGCAGTTAAGAGATTATTGGTAGCTGGAGAAAACAGTTTCAGCTGAATGATAAGGTCAGAAGCCAGACTGCAGAGTTAAAAAAGAGAGTGAGAGGAAAGAAAGCAAAGGCACAAATTACAGATTGTCTTTGAGGAATTGAGCTATAAAAGAGAAGACAGAGAGCAGAAGTGGACAGACCATCAGAAAGTTTCTTGAGGATATGGCAGTGTAGGCAGTAGGGATAATTGCGGGGGCAATCTTTGATAAAATGAGGTGGAATGGGACCACTTGTGCAGGTAGAGTGGAGTTTGCCTTTGCAACAAGGAGGGCCACTTCTTCATGAAAGAGATTAGTGAAGGAGAAAATAGTAGCAGAAGGCATAGAAGTGATTTGAGATAAGGAGTAGTGAAGAGGATGCTCTGACTAAACAGATTCATTTTTTTTAGTTGAAATACAAGGCAAGGTTCATCCTGAAAGTATATGCATGAGGAAATATGGGCGACTTTAGTAAAGATGAAAAGATTTGAAAAAAACTGTTGTGAATTGGCTAGTGAATTGATGAAGGGGGAATAAAAGGATAGACTTGCTACAGGGAAGGTTCATTTGAGTTTAAGGAATATAAATTTGTAATACATGTAGTCAGCATGAATTCAAAATTTTCTCCATCTCTGTTCAGCAGCACAGGAATGGGAGAAAAGGCAACAGATGGTGGTAATAGTCTAAGGCCAAGATTTTTGATAGGATAAAGGAAGAAGGGATTTGAGAGTAGAAGGCAGTACAGAATTTGAAGTAAGTGTCAAGATGGGGAAAATAAGAGATTACAGGAAAGAACTGAGTGGTGAATGGATTAAATGTTGTGGTGAAGATAAAGAACAAGATTAGAGGTCTTGGGTTGTGACAAGGGAATCACTTTAAAGACTGATATATATTAATTTAAGGTCGCCAAGGAATTCAGCTATGTAATTCCTAAATGAAAACTCAAGTCAGCTGTCAACCTTTTATGGAGTTTAATTTCAATAGGAGGAAGAAAGGAATTAGAGATAGAGAGAGAGAAAAAGGGAGAGAAGGGAATAGGGCTTAAATACCCCTTCTGTTTAGGCTGGGCCAAAAGGTCCAAGCCCTTAGATAGTTGAGGCAAAGAAAAGAGATCAGTCCCTATTACTCACATGACCAAAATGGAGAAACAGTCTCAGAGGCGCCCACCTTCAGCTTCCTTCAGAGCAAGCTTCTCAGAATACACTGCCACCACTCCGACCAACTCCTCCAACCACCCCGAGTCTTCAGACCCCCCCTGATCTTTAAGGAAACCATCCAAGTTGCCTCCCCTCAGTTCTCACATCTACCAATCACTGTCCATCAATTTCCCTGTGCCAATGGAGGCTCTAGCTTAACCCAGGACCGCCCAGAGGCTTTGCACATCTCTGTTGAAGGTCATATTTTCAAATAATTAAATCTTTGCTCCTTTGCTACAGCCCTTTCTAAATCCTGTTAACCTGAGTAGGGTAGAGATTGGAATAATTAAATTTTGATCTAGGCTGCAGCCCTTACTCAATCCTGTTAGGACTGAATAGGGTGGAGACTGATTCCAAGTATCTCCATTGTATAAATTCTAAAACCAATCATGACTCAAAGAAATTCCTGTTCTATGCTTAAGCATAGGTCAGAGTCCTTTCCATTGTTCAGCAAAAGGTTTCTGTCCTAAAGTAATCTTAAGAAGGGAAGGAGAAGGAACCTCCCATGCCAATGGGATTCACATTCCAAAAGTCAAGACCCACTATCAATAGGAAATTTTTCAAGTATGAAATTTCCCAATGGTGAAATTTCCAACATTTATAAGTCTAAGAAATTTTGAGGTTTACAGGGTTCAAATCTGACCTCAGATACTTCCTAACTGTGTGACCCTGGGCAAGTCACTTAAACCTTTTGCCTTGCTCTTACCACTCTTCCGCCTTAAAACCAATACACAGTATTGATTCTAAGATGGAAGGTAAGGATTTTAAAAAAAGGAAAGGAGTTTCTGAGGTCATAAGAAAGGAACTAATAGTATATCTTAAGAGAGGTGTCACTCCTAGGAATAAGGGAGTCACAGTAGCATTATTGTGTTTGATTCTGGAAACTATTTTAGGAAGGTCATTGAAAGGCTGAGAGGCATATAGAGAGGAAAATCAGAATGGTGAAGTGCCTCAATTTCATATTACATAAGCCTAGGTTAAAAGAACTGAGAATGTCTCTTCTGCCTTGGAATAAACAGAAGAACAGAAGAAAATTGTCATTTTCTTCAATGAAATTATTAATTTTTTCTATGATTTGTTCTTTAACCAATTTTGGAGAATCTTATTGTTTCATTTCTAATTAATTTTGATTTGCCTCTCCATGTACCCTTACTAATTATTATTTTCATTGCATTGTGATCTGAGAAGGTTGCATTTATTATTTCTGCTCTATTACACTTGTTTGCAATGCTTTTATGTCCTAATACATGGCCAATCTTTGTGAACATACCATGTGCTGCTGAAAAGGTGTAGTCCTTTTTGTCCCTATTTATTTTTCTCCATATATCTATTAACTCTAATTTTTCTAAGATTTCATTCACATCTCTTACCTCTTTGTTATTTATTTCTTGATTTATCTAGATTTGATAGAGGAAAGTTCAGGTCTCCCACTAGTATAGTTTTACTATCTATTTCCTCCTTCAACTCCACTAGTTTCTCCTTTAGAAATTTCAATGCTTTACCATTTGGTGCATACATGGTGAGTACAAATATATCCCCACTGTCCATACTGCCTTTGGTCAGGATGTAATTACCTTCCCTATCTCTTTTAATCTGATCTATTTTTATTTGGCTTTTGTCAGATATCATGACTGCAACTCCTGCCTTTTTTTTTCTCAGTTGAGAGATTTTGCTCCAACCTTTAATTTAAAACCTATGAGTATCGACTCACCTTATGTGTGTTTCTTGTAGACAACATATGGTAGGATTTTGGTTTACAATCCACTCTATTTGCTTTCATTTTATGGGTGAGTTCATCCCATTCACATTCAATGTTATGCTTGCCACTTGTGTATTCCCCAACATTTTGATATCCTCTCCTAGTTATGCCCTTTCTTGTTTCAGTATATCCTTTTAAACCAGTGGTTTGCATTTAATTAGAACCCCTAATCCCCACCCTTATTATGCTTCCCTTTCCACCCCCAACTTTTTTGTTCCCTTCTTATATTTTTAGGGTCTGTTAAGTTCCATCCTCCCTCTCTTTCCCTCCCTTTTTGTACTCTCCACCTCCCTTCCCCCTTAGTTTTCCCTTCTCACTTTCCCTGTAGGAAGTTGTTTTTCCTGGGCATTGTTTGCCATCACTGTGGTGGTATTTCCTTCCCTTTCCAGTCAGAAGTCTGAGTGAAGAGGACAGGCTCTTTACGTATGGAGCTGGAGTGCAGTTTTTGCCTGAGGCTACCTCTAGAGTCTCTACAGCTTCTACTGTTTACTGTCTTTCTCTGAGCATCTACACATGGCTGCCCAAGGTCTATGCTCTTCAGCCTGCTGTGGTTGTAAGTCTACCTGCTCCCAGGGGTAAGTCTTTGGTGGTCTTAGTCAGCTGCCCAGGACCTAGAGGTGGCCCTTGCTCACTCACTGATTCTAGCACAGTGGCTCTGACTCTGGCTCTATAGGTGAAGTGGAGGAGGGTTTATCAGCTCACATTTTGGTGGAAGGTATTTGAGCCCCTTATAATGTTTGTGAAAATTAAAATTAACTCTCCCCTGATTATAAAGATTAAAATTGCAACCCCTGTCTATTTTTTAGATCTAATCACCCAAAGTGTAAACATCCCACTTAATAATTAAGCGGGAGGTCTGTGACCCACATATGTAATAGTGGTGATGAATCAGAATTAAACTAACTGTCCCTGGGCAGTATTAAAGCCAAACTTCAACTGTGATTGGTAGACATAAAATTAGAGGAAATGATGCAAAAAAGCATCTTTAAAAGAAGCTATCACTTCCTGTGAGAGGCAGTTCTTCATTCTTTGGAAGTGGAGACTGGAGAGAGTTCTTAATTCTTTGGAAGTGGAGACTAGATACAATTCTTCATTCTTTGGAGTGGAGGCTAGACCTGAGACCCTGTTCCTGGTGAGGCTGTTCTAAAATTTCATCCTTTGTACTGACACATGGTGAGTGAAAAGCTGAATCAACTCCTGGATTTTCTGAAAAAAGCTAACCTCGAGAGAGACTTACCTTATCATCTCTCTGATTTTCTTATTTCACTCTTTCTACATTTTGTAAATAAATTGTACATAAATCTCTTTGGAATAAATTCAATTCCTTGTGACTACACCCTTAAATAATCCAGTCCAAAACTTTTAAAATTATCCCCTTTCCCCCCTCATATGTGGACATGTTCAAATCCCATGTACATTCAATGCTGTGCCCTACTATAGAGTCCCTTCATTCATATGAAATTTTTTTTTTGGCCTTTTGAGGTAGTCTATATCAGTAGGTGGTGAGGAGAGGAAGAGTCCTAGGTCTACACTGCTGCCATGTTTACCTGGAAGTCCATAAAGGGAATTTTAAAAATGTTATGAAACACTTTAACTTCCCCATGATTCTCTTAGCCCTTATTATGTGGCTTAAAATAATGGTGAACTAGTCTACTTCTTTCCTAGTCACAGATCAAGAGGTTATTGATAGGCATCCCAAGTAACAGGCTATACCATGAACATATTTAGAGACACTGACAACTTCCAGAGCATTAGGCTGTTCCTCTCTCAAGCATCTAGTAAACTCATATACAAAAATCATACAGGATAAGAAGGAATGAACATTTATATTACCTCACAGAGTATCCATATGAATCAATGATCAGTTAATCAGTGAACAATCATTTATTAAGCATTTACTACATACCATGCATTAGACTAAGAATTGGGCTGGAAAATGGACCTATCAATAAACAACCATTTGTTCAGAGCTTACTATGCACATGCCACTAAGCTAGGTGGTTGCGATAGAATAACAAAATAAAAAAATAGTCTTTGTTCTTAAATAACACACATTTTATTGAGAGGATGTGACAATTGAATGATAAAGTGTTTACACAGTGATTTGTGGAATGAGAAAATGCTAAGGTTAGAAGGATAAAGAAAGACTTTCTAGAAGAGAATAGCACCTGAACTGAACCTTGAAAAAAGCTACATATTTTGAAAGGCAAAGGTACAGAGGAGGTGCATTCTCTTTAAAAGGAATGTAGGTAGAGATAGAATGACAAATTCAGAGAATAAGCTTGTAGGATCATTTTAGCGAACTGGGATAATTTGCAATGTCTGGAAAAGTAGACCAGAGTCAGATCAGGTAAAAAGATTTACGTACCAAAATGGGGAATTTGTATTTTAACATAGAGGCAATGAAAATTTTTAATAGGTGGGTGATGTGAGACCTTTGACGAAGATTTTTTTTTTTTTGGCAACTGTATGTAGGTTTGATTAGAGAAAGGGGAAGACTACAAACTAGAGGTTGCTGTGAAGGCAGAAATAATGAGATTTGCTAACTGGAAATGGCAGTGAGAGTGAGGGAAACTTTAATGACTGAAATTTTGCACTTGGGTTACTTGAATAATGTTTGTTCTCTTAACAGAAAAAGAGAAGTAGAAACACTCTACCTTTATCTTTCTTTTTCAATCTCTCTTCATCATCTGGCTCCATACAACTATACCTATGTCTATTCACCAAACTCCATGAAAAATAAACATACAACAAACATTCCATTTAACACTGATTTGCTGTTAAGCTCATTTGGCATCTGCCTATCACTACCAAAACATAAGAAAAACATATTTACATTTGATACTTCTACTCATCCTCAATTCCCTTTTTACACATAATAATTTGGCTTCTGATTGTTGCAATCAACTGAAAATTTCTCTTTTTAAGACTTAAAACATTTTTATTATACAAATTAACGTTTTATTTTCTACTTCTTCCCCCAACCTCATTTGAAAGAAATAAAAAAGAAAAACAAAACCTTTTGTTTTGGGAAGACTCAATGGAAACTAACCTATTAATTCAGATTTGACAAAGGATAAAATGAGGCACTGGCAAATCATTGAACAGTCAACAAAAGTAGGTTTACTTTGTTCTAAGACAGAAAAGATATGCAACATGATTTAGTGGCTCTTTAGTATTCATTTCCATATGAAAAGTCAGGCAGATATGGTGACTCCAGGGGTTTAGAGTCAACCACCAAACTGGAAGAGCCTTGACTCCATGTGGATAGAACTTTTTATATCCTCTGTTGACATAGAAATTGTGCTGATCCAGTTTGACTAGACATCTGTTTTGAGATATCTAAGATATCTAAAAGGTAGTTGGAGAGGAAAGATTGAAAGTCAGCAGAGAGTTTATGGGAAGAGTAGAAGATTTGAGAATCATCAGCACAGAGATGGTAATTGATTCCATGGGAGCTAATGACATCATTAAATATAGTATAGAGGGAGAAGAGAAAATGACCTAACACAAAGTCTTGAGGGATACCTGTGGTAATGATGTGATCTGGAAATAAATCCAGCAAAGGAAACTGAGAAAGAACAGTCAAATAGGTAAGAGGAAAGCCAGAAGAGAGTGATGTTCCCAAAAATCTATCACAAACAGAATATCAAAGAGAGTAGAAGGATCAACAGTGTCAAAGGTTTCAGGGAAGACAAGGAAAATGAGGGTTGTTAAAAATCCATTGCCTTTACCTTCATATATTTAAAGTGTTTAAAATTTTTATTTAATGATTGCATTTCTAAAAAAAGGTAACAAATACTGATGCCCTTGGAATTATCACCTCTAAACAAACTGTGGATGAATATTAAGTGACAGATTTATTCTACTTGAACTTTTCAGATATCAAATAAATTAGTTTCCTTATTTAGCCATCAATCAAACCTTAGTGGTTTTCTCCACAAATTATTAAATTTAGAAAGTGGCTTATTAATATTTGGATATTTGTCCATTGGCTGACTCTCTTCCCCAATAACACTCTCCTTTCCCAGATTAATACTAACTGAACCTTAGTCATCAAGGTCATTCCAATACTTTCAAAGAATTTCAACATATTTCTTTTTAAATAATGAAGGTGGGAAGAATAAGCTGTATATACTTTCATAATTATGTTTCACCATCTCTTTTAAGTCATCTAAAGGTCAATTATCTTTGCTGTACTTATAAAGCATGCTTTCTCTTTACTAAGCAGTCTTTTTGCTGAATAGGAAATATTTTGTTAAAATTCAAAATTCAATTACTATGCTTGACCACATTTCTCTTCCCTGAAGTTGATCATACTAATGGCATTCAATTATTAATAGCAATCAAGTAGACCACTTTACTAAACAGGCCAGAGCAAGGTTGCCTTGACAGTTAATGTGCTGGCCAATGTCAAAACACTGTTACATCCTGGTCCTCTTCAGTGACATCTGTGTGTCACTTGAAAGTACATTAGAGAAGCTGCCACTATTGTAGTTTAAAATTTGAGCTAATAGTAATTATTCTTAAAGTACAGAGACCCACATGTTTGCTAACTGCATGATAAACAAGTCTTTTTAGAGGCCCCAAATGGTCAGCTTTGGGCCCAACTGCAATAAAGACAAAAGGAAAGAAAACAACTGAATTTCAATTCCTTGCTAAAGTGTAAAAAGAAAAATTTAGTTTTATAGCAATTTTTTTTGTTTTTTTTTGCTCTGGTTGCACCTGCCCCCCCCCCCCTTTTCCCATCAAACCATAGAGTCAGAGATCTTCTGTCCTTGTGGAGATGCATTTCTGTGTATTATTTGTTTTCTGTGAAAAGGGCTAACAAACCACAATTGCCATAGATTTTCAGGTGTTTGACTTTTGAACCATCTATTTTCTTGACTTGATTTCTCTTGGAGCTTGAGTGATATCTAATAATTTCCATTTGATAGGTGACAAGGTATTAGTTGCTTACTTTCAAGAGTATATTAAATGTTGTCTGCCACTAGGAGGGGAGTTTTCACCAGATATCAATCTAATTTTAATTTAGAACCAAACACTTTGTTGCTTTCTAAAAGACTGAGAATTTCAAAGAATTTTATATACATGTCATTGTTGCTGCAATATTCAGTTTTTATGATAGCAGAGATTGTCTTTTGCTTTCCTTTGTATCCCCAGGGTTTAATAAATTTACCTTGGATGACTATTATTTGTTGTTGCTGTTGGTTGTTTTTTCCTGTTGCTACTATTGTTGCTACTGCTGCTATTAGTCTTTTTATTCTCTTCCTTCTTCTCCACCTTTTATTCTTTCTCCCCCTTTTCCTTATTCTTCTTCTCCTGCTACTTTTGTAATAATAATAACAGTAGTAACAACAATAACTTTCACAATCATTTGTGATTCTATCTGCTCTCCTCCAACAGATTGTATCCTCTGTAATCCTTAGTCTTTCACTTATTTTCAGTCTCTTAATTTCTATTGGCTCATTCCCTATTGCCTACAGATTTGCGCATATCACCTCCATCTTGGAAAAAACCCTTATTTTATTCTCCTATCCCTATGATCATTCAAAATCTCTTCTCTTCTTTGTGGCTAACCTACTTTAAAAGGCCACCTACAAAGTTGTCTCCTATCATTCCCTTAATAATTCCATATAATCTGGCTGCCAGATTTATGATGGTATAGAAACTGGCCTCTTTAAAGTTGCTAGTGACTTCTTAATTGCCAAATCCAATGGCCCTTTCTCAATCTTCAGTCTCCTTGACCTCTCTGCAATCTTTGAGATTGTCAGTCCCTCTCTTTTCCTTAATATCTTTTGCTCAGTAGGTTTTTAGGAAAAGATCCACAGGTTTTCCTCCTACCTATCTGACTGCTCTTTCTCAATATCCTTTTCTTGTTACTCTTAAACCTCTTGTCATAGGAGTACCTTAGGTTTCTAAGGGACTTTTTTTCTCCCTTTATACTACTATACTTGATGATGTCATCATTTCCAATGGATGCAATTACCATCTGTGTGTTAATTATTCTCAGATCTACCTATCCTGTCCCTCTCTGCTGCTCTCAAGTTTTACATCTTCAAAACTGTTTCAGATATTTTGAACTGGATATCAAGTAGAAATATTAAATTCAACATAACTAAAACCAAACTCATTACTTTCCTCCCAAACCCACTCTTTTCATCTTTCTTATTATTGTAGAAGGCATCACCATCCTCCCAATCCTTCAGACTTGAAGTTTAGGACCACTCCTTGACTCTTTACTATCTTCCATCCCTCATATCCCATCTGAAACTAAGGTCTGTTGATTTCACGTTTGTACCATTTCTCAAATAAACTTCCATTTCTTTTCTGACAACTGCCACCACTCTGAGGTCCTCATTAACTCATGCCTAGGACACCAAAATAGTGTGGGAGTGGTTTGTCTACCTCAAGTCTCTCCTCACTCCAATCTGTCCTATAGTCAATCATTAAAGTGCTTTTTCTCAAGCTTGGGTCCCATCGTGTATACCCATATTTTAGCCCAGTGCTTGACACCTGCTGTGTTCAATAAATGTTTATTAGTATAATGATACTACTTACCAATAATTGAGATTTCACAATTTGGATAAATAAGAAATAGAAAATCAACTGACTATATATTATAATGAGTGATATGAGAGTTTCACATTGGAAGATGACTGAAGCTCTAGCTTCTCAACAAATCTAAAACTGGAGGAGCCTGTTAGGGGTAAATTGGGGGGAGGGGTTGGCTAATATATTTATACTAATGGTCACCAGGGATTTAATTCAATCCCAATAAAAATACTCATTAGTTTGGGAATTTTATGGTGGTTTAATTAATATAGAGGAAAGGAATTAATAAGAAAAGAGAAAGGGGTATAAGATTTCTCCAGCAAAGCCTAGGCCAAGCGGAGCTCAGAGACCTCAGCCACGAGGCCTCCTCCAAGATTTATGGGCTTCCTAAGAGGATAGTGTACTGGAAAGGTAAAGGAAAAAATAAGAATCAACCTAAACTCACTCACCTAGCATGCTCATGCCAAGCCTGGACAAGATGCCAAGGTGCCAAAATGCTACCCAGCACAAAGAACCCGAGCCACTTCTCCACAAAAGACCCAGAGCTCAATGCTTCCACTGCCAAAGAGAGTGACAAGAGGAAATGATGTGGATATATAAACATTTTTTCACATCACTACCTGCATCTCACATGTACCAATGGTAGCATAAGCTTTCCTTGGAACAGCCCAGGGGGTCTATGTTTTCTTATTTGTCACTTGCTAGCACATGTCTGTCATAGGCCATACCTCTTCAACACTTAATCCTTAAGTTGGACTATTTACCTTCCTGTTTGTTAGGATTTTTAAAACTAATCAGGGAGTAGAAAATCCAAAATTTACAAACCACACAAGATCTATAACTATTTATTCAAATGCTTCACAGTGACTTATGAATAACTAGCATATCATTTTATGAGCTACTAAAATGTAAGCTAGATCCCATTATGTAGAGAAGAAAGCATATCATATCTGCCACCAAAAGATGAGAATAGCAGTTGCCACTCCAAAAAAGGGGTTTTATCTTATGTTATATAAACTTTTTTTTTCAATGTAAGTTATTTATTTAGTCAATTTAGAACATTATTCCTTGGATACAAGAATCATATTCTTTCCCTTCCTTCCCTCCCCCCACCCTAACCATGGCTGGCACGCAATTCCACTGGGTATTACATGTGTCCTTGATCAAAACCTATTTTCATGTTGTTGGTGTTTGCCTTACCATGTTTTTTTAGAGTCTACATCCCCAATCACATAACCTTGACCCATTTAATCAAGCAGTTGTATTTCTTCTGTGTTACTATACCCACAGTTTTTCCTCTGAATGTGGATAGTGTTTTTTCTCATAGATTCCTCCAAGTTGTTCAGAATCACTGCATTTCCAAAAATGGAGAAGTCCATTACATTCGAGTGTACCACAGTATATCAGTCTGTGTGTACAATGTTCTCCTGGTTCTGCTCCTTTCGCTCTGCATCAATTCCTGGAGGTCATTCCAGTTCCCATGTAATTCCTCCACTTTATTATTCCTTTGAGCACAATAGTATTCCATTACCAACATATACCACAATTTTTTCAGCCATTCCCCAATTGAAGGGCATCCCCTCATTTTCCAAATTTTTGCCACCACAAAGAGTGCAGCTATGACTATTCTTCTACATGTCTTGTTCCTTATTATCTCTTTGGAGTACAAACCCAGAAGTGATATGACTGGATCAAAGAGCAGACAGTCTTTTAGTGCCCTTTGGGCATAGTTCCAAATTGCCCTCCAGAATGGGTGGATCAATTATTCACAACTCCACCATCAATGAATTAATTTCCAGACTTTGCCACATCCTCTTTAGCATTCATTACTTTCCATTTCTGTCATGTTAGCCATCTGCTAGATGTGAGGTGATACCTCAGAGTTGTTTTGATTTGCATCTCTCTGATTATAAGAGATTTAGAACACTTTTTCATGTGCTTTTAATAGTTTTGATTTCTTTAACTGAAAATTGTTTATTCGTGTCCTTTGCCCATTTATCAATTGGGGAATGACTTGATTTTTTTTTGTACAATTGATTTAGCTGTTTATAAATTTGAGTAATTAGACCTTTGCCAGAGGTTTTTGTTATGAATATGATTTCCCAATTTGCTGCTTCCCTTCTAATTTTGTTTGCATTGGTTTTGTTTGTACAAAAGCTTTTTAATTTGATGTAATCAAAATTATTTATTTTACATTTTGTGATTTTTTTTCTAGCTCTTGCTTGGTTTTAAAATCTTTCCTTTCCCAGAGATCTGATATGTATAGTATTCTGTGTTCAGCTAATTTATTTATACTTTTCTTCTTTATATTCAAGTCATTCACCATTCTGAGTTTTTCTTGTTATAAGGTGTGAGATGTTGTCCCAAACCTAATCTCTCCCATACTGTCTTCAAATTTTCCCAGCAAATTTTTTTTTTTATCAAATATTGGATTTCGGTCCCAAAAGCTGGAATCTTTGGGCTTATCATAGACTGTCTTGCTGAGGTCACTTACCCCTAGTCTATTCCACTGATCCTCATTTCTGTCTCTTAGAAAGTACCAAATTATTTTGATGACCATTACTTTATAGTATAGTTTAAGATCTGGAACTGCAAGGCCTCCTTCCTTCACATTTTTTTTCATGACTTCCCTGGATATCCTTGAGCTTTTATTCTTCCAAATGAACTTTGATATGCTTTTTCTAAAAAAAGTGAAGAAGTTTTTTGGTAGTTCAATGGGTATGGCACTAAATAAGTAAATTAATTTGGGTAGGATTGTCATTTTTATTATGTTAGCTCATCCTACCCATTAGCAATTGATATTTTTCCAATTGTTTAGATCTAGTTTTAATTGTGTAGAGAATGTTTTATAATTGTGTTCATATAGTCCCTGTGTTTGTACTGGCAGATAGATTCTCAAGTATTTTATATTCTCTAGGGTGATTTTAAGTGGAATTTCTCTTTCTAATTCTTGCAGCTGAGATGTGTTGGAGATATATAGAAATGCTGATGACTTATGTGTGTTTATTTTATATCCTACAACTTTGCTAAAGTTGTTGATTATTTCAATTAACTTTTTAGTTGATTCTCTAGGATTCTTTAAGTAGACCATCATATCATCTGTATACCTTCAACTAATATTTCTTCTCTAATTGCTACAGCTAGTGTTTCTAGTACAATGTTAAATAATAGAGGTGATAATGGGCACCCTTGTTTCACTCCTGATATCATTGGGAAGTCTTCTAGTTTATCCCCATTGCAGATGATGTTTGCTGATGGTTTTAGATATATACTATTTATTATTTTTAGGAATGGTCCTTCTATTCCTATGATTTCTAGTGTTTTCAATAGGAATGAGTGGTGTGTTTTGTCAAAGATATTTTATGCATCTATTGAGATAATCATGTGATTTTTGTCAGTTTTCTTGTTAATATGATCACTTATGTGGATGGATTTCCTTATATTGAACCATCCTTGCATTCCTGGTATGAATCCTATCTCGTCAAAGTGAATAACTCTTGTGATCACTTTCTGGAGTCTTTTTGTGATTATCCCATTTAAGATTTTTGCATCTACATTCATTAAGGAGATTGGTCTGTAGTTTTCTTTGTTTTTGACTTGCCTGGCTTTGGATTCATTGCCATATTTGTGTCATAAAAAGTAATTTGGTAGAACTCCTTCTTTGCTTATTCTGTCAAATGGTTTGTATGATATTGGGATTAGTTATTCTTTGAATGTTTGATAGAATTCATTTGTGAATCCATCTGGACCTAGGGATTTTTTCTTAGGGAATTCTTTGATAGCTTTTTCAATTTCTTTTTCTAATATTGGGCTGTTTAGGTAGTCTATTTCTTCCTCAGTTATTCTAGGTAATTTACTTTTTTGTAAACATTCATCCATATCACCTAGATTGCCATATTTATTGTCATATAATTGGGCATAATAATTATTAATGATTGTTTTAATTTCCTCTTCACTAGAGGTGAGGTCTCCCTTTTCATCTTTGATACTGTCAATTTGGTTTTAGATTGACCAGTAATTTGTGTATTTTATTTGTTTTTTTTTTCAAAGTACCAGCTTCTAGTCTTATTTATTAAATCAATACTTCTTTTACTTTCACTTTTATTAAATTATCCTTTGATTTTTAGGATCTCTAATTTAGTGTTCACCTGAAGATTTTTTAATTTGTCCACTTTCTAGTTTTTTTTTAGTTTGAATGCCCAATTCATTGACCTTTGCCCTTCCTAATTTGTTAATATATGAACTCAAGGACATAAATTTCCCCCTGAGTACTGCTTTGACTGCATCCCATAGATTTTGAAAGGATGTCTCATCATTGTCATTTTCTTCAATGAAATTATTAATTTTTTTCTATGATTTGTTCTTTAACCAATTTTGGAGAATCTTATTGTTTCATTTCCAATTAATTTTGATTTGCCTCTCCATGTACCCTTACTAATTATTATTTTCATTGCATTGTGATCTGAGAAGGTTGCATTTATTATTTCTGCTGTATTACACTTGTTTGCAATGCTTTTATGTCCTAGTACATGGTCAATCTTTGTGAATGTACCATGTGCTGCTGAA
This sequence comes from Monodelphis domestica, assembly GCF_027887165.1. Lineage (NCBI taxonomy): Eukaryota > Metazoa > Chordata > Mammalia > Didelphimorphia > Didelphidae > Monodelphis > Monodelphis domestica. The sequence goes on from NC_077227.1 coordinate 525,832,927, forward strand.
AAGAAAGTGTATTCCTTTTGGTCCCTATTTATTTTTTTCTACATATCTACTAACTCTAATTTTTCAAAACTTAATTCACCAGTCTGACCTCTTTCTTATTTATTTTTTTATTTGATTTATCTACTTCTGATAGAGGAAGGTTCAGGTCTCTCACTAGTATAGTTTCTCTATTTCATCCTTGAGCTCTACTAGTTTCTCCTTTAGAAATTTGGATGCTATGTCATTTTGGTGCATACATGTTGAGTACTGATATTTCCTCATTGTTGATACTGTCTTTTATCAGGATGTAATTACCATCCCTATCTCTTTTGACTAGATCTATTTTTAATTTGCCTTTGTCAGATATCGTGATTGTGACTCCTGCCTTCTTTTTATCAGTTGATGCCCAAAAAATTTGGCTCCATCCACTTACTTTTACCCTATGTGTGTCTATCTTCCTAATGTATGTTTCTTGAAGAAGAAATATGGTAGGGTTTTGGTTTCTAATCCACCTGCTATTTGCTTGTGTTTTATAGGTGAGTTCATTCCATTTACTTTCAGAGTTATGATTAGCAGCTGTGAATTTCCCAGCATTTTGATTTACACTCCTAGTCCTGCCCTTTCTTCTTTCACTGTTTCCTTCTACACCAGTGTTTTGTTTTTAACCAATCCCCCTAATTCCCACCCTTATTATACTTCCCTTTCTATCCCCTCCCTTCTTATTCCTCTCTTGTTTTCTTTACAGTCTTTTTAAACTACCCCCTCCTTCTCCCTGCATTGTACTACTTCCCTCCCCACCAGTCCATTTATTACCCTTCTACTTCCCTATAGGACACAAATCAATTCTCTTCCTTAATGGATTGGATTGTTCTTCCTTTTTTTGAGTCAATTTCAATGCACGTAAGAGTTGAATATTTCCTATCTCCAACCTCTTTACCCTTCCAGTGTATTAATGTTCTCCCCCATCCCACCATGAGGTGGGACATATAAATTTCTTTTTGTGACATATAAATTTACCCCATTTTGTTTCTTTTCCCATTTCTTTTAGTATTAACCTCTTTTTTTTAGCTCTAGTTGTATATATACATATATATATATACAGATAGATAGAAAGATAGATAGATATGTGTTTATGCATACCTATATCTATATACATAATTATGTCTTGGCATTTCATCCTATAACATTTGTCACTGTTCCCTCTAAGTATAATTCTTCAAGCTATCCAGGTGATAATAACAATTTTTTTTTTTTCTGAAAGACCTTCCTAGAATCTTTATTTTTTTTTTAAATATATTTTATTTGATCATTTCCAAGCATTATTCGTTAAAGACATAGATCATTTTCTTTTCCTCCCCCCCACCCCCCATAGACGACGCGTAAGTCCACTGGGCATTAGATGTTTTCTTGATTTGAACCCATTGCTTTGTTGATAGTATTTGCATTAGAGTGTTCATTTAAAGTCTATCCTCTGTCATGTCCCCTCAACCTCTGTATTCAGGCAGTTGCTTTTTCTCTGTGTTTCCACTCCCATAGTTTATCCTTTGCTTATGAATGGTGTTTTTTTTTCTCCTGGATCCCTGAAAGTTGTTCAGGGACATTACACCGCCCCTAATGGAGAAGTCCATTACGTTCGATTATACCACAGTGTATTAGTCTCTGTGTACAATGTTCTCCTGGTTCTGCTCCTCTCGCTCTGCATCACTTCCTGGAGGTTGTTCCAGTCTCCATGGAACTTCTCCACTTTATTATTCCTTTGAGCACAATAGTATTCCATCACCGACATATACCACAGTTTGTTCAGCCATTCCCCAATTGATGGGCATCCCCTCGTTTTCCAGTTTTGGGCCACCACAAAGAGCGCAGCTATGAATATTTTTGTACAAGTCTTTGTGTCCATTATCTCTTTGGGGTACAGACCCAGCAGTGCTATGGCTGGGTCAAAGGGTAGATATTCTTTTGTCGCCCTTTGGGCATAGTTCCAAATTGCCCTCCAAAATGGTTGGATCAGTTCACAACTCCACCAGCAATGAATTAATGTCCCTACTTTGCCACATCCCCTCCAGCATTCATTACTTTCCTTTGCTGTTATGTTAGCCAATCTGCTAGGTGTGAGGTGATACCTCAGAGTTGTTTTGATTTGCATCTCTCTGATTATAAGAGATGTAGAACACTTCTTCATGTGCTTGTTAATAGTTTTGATTTCTTTATCTGAGAACTGCCTATCCATTTCCCTTGCCCATTTATCAATTGGAGAATGGCTTGATTTTTTGTACAATTGATTTAGCTCTTTATAAATATGAGTAATTAAACCTTTGTCAGAGGTTTCTATGAAGATTTTTTCCCAATTTGTTGTTTCCCTTCTGATTTTAGTTATATTGGTTTTGTTTGTACAAAAGCTTTTTAGTTTGATGTAGTCAAAATTATTTATTTTACATTTTGTGATTCTTTCTATATCTTGCTTGGTTTTAAAGCCTTTCCCCTCCCAAAGGTCTGACATGTATACTATTCTGTGTTTACCCAATTTACTTATGGTTTCCTTCTTTATGTTTAAGTCACTCACCCATTTTGAATTTATCTTGGTGTAGGGTGTGAGGTGTTGATCTATTCCTAGTCTCTCCCACACTGTCTTCCAATTTTCCCAGCAGTTTTTATCGAATAGTGGATTTTTGTCCCAAAAGCTGGGATCTTTGGGTTTATCGTATACTGTCTTGCTGAGGTCATTTTCCCCCAGTCTATTCCACTGATCTTCCTTTCTGTTTCTTAGCCAGTACCAAATTGTTTTGATGACTGCTGCTTTGTAATATAGTTTTAGGTCAGGGACTGCAAGGCCCCCATCATATGTGTTTTTTTTCATTAATTCCCTGGATATCCTTGATCTTTTGTTCTTCCAAATGAACTTTGTTATGGTTTTTTCTAAATCAGTGAAGAAGTATTTTGGTAGTTCAATGGGTATGGCACTAAATAGATAAATAAGTTTGGGTAGGATGGTCATTTTTATTATATTGGCTCGTCCTATCCATGAGCAGTTAATGTTTTTCCAATTGTTCAAGTCTAGTTTTAGTTGTGTGGCGAGTGTTTTGTAGTTGTGTTCATATAGTTCCTGTGTTTGTCTTGGGAGATAGATTCCTAGGTATTTTATTTTGTCTAAGGTGATTTTGAATGGGATTTCTCTTTCTAGTTCTTGCTGCTGAGCTGTGTTGGAGATATATAGAAAAGCTGATGATTTATGTGGGTTTATTTTGTATCCTGCAACTTTGCTAAAGTTGTTGATTATTTCAATTAGCTTTTTGGTTGAATCTCTAGGATTCTTTAAGTAGACCATCATGTCATCCGCAAAGAGTGATAACTTGGTCTCCTCCTTGCCTATTCTGATACCTTCAATTTCTTTATCTTCTCTAATTGCTACTGCTAGTGTTTCTAGTACAATGTCAAATAGTAGAGGTGATAATGGGCATCCTTGTTTCACTCCTGATCTTATTGGGAATGCATCTAGTTTATCCCCATTGCAGATGATATTAGCTGTTGGTTTTAGATATATACTGTTTATTATTTTTAGGAATGACCCTTCTATTCCTATGCTTTCTAGTGTTTTTAATAGGAATGGGTGTTGTATTTTATCAAAGGCTTTTTCTGCATCTATTGAGATAATCATGTGGTTCTTGCTAGTTTGCTTGTTGATGTGGTCAATTATGTGGATGGTTTTCCTAATGTTGAACCAGCCCTGCATCCCTGGTATGAATCCTACTTGATCATGGTGAATGATCCTTCTGATCACTTGCTGGAGTCTTTTTGCTAGTATCCTATTTAAAATTTTTGCATCTATATTCATTAGGGAGATTGGTCTATAGTTTTCTTTCTCTGTTTTTGACCTGCCTGGTTTTGGAATCAGTACCATGTTTGTGTCGTAAAAGGAGCTTGGTAGAACTCCCTCTTTGCTTATTATGTCAAATAGTTTGTATAGTATTGGGGTCAACTGTTCTCTGAATGTTTGATAGAATTCACAGGTGAATCCATCAGGCCCTGGGGATTTTTTCTTAGGAAGTTCTTTGATGGCTTGATGGATTTCAATTTCTGATATGGGATTATTTAAGAATTCTATTTCCTCTTCTGTTAGTCTAGGCAGTTTGTATTTTTGTATATATTCATCCATTTCTCCTAAATTGGTGTATTTATTGCCATATAATTGGGCAAAGTAATTTCTAATGATTGCCTTAATTTCCTCCTCATTGGAGGTGCTGTCCCCCTTTTCATCTTTAATGCTGTGAATTTGCTTTTCTTCCTTCCTTTTTTTAATTAGATTGACCAGTACTTTGTCTATTTTGTTTGTTTTTTCAAAGTACCAGCTTCTTGTCTTATTTATTAAATCAATAGTTCTATCACTTTCGATTTTATTAATTTCTCCCTTAATTTTTAGGATTTCTAATTTGGTTTTCTGCTGGGGGTTTTTAATTTGATCGCTTTCGAGTTTTTTCAATTGCATTTCCAATTGATTGATCTCTGCTCTCCCTTGTTTGTTAATATGAGCTTTCAGGGATATGAATTTGCCTCTGATTACCGCTTTGGCTGCATCCCAAAAGGTTTGAAAGGATGTTTCGCCATTGTCATTTTCCTTGATGAAATTATTAATTGTTTCTATGATTTCTTCTTTAACTAAACGGTTTTGGAGTATCATATTGTTTAATTTCCAATTGGTTTTAGATTTGGTTTTCCATGTACCATTACTAATCATTATTTTTATTGCCTTGTGATCTGAGAAGGCTGCATTCATTATTTCTGCTTTTTTGCATTTGTGTGCTATGTTTCTGTGACCTAATGTATGGTCAATTTTTGTGAATGTGCCATGTGGTGCTGAGAAGAAGGTGTATTCCTTTTTATCCCTATTTATTTTTCTCCATATGTCTATTAATTCTAATTTTTCTAAGATTTCATTCACTTCTTTTACCTCTTTCTTATTTATTTTTTGATTTGATTTATCTAAATTTGATAATGGTTGGTTTAAGTCTCCCACTAGTATGGTTTTATTGTCTATTTCTTCCTTCAATTCTCCTAGTTTCTCCATTAGAAATTTGGGTGCTATATTATTTGGTGCATACATGTTGATTAATGATATTTCCTCATTGTCTAGAGTCCCTTTTAACAAAATATAATTACCTTCCCTATCCCTTTTGATCAGGTCTATTTTTGCATTGGCTTTATCAGATATCATGATTACCACTCCTGCCTTCTTTCTATTAGTTGAGGCCCAGAAGGTCTTACTCCATCCTTTAATTCTGACCTTGTGGGTGTCAACCCGCCTCATGTGTGTTTCTTGAAGACAACATATGGTAGGGTTTTGGATTCTAATCCATTCTGCTATTCGTCTACGTTTTATGGGTGAGTTCATCCCATTCACGTTCAAAGTTATGATTGTCATTTGTGTACTCCCTGGCATTTTGATTGCCTTCCCTAATTCTAACCTTTTCTACTTCGGCTCTACCTTTTAGTCCAGTGATTTACTTTGAATCAGTCCCCCTTGTCCCCTCCCTTGATGTTTCCCTTTTTAGTCCCTCCCTTTTTCTTCCCTCCCCCTCCCCCCTCTCTTTCCCTCCCTTTTTGTTCTCCCTCTCCCCCTCCCCCCCTTGGTTTTCCCTTCTCCTTACCCTTGTTGGGTAAGATAGAATTCAAGATCCCAATGGATCTGGATGTTTTTCCCTCTCAGAGTTGATTTCCCTGAGATTGAGGTTTAAGTAAACCCCCCCCCCCTCTCTTCCTCTCCTTCTTATAGGAGTTTTCTTCCCCTCCCCTTCCCCTGTGAATCTTTGTGTGAGAACCATTATTCTATTTGGTCTTTCTTTACCCCCTATTTATACATTACATTTCCCCCACATATTAGTATACATAGGTTGATATAAATGTAGTCCTTATAGAAGAGAGTTTGAGTAAAAGAAGATAACATTTTTCCCCTTTCCTTAATATTTACCTTTTCAGGTATTCCTTGCTCTTTGATTTTCGGTATCAAACTTTCCACAGAGCTCTGGTCTTTTCTTTGCAAAAAGTTGGAAGTCTTCTATTTTGTTGAATGCCCATACTTTCCCTTGGAAGTATATAGTCAGTTTTGCTGGGTAGCTGATTCTTGGTTGGAGACCCAGCTCTCTTGCCTTTCTGAAGATCATGTTCCATGCCTTACGATCATTCAGAGTAGAACTTGCAAGGTCTTGGGTGACCCTGATTGGCATTCCTTTATATCTAAATTGTCTTTTTCTGGCTTCCTGTAGGATTTTTTCTTTTGTTTGATAGCTTTGGAATTTGGCAATTACATTCCTGGGAGTTGTCTTTTGGGGGTTTAGTGTAGAAGGTGTTCTGTGAGCTCTGTCAGTGGATGTATTGCCCCCTTGTTCTAGAATCTCTGGGCAATTTTCTTTGATTATATCTTGTATCACCATGTCCAGTTTGGTGTTTATTTCTGGCTTATCTGGGAGTCCAATTATTCTTAAATTATCCCTTCTCCCCCTATTTTCCAGATCTATCACCTTGTCGGTGAGATATTTTATGTTCTCTTCTAATTTCTTGGTATTTTGGCTTTGCTTTATTGCTTCTTGCTCTTTTACACGATCATTGTCTTCCAGCTGCCTGATTCTGGCCTTTAAAGCCTGGTTTTCTTTTACAGTTTGGTCAAACTGGTTTTGTAGATGCGTGAATTTCTTTTGCATTATTTCCAACTTTTCCTCCCAGAAGGCTTCCATCTTTTTGGTCATTTCTGATTCAAATTCTTCATAGGTTTGTGGAGAGTTTCCATTTCCTTTGGAAGGTTTTGGAGCATTTTCTTTTATATTATCTTCTGTCTGCTCTGTATTTTGTATTTTGGCTCCATAGAATGTGTCCAAAGTCGCCCCTTTCTTCTTATTTTTCTTGGTATTTTGGGGCTTCTGTGGTTCTGTGGAGTTTGCCATTTCTGAATGTGGAGGATTAGTTTTTCTTGTCTCTTTCTGGTGTTCAGGGGCTTTAGTCCTGGGCAGATAGTTCTATGAGCTTTCCCTGGGTTAAACTGAATATGCCTCACTGGAACTGGAATGGAAGGGTCGGACCACGAGGCCACACTCTCCCCCTGGCTCGATTTCCGGAAGTTGCCTTCAGAATCGCTGGCCGTGAGGCTGTTTCGTCGGCCTGCGGGGGGATGGGCTGCCGCTTCCCCAAGCTCCGAGAGCACAGACTTTCACTGAGACTTGGATAGCAGGATCCAGCCCGTGAGGCTGTCTTGCCCGCCCTGAGGGTTGCTGTTGTTTTGACCAGCTCTCTGCAGCGGAAGCCCCAGGCAGTAACTTTCACCCGGACCGACCGGCTCTTTGACCGACCGGCTCTCTGCAGCGGAGGCCCCAGGCAGTAACTTTCACCCGGACTGGGACTTGGGTAGAAGACCCTGAGGGTTGTTGTTCCTCAGACCCTGCTCTCTGAGCCCGGCGCGGCTGCCGCTTCCGGGAGCCTTGGACTCTGCGCTCCTACCCCTGAGGTCCGAGGGATCTCGGGTTCTGGCTTTTAAGGGGAGCCGTACCTTTTGAACCGGGTCCAGGTCCAGGAGGAGGGTTCCCAGGGTCTGTGCTGTTGATCGTTTTGAATTTCGGCGCCTTAGGAGCTTCTAGTTTGAGATCGGTCGGGAAGGGTTTTCCGGAGATCTGAACTTCAGCTTTCTCTAAGCCGCCATCTTAACCGGAAGTCCCCGATAATAACAATTTTTAAGAGTTACCAATGACCTCTTTTCTTATAGGGATACATGTCATTTTAACATATTGGGTCTCTTTTAAAAAAAAGGGTTTTTTTTTGCTTTGCTTTGTTTTTCTTTTTTCCCCTCTTTCTTAATCACCTTTTAAAGATTCTTTTGAGTTCTGTGTTTGGTCATTAAATTTTCTGTTCAGGTCTAATCTTTTCTTTACAAATGCTTGAAATTCTTGTATTTTGTTAAATGACCATACTTTCCCCTGTAAGAATATAGTCAGTTTTGCTGGGTAGTTGATTCTTGGTTATAGATCTAGTTCTCTTGCTTTCTAGAATATCATATTCCATGACTTTTGATCCTTCAGTGTAGATGTAGCCAGATCCTGTGTTATCCTCACTGTAGTTCCAAGGTATCTGAATGATTTCTTCTTAGTAGCTTATAATATTTTTTCCTTGATCTGATAGTTCTTGATTTTGACTTCAACATTCCTGGGTGTTGTCAGTTGGGGATTAAGTACAGGAGTGATCGGTGAATTCTTTCAATCTCCACCTTTTCCTCTTGTTCTAGAATGTCAGGGCAGTTTTCTTGGATAATTTATTGTAGGATGATGTCCAGGCTTTTTATTTTGTTATGGTCTTCTGGTAGACCAATGATTCTTAAGTTGTCTCTCTTGGAACAATTTTCTAAATCTTCTGTTTTGTGAATGAGGTGCTTCATATTTTCCTCATTTTTTCATTCTTTTGATTTTGTTTTATAGTGTCCTGCTGCCTTGTGAAGTTGCTTGCTTCTAATTGTTGTATTCTGGTTTTTAAAGACTGGATTTCATCCCTGGTTCTTTTGTCATCCTACTCCTTTTTATCTTTCATCTCCTTTGCCTCATTTTCAAGCTGATTAATTTTGGCTTTCAAGACACTGTTTTCTGTTTCCAGATGACTATTCTTGCTTTATAAGTTCTTTTTCCAGTTTTCTTCAGCCTTTCTTAATTGTGTTTTGAATTGTATTTTAAGTTCTTCCAAAGCCTGTATCCAATTGGCTGGAGTTTCTGTATTTTTTTGCTTGGTGTTTCTTCTTCCTTCTCTGTTCCATTTTCTCTTTGTTCTTTGCCTGAATAGAAGCTGTCAATTGTAATTTCTTTTTTCTTTTTCTGTTGTCTGCTCATATTTATCCCTTATTTACTCCCTGTGGTTGCCTGTGCTTTTGCTCCTCTCATCTTGTGTTGGATCTGTGTTTTTGTACTTTTCTGTCAGCCTTCACCCTTGGAGTGTTAGTTAGCAAATCTCTCAGCACAGTCTGTGGGTGAGGGGCATGGGAGTTTGAGCTTTCAGGCCCTCTTAAGGCTTTGTTTTGATTAAGCCCAGCTGAGTTGCCTAGCTGGATGTTCCCTGAGGCCAAAATATTGGGAAGGAGGGGGTGCAATATGCAGTGTCTCTGCTGCTGCAACTAGGCTGCCTGCTCTGTGCTTCTTCTCCAACTGCTTCCTTATTGCTGGTGTTAGGCTCTTTGAGCATGGCACAGTTTTGCCCACATGGTACTCCCTCAAGACAAGCACCCTTGCCTGCTTAGAGGTTCCAGCTACTGATGGAATCTCAGCATTCTAGGTCAGGGAGGGGTCCTAGGACCGTTATTCTTCCTTCCCCTTAAACCTGAGTATTCTTGAATTCAGGCATTTGTGGAGTGTACCCTTTAAGTTGAATCCAACAAGAGGGTTCCTTGGCTCTGACCTGTTGTTACGTTTGATTTACAGTCCCCTTGGAGCATTTAGTTTGTAATCGGTAAGGAAGGGTTTTCAGAGGTCTGAACTTTTGCTGCCTCTACTCCACCATCTTGACTCCACCTCCCCTATAAACAATTTTATGTTTATGTACTTTTTGGAAAACATTTCTAGTTTATACCACTAAAAAGTTAAACACTTAAGTGAAAATAATATATTGATGAGAACTAAAGTTGATTTATTAAAAATTCCCTGACATAAAGAACAAATTCGTATTATTTAATTATTAAAAAAGATATCTGAAAGTATTATGATGTATATCTGTTATCATCAAAAAGTCTTTAAAACAGTTTTGCACCTGTGTATTATTGATATACTATAATTGTATTAAACAAACACAACTTTAATGGGAAATGTAGGATATGTGATATCCTTATGGCAAATTTTTTCTATTAAAAACATGCCACCAACTTAGTAATATTAAGAACAATTGATATCTAATGTGGCATTTCTCAGGTAGACAGGAGCCCATCATGACTTATGCCTTAAAGCATTCATCATCTCTTCTGAATAGACCTAAATCTGTTCTCCAATATAAAATGGGAGTTGAACCAAAATAACTCATTAATCATTTGACATAAATGGCTGACATTAAGCTATATGACTCCCTTGAAAAATACATTAAATCATTCTTTCATCTCTTGGAATCTATCTACTATAATATCAAAATAACATTTGGACTCAATGAGTATAACATTCTTAATATAAGCCAGGAAAAGATAGACTAGAAACTTTAAGCTTTAGCCTTGAACACCACATTTCAAATTGAACCAACAGACAAAAGTTGTATGGGTATGTCCTCATTAGTGACTACAATAAATAACATGAAAATGTTTAATTATAACGATTTGAAATTATATAAATATGGTCATTGCTTCTAGCCTGGTGAAACTATTTTATGAATTCAAAAAAATAAGTTTTCATCTATTTATTTAGGTAATATAACAGGAAAAGTTAAGAATATTATTTTCTGATTCAAGTTAATTACAAAAGAAAGAGTAATTATAGAACACAAAGTTTAAAATTTTTAAATATTTATGTCATATTTAAAGAAAAGCCTACACTTGATATGTGATTATTGTAATTTAAAATATTTTAATCTTTCAGAATGAACAGTCTTTCCTTAAGTTATCACACATATCATGTTAGATGAAGAAATCTTTACCTATATCTCAGTGAATTTGCTAGCTCACATTCTCACACAATGAAACAGATATAGATGGCCAACTGACCTGGGGCATCATCTAAATGGGATGTTATCCTTGCAGTATTTTTCAGTTGCTGGAGGAAAATAACTTGAAAACCAGTCTTTGAAAATGGTTTTAGTCTCTCATCCTTTTTTATTTGACCATCTGAGAAATAGAAGTAATCACTGGTTGAAGCCTCTTACAACATAAGGATTTTTTAATTTAAAACCTTTTAAATTACCTCACAATGAAAGATTTTGGTGCCCCTTAAAAACTTTAAAACTGGGAAGAATTTATTTTTCTTTATTAGAAATGAAAATTCTAGTAAGCACCCTTTTCCAGAATAAGTGTGCTTCATCCACATTAAAAATTTGTTGATTACTATATCTACTTTCTTTGATTATTTTCTTCAGAACATCAGGATATTTAGCTGTTGAGTCCTCATCTGTATAGGTTGGCTCTGCAATGATTTTACATTATGCAATTGAACTTGATTTTTCAAGTGTTTGAACTGAAAAACATTTGCAGTAAATGTTTCTCCACTATACATTTCATTTCCATTTTCTTTCACTGTTTTAAATAAATTTGAAACTTTTGATGGAATGACTACTCTACCAAGAGAAATGCATTTTTGCCAGCATTCTTCAATCTATAGTTAAAAGATGCTCCATTGCTACCATTGTGACACTTGTATCTCTTGTAAATGTTTGCAAATCTCAAAAAAGGTCATTTAACTTTGCCTTTTAAAAAATATTGCTTGTGTGTTATATAATATTCTATACCATAGATTTAGGCATTCATGTCTTATTTTAGAGATATATTGACCATATCCATACCAACTAATTACATCAAATTTTTCTTCTAACAATAACATTAGATCATTTTTTGCAATTTTGGTCTTGTCCTCCAAAGTATTCTTCGTTGTGTCCATCTTGTTAGGGGCTCTTTAAAAATATTAATTCAACTGTTAATAATGTGTAACAATATATCACATCTACACAAGAAAAAGGCACATTTTCTATTGACATAGTGACATATTAAATCCCTTGACTAGCTTATATGTATCACATTAATTGAATTTTGAACTTCACTAAATGTAATGTTATTCCATTTTATAATTCAAAATAGTTCTAATTTTGCATTATTTGAACTTACATTATTACTCGCAGTCTAACTATATTAACAAATACTTTTGTCTCCAGAGAAAACATGTTAAGCAAAATGTCATCAAGTAGAGAGTTGTGTCCGAATATGTTCAAAGATTTACTGGTATTCTGAAATAGAAGCAGAATGATAGTAATTTATTTAGTGATACAGATCTCACAATGTCAATCTTAATGTACATTTTCAAAACTATCGAATGAACAAATTTGGGAACTGTCCTCTGAAAAACTCATACAATGTTAACAAAATCCAAGGTATGGCCCTTCTAGGCATTTAAAGAAAGACAAATACTTCCTTGTCAACCAAGAAGAAGAGAATTGATAAACCCTCTTAGAACAAATTATCATCAAATTAAACCCTGCAGAAATACTTTAGGACCTAAGCAGACATCACTTTACTCAGCAAAAGTAAAGACTGATAACAAGCACATATCCTTGGATTTATGGAATGTAATTTAAAGTAGTTTATTCTTAGTGGAACTTATGGAATGGCTAAGATCCAAGAATGGAATCAAAAGGCCCTCTGTGGATGGCCTCCATGTGAACTGAATCAATAATATGTTGAAAAATATATATTGACCAAATGACTATCTTATAAAATTGTATGTAGGAACATGAAGTTTTATGATGGACCAGACTGTTGCCATCAGGTTAAGGAGCCCAAATGTATTAAGCAATGCAGATTATGCAAAGGAATGGTAACAACTGCCGCCTCCAAAAAATATAGTACTTGGCACTTTATCTAGCAAGAGCTGTCTTGGTGGCTAAATTCACATACCAGAGATCTCCTATCTTTCATAGCCTTACAGATGACAAAGCTCCATACTATACACACATAACTTGAAGCATGTTTGAGAACTAAAACAATAAAGTATGCTGTTATGAGTCCATTGTCAAAGACAAACTGCTGCTCAAAATTGCTTAAAATAATATACTTTATAATATTTTAATAACTATCACAAAAAAGCTAATTTTTCAAGTCAAAAAGAATGAAAAGTTTTCAGACTATGGAGACATAGCAGGGTTAGTTTGGGGTCCACTTTTGGCTCTTTCCTTTCTCTACCATTCCACAGCAGACTTCTCATCCTGTTAAGTTCACTTCTACACAGAATAGCAGTCTTCTGGTTATCCTCATTAGTTATTCCTAGGACCTTCATTTTAAGACAAGGTCTTCATTCCTCCATGTGCTCAATTTCTTCTTTCCCATTCTCACACTTTTTAATTTATTTTTATAGTTTGTTTTTCTTTGTTAGAATATAAGCTCCTTCAAGGCATGGAGTGTACTGCTTTTATATGTATGCTTAGCACCAGCTCATAATAAGCACTTAAATTCTTGTTAATAAGCATATGATGAGGTCAGTATTATTCCCAATGTTTTAACTGCTATTTAAAAAATTAAATTTATTTATTTGTTACATTAAAATATCCATGCAAATCTCTTCCCTCAATCTCCTCCTCCCTTTAGAGGAGGCTTCATTTGACAAAAAGTTATACATATATGTATAGATATTTAAAACTATATCTTACTAATTTCTGTTTATCAATTATTTCTGTGGAGATGGACATATTCAAGTCATTTTTCAAACTATTTCTGTTCCTATATATAATGTTCTCCTGATTCTGCTCATTTCGCTCTTCATAATTTCATGTAGATATTTCCATTTAAAAAAATTAACCTGTTCACTATTTCTTATGGTGTAATAGATTTGAATCTTATCATATGTCGCAACTTGTCTAACCATTCCTCAATAATGCATATTCCTTCAATTTCCAGTTCTTTGCCAGCACAAAGAGAACTGCTACCTATATTTCAGAATATGTAGGTTCTTTTCTTTTTCCCCTGGTCTCCTTAGTAAATCAATCTAATAGTTGTGTTGCTAGGTCAAAAGGTATGCCCAGTTTTTTTTAACTTTTTTAGGCATTGTTCCAGATTGTTCTTCAAAAAGGTTGGATCAGTTCATAGTTTCACCAACAGTGTATTAGTTTCCCTATTTTTCCACATCCACTTCAACATTTTTTCTCCTTTTTATCATTTTAGATATCTCAGAGTTGTTTTGATTTTCATTTCTCTAATCAATAATGATTTAGGGCATTTTTTCCTACAGTTTCATATAGCTTTGATTTCTTCATCCAAAAACTCTCTTCATATCTTTTGACCATTTATTAATTGGGGAATGGCTCATATTCTGATGTTTGACAAACACTGTTATTCAAGTTAGTTTATAAGGGTGTATCTGGAGCTTGTTCTCCATGTCTAAGCTAGTCATAGTGATCAAGTTGGTGAGGGCTATAAGATAATCTATATTTAAAAAAAAAATTAGTTCAGTGAGTGTGAGTGTGTGCATATGTGTGTGTAAGTAGGGGGAAAGTATGACATCTAGTGATTTGCTACAATGCAAATTTGTACTGCTATATAAACACTAAATACCTCTCTCTAATAAAATAAATAGCCATTTTTGAACATTCCCCAAAGAGAACTTTTCAAAAATATTTTTGTTATTGTTCACCTTTAAAATGTAGCTCTTAGAACTTTTCTATATCCCTAAATCACAGTAATTTCCCTGGAAAGGAACAGGGTAAAAGGAGAGATCGTGATTTGGAAATGAGAGATAAGCTTGGAATAATTACCACTCACATTTCAATTGTGCTGTAGAGTTTACAAAATATTTTTTCTGTATAACTAGGCTTTGAGGCAAGTATTAGAATTATAATTAATCTCTTCTCTTATGAGAAGATTAAGGTCCAGAAAGATTTTCCAGGATTATACAGGAAAAGTCAGAACTTATACACATCTTGTTTTCACTTCAAGTTTTCTAGGCAGAAAGTGTGTGATTTGAACCACTAGTTATGCTCTTACATTATCCTGTGTTGTATCTTCACTACACTGTGATCCCTTAGAAAGCAAATTATCAGCATTTTTTCCTTTCCTTCTAATAAATAAAAAGTAATTATTGTTTGAAAAAGTATGATATTCATTAAGGAATGATAACACACAATGGAAAACAAAGCTCTAGCAGAAAGTCTAGTAAAGTAGAAAGGAAGAGTATTTTGGAACTAGAAGACCTAGCTTCATATCTTGCCTCTGGCATTACTTATGTTAACTTAGGAAATCACTTTATTTTCCCGGGCATCAATTTCCTCATTTATAAGACAAGGAATTTGGAACAGTTAGCTTCTAAGCTTTCTTTTAGTTCTAGATTCACAAAAGCACAGGGTAAAAACAAATAATTTAACATAGCCACATTGGATGTGACATATTTGGACTCTAGAGGGAAGTTCTCTTAGATTCTCTAATGGACAGCAATATTCCAGAGGTCAGAAACCATTTTTTGTCTAGTTATATACACTAATAGGATGCCTTGCACAGAGTAGGTATCTTATAAATATTTATTGAATTAAATGACAAAGATTGAATTAACTTTGCTTGCTAATTTTTGCATGCTAATGAATAAAGTGGAATACAAATTTCCACTCTCCTTCATTGGAAGTGTTATACTTTAGTACTGTGATGGATAACCTATGACATGCATGCCAAAGAGGGCATGCAGAGCCCTCTCTGTGGGCATGCCACATCATTGCCCACCAAAGTTTATTACTATAAAGACAAAAGGATTTGGGAGGAGCTGCTCCCTTCCCCTGTTCAATTGTGCCTCCCCTCCCCTCTGCCCAGCAGCCCAATGGGAATTGTGACAGAGGCTGGCACTAGAGAATAAGTGCCAGACTGAAGAGTATGTGAAATTGATCATCTCAGCGGGGGAGGGGAGTCCTGAGCAGAGAAGACTCTGGCTGGAGAACAGTGAGAGTCTCTTGGTCTTGAAATGAATTCCCCCCAACACTTCCCAGTTGAGGGGATTTTCTGAGGAGAAACCTGAGCAGACTTTACCTTAGATCCTGTTGCCCAGGGGTGGATCAACCTGGCTTTCTCTCAGGGGGCTCAGGCTGCCAAGGCCTGAGTTCCCCCCAAGCTCGAGGAGGGAGGGGAAGGGGTTTGGATAGAGACAGGGACCCCTTCTCCCCACTTTCCTTATCCTATTCTTCCCTGCCTGTTGTTCCTTTTGTATTTCCTGATTGAGTTAACATTGGAAGTTGTCTGTTCCCCAAGCTGAGTGTGAATGAATGGTTTGAGGAGAGACCTTTTGGTCTTGAGTAGTGGAGAAGGTTCAAGAGGGACAAGAGTGAATTGGAGAGAGCATAGTTAGCTGAGGAGGGAGGGTAGAAGGGGGAAAATCTTCAAACCACCTCTCCTCTCTCTGAGCCAACTCATTACATCTGCTGTCTCCCCTGTACCCCACTTTGTGGAAGAGGGTTCTCCTTTCTTTCCCCCTCTCCATACCAAAAGTCCAAGCTTCTCCCTTTGGGGTACAAAACTTCCTTTCTTTTTTTTTAAGACAGAATGCACAGGAGGTAAGGTGGGCAACTCACAGACAGCAGAGCTGGGGGTGGGGGAGGAGTGCTCTGTCCACTCCCCTTCCCCTATCTACACTCTCTGGGAATATTCCTTACTTCATCCACCCCTCCTCCCAGCAGCCCAATGAGATCCCTTTCTCCCTCTTCTGTGTGGAGTAAGAGTGGGGGCAGGGTGCATACAGCACATTGGGGGGGGGTAGGGCAAGGCATGTGGTTTCTGGGGGGAAGGAGAAAATGCAGGGCACTCTCTAAAAGGTTCACCATCACTGCTTTAGTATAAAAAACATCCATAATTTTCCTGGTGATATTTGGGGACCACTGCATATTTTGAGGGAAGAGAACACCCTGAAAACCCTAGGAATCCACTTTTCAGCACCAGTCTAAAGTAAGGTGATTTTTTTGGAAAGCAAACCAATTCCTCAGGGCAACAGTGGGGTTTCTCCACAGAATCCTTAGCTCCTGCTGGCCCTATAAACATGGAACAGAACTGAAGACTTAACAATGAAATAAAATAGTGTTGTGTTTTTTTTTTCTTGCTTCATGAATCAACATTTAATGATAATGTTTCTACTTGATGTTTCAGCAATATAAGTGCAAATTATCCATGAAATTGATGTACATTATTCCATAATGAACTAATCTGATATAGATATGCATTAGGTATTTATACTGAAAATAAGTCATTCATAACCATTTAGATTTTTCAAAAAAGCAGAATATGTTCAAGTAAACATAAATGCTGGAAATTGGGGTCACTCAATTGTGACACAGAATGAGATTTGGATTTCAGAGTAGGACTATTCAATAAGAAATTCCTTTCCTCCTTTCTTTGAATGCACAGCTAGGTGGTTAAGTGGATAGAATACCAGGCTAGGAGTCAAGAGGACCTGGGTTCAAATTTGGTCTTAGATACTTCCCAAAGAAGTGTGTGATCCCAGCCAAATCAAGTAATCCCATTTTCTTAGCACTTGTCACTTTTTTTTATTCTTGGTATACATTGTAAAAACAGAAAGTAGAATTAAAAAAAAAAAAGAACTGTATAATTGAATGCAGTGGTATGGATTTAATTATTTAATTTTGGTAAAAGGCTGTCTTTTTTCTTTTTAATCAATCCATTTAAGTTGAACAAACATTGATTAGAACCTACAGTATGTTATGAAGTGTTCTAGGTATAGGAATATAAAGACAATGAGGAAAATATCCTTAATCTCAATGAGTTTATTCTACTGAAGACAAAATGTATATACAATTAGGTATATACAGACAATTTAGAACACTTGAGAGGCAGAAAGAGTCAGAGACAGACAGAGAGCTAAAAACAGAAGATATTATGAAAAGAACTTTAGGATCAAATAAGTAAAAATTTATTAAGTACCTACTATTATGTGTTAGATACTGAGTTAAGTGATTTTAATTTTGAAAGAAGTCAAGCATTCTCCAAGGCGGACATAAGGAGGGACCATTTTTCAGATGTGGAGGATAACTGAAACAAATAAACAGAGATGAAAGATGGAATATATTATAGAATAAGGGAAATAATTAGCATGACAGTTTGATTGAAGTTGAAAGTGAGTAAAGGGAGAATAAAATAAAAACAACAACAACAACAACACAAGAAACACATTGTGGAAGGCCATAAATGTTCAACTGCAAAATCTATAAAATTACTATTTTATATTTTATTTTAATTGCAATAGAGAGCCCTTGAAATTTTTGAGTGGAAGAAAGATTTTGACATGGTTATGGTAATATTCAAGAACATTTACTCGTTAGCTAAATGTAAGATAGATTGGAAAGAGGAGAAACTAGAATTAGGCTAACCTATTCTACAGTAACATGATCTATTCTAGATGTATTTTTTAAAAGAATATTATTTTCAGTCGATGGGGGTTGTGACCCCACAAATATTGCCAGATCTGGACTTAAATAGTCTCAAGTTTAGTTCTGACCACAAAAGAGAGGATCCTATCTTTTTTTTCTCACTCTCTCTTTCATTGTTTTATTAAAGAGTCCCAGGAAAACTTACTTAAAATAAAACTTAGATCTATGGTATTTTCTTACATGGATTAATAGTGTTTCTTTTAGAAAAATTACTTAGTATGTAAAGCATTAGTATGGGGATAGCACACTGAGCCTAGAGTTAGGAGGATCTGAGTTCAAATTTGGTCTCAGACACCAATTAAGGGTATGATCCTGGGCAAGTCTCAACCTCTATTTGCCTTACTTCCTCATCTGTAAAATGGGAAGACATTAGAGAAAGGGAACATTCCAGTCTCTCTTCCACTTTATCCATGGGATCATTTAAAGTTGGACACAATCAAACAAGAGCTATTTTTTTTTCATAAAAATGTTTAAAAAACACTTAACGGTGTAAGTTGACAAGCATAACCTATAATCCATTATTTCTAGTCTCCTTTCCTTAGAAGTAGGAAAGCCTCCTAAGAGACTTGTGGGACTATCAAACAGAATTCATTTTTACCTCAGTCTCTACTGTCTGAGCAATAACTCAAGGTCCATATTTTCTAGTCATCCAGGACATGGTTGTGTGTGGTCATCTTCTCTGAGAGGGATATAAATACATAAGCATCTGCAAAGCAATTAGCATCTAATTCAAGAACTCCAGTCCTCTCTACTAAGATAGGGAATGTGTTTGGAAGTAATATTATTGTTATTCCTACATAATAGGGTAAATATTGATAAATATAACACATATAAACAAAATCTTTTTAACATCCTCAATAGTTTTTAAGAATGAAAAGGGATCCTGAGGTAAAGTTACCATTTTTAAACATTCTCAGAATGGAATATAGGGCAGCATCTAGGTGGCTCAATAGATTGCCAGTCCTGGGTTCAAATTTGACCTCAGATAGTACCTAGCTATCTGAGGGCAAGGCACTTGATTCCCATTGCTTAGCCCTCACCACTCTCCTTCTTTGGACCCAATATACAATATTGATACTGAGACAGAAGGTAAAGGTTTTTTTTTATTATTTAAAGAAGGGAATACAGTTATGCAGGCTTCATTGAATTGTTAAAGGGTCCCCTGACACAAAGAAGGTTAAGAACCTCACTCTATTCCTTGATTGTTTCTTTCTGTCAACCTTGAATTCCTGAATTTCATAACTATCCTGTTCACTTGTAACGTACTTTAACTTCCCTTCTTAAGGCTTGTCTACTTCTTCTGAACTATGTATTTTTCACCTACCTTCTTGGATTTTGATTGTCTCATCATGATGCTTGATATTTGTCTAGCATCATGACTTTCATGTTTTTGGTCCTTGTACATCCTATTCTATCTTCTCCAACCCCATCGGTGTCCCAGAATTTCTACTCTGGATGGTTTTTCATCAACTTAAAAAGTTTCTATTTTATTATTTAGAGCAATTTCAACATCTGTACTGAAATAATTATAATTAAAATACTAAGCAGAAAATGTAA
Source organism: Monodelphis domestica (assembly GCF_027887165.1). Taxonomy (NCBI): domain Eukaryota; kingdom Metazoa; phylum Chordata; class Mammalia; order Didelphimorphia; family Didelphidae; genus Monodelphis; species Monodelphis domestica. Next base: position 525,852,565 of record NC_077227.1, read on the forward strand.
TTATAAATAATTAACTATTTATTAAGCAAAGGGAAGGAAGAGAATTGAGATCTAAACTTATACCACAAAAGTCAGTATTCTAACCTACTAGCAGCTTTCTGTACTAATCTAATTCATTCATTAGGAACAATTTAAGATTAAGGGAGGGTTTGTATGAACAGGGCCAAAGCCAAGTCTCACACAGTTGAAGTCCTCTTTGGGTCTGGCAGAAGTCTCAGTAGGAAGAGTAGCACTGCAGGACCACATGAGATCAGAAGGGAAATGATGATTTAACACACACCATCCACTGGTGTAATGTAATCACTCACTCTACCACTTCCTTAAGATGTATTGATTGAAGGAAGGTCCAGTCTCCTGGAAGCTTCAAGTCACCTTTTCCAGAGAGAGCCAAACTGTCAGTGTGAACTGACTCTCAGCTCCTGAGAGCTCCAGAATGTTTTCCTGTAGGATCTCTTTCTTCTGCCTTGTAGGCCTTCCTGGTTTGTAGAATTTCTGTTCTAGGTCTGTAGTAAAGAGCTTTCCTTACAACTGCCCCCCTCCTTTGCACAAAGCTGAAATTGTGTTGAAAACACTATTTTGGCATTTGTGCACTAACAAACTCATATTTTCCTTAAACTAAAATTTTTACCCAAAATAATAAGCAACTTACACTCATCTGTCTTATCCTATCTAATACTATCCTATTCTAGGGATTTAATCAAGGAAAAGAAAAAGGGAAAGTATACAATGAACAATTACAAAGTTCAAAATGCAGATCAAACATGCAAAAGCAAAACAAGCAAATAATATCAAAATATAAACACAAATTCATACAAAACATTAAAATAATAAAATACTACTCATCAACTAAAACAGAAAATTCTACTACTATTACAAAGCATAAACAACAAACTTAGACAAAGATTTTGAAAAAATATAATTAACACAACATTGCATAAATTTTACAAAAAATTAAACCAAGCCATCAAACTTACCTATGCAAAATACATTTAATAAGTGATGTAAATTAAACATAACCTTATTCTATGTTAAGAACTTAGCAAATATGATCAATTTACATAAATGTTACATGTACACACATACACATAATAAATACATATAATATTTACATGTATGCTATATATGTATATACTTTATATTTATACATGTCACACATATACATATACTATAATACAATTAATGTTACCATCCTAACTATAATACATACTATTTATATATGTAGTTACATTTTTGTGTGATATGTGATCTGTTATATGTCATGTGCTATGCAATGTATGTTGCAATGTATTTTGTAATGTAATTCAGTATTTAACCTTATCTTTTCTTTTACATTTTTAAAAATTTAAACCCTACCTTCTGTCTTAGAATCAATATGGTGTATTGGTTCCAATGCAGAAGAGTGGTAAGGACTAGACAATGGGGGTCAAGTGACTTTCCCAGGGTCACACAGCTGGAAAGTGTCTGAGGTCAGATTTGAACCTAGGACCTCCTAGTCTCTAGGCCTGACTCTCAATCCACTGAGCTACACAGCTGCCCAGCTGCCCCATATGATCAATCTTAACTCCAATCTTTCTAATGATAGCTCTATCTAAAATAAGTCATCTACCTACCTATACTATTTTTATTCTAAATTACCTAAATCCTATACTAAATTTTATCCTATGCTACATAGCTAACTATGCTTTGTTAGTAACTAATTACTTTATAACTAATTATAACATTGTTAGTACCTTGCTGACATGATGCTCAATGTATAAATAAAGTTGCTATGTAGAATAGGATATGTGTTGTTAGTATCCACCTTGATTATGAATACCAATAACCAAAAACAGAAACAGAAAATTAAAAACCAAAAAAAATTGCCCCTAACACATGTGCTTTTGCCCTTTAAACAGTCTATTTAATATTTAAACCTCCGCTTGTGTCCATCAAAAGTCAGAATTCCATGTTGCAGGACCTTGGAGAGCAACCAGGTGCTTAGAAGGAGACTAAGTTTTGCAAGATGCCCCAACTGCCAACCTCACAGACCTTTCTCAACTACCCTGGACTAGGTCAATTTTTGTAGATTTGATCTACTGACTCGTCAATTGAAATTACTATAATTAAAATACTAGGTAGAACATGGAATTATAACTAATTAACTATTTATTAAGCTAAGGGAAATGAAGGAAGGGAATTGAGATGATCTACTAAAGATTACACTACTAAAGTCAGTAGTCTAACCTACTAACAGCTTTCTGTATTAATCTAATTAATTCCTTAATAACAATTTAAGATTAAGGAAGGGCTTGTATGAATAGGGCCAAGGCCAAAGTAATTCTCACAAAACTGAAGTCCTCTTTGGGTCTGGCAGAAGTCTCAATAGGAAGAGCAGCACTGCGGAACCACATGGGATCAGGAGGGGAATAATGATTTAACACACACCATCCACTGGTGTAATGTAATCACTCACTCTACCACTTCGTAAGATGTATTGATGGAAAGAAGGTCCAATCTCCTGGCAGCTTCAAGTCTCCTTCTCCAGAGAGAGCCAAACTGTCAGTGTGCACTGACTCTTAGCTCCTGAGAGTTCCAGAATGTTTTCCTGTAGGATCTCCTTCTTCTGCCTTTTAGGCCTTCCTGGTTTGTGGGATTTCCTGCTCCTGGTTTGTAGCCAAGAGGTAATCCTTACAACAATTCCTATCTCTGAGATAATTAATGTATATTTTCTTAATTGCCTGTTTATCCTTATATGTATCCTTGTAATTCACTGACCAGGTTTATTTTGATAGATTATTATCTAGAGTAAACAGAAATACTTAGAGCTATTTGTAAGGGAAGAAAAAAAATCCTTGAGTTGCATTCTTAAATTCTATTTTAATAGCAATGAAGATGTGGCTATATCACCTTTTTTCTCCTTTATTAAAACATAGTATAGAAAACCTATCTTAAAATTCTTGAAACTGATCCCAGAATGTGTTAGGCATTTTTGATTTATTGTATGTGATCTGTTGAAAACACAATGCAGACAATTGGCCTGTGGATTCTTGAGTTTCAGTCATTTAAATTATTGATATATTGCATATGTTTTTGGTGAGGAGTTCTATGATGTTACTTAGATTTGTAGGAGACCCAAGTAGTAAGAAGAGGGTGTTTTTTTTAGAAAATCAAAGTAATATCATCATAAGAAGCCTTTTTTCTGACCTGTCAAGGAAATGAATTAGATTTGCTACATGCTGAAATAGGAAGAAACTTGGTCTTGGACTTAGGAAGCCTAGGTTTCCTCATGGCTATTACATTGATAACACCATTCTCTTTGTCCTCCTCTCTTTTCCTCATCTCTCCATAAAACTGGCATTATATTATATTTATTACCTACCTCAGCAGAGGCTTGTGGCCTCAAAGTAGGTAGGGATCTGATGATATTTTGAGTTCAGTTTCTGCCTTTGGCATACTTTCTATATGAACCTGGGCAAGTCACCTAACCTGTAAATGTTCCAGGAAACTCTTTAAGACAATACATTTTGGGGAGGGGGGCAACTGGGTGACTTAGGAGATTGAGAGCCAGGCCTACAGATGGGAGGTCCTAGGTTCAAATATGGCTTCAGACACTTGCTAGCTCTGTGACTCTGGGCAAGTCACTTAAACCCCTTTGCTAACTCTTACCACTCTTTTGCCTTAGAATTCTAAGACAGAAGGTAGGGTTTTTTTTTAAGACTTTATATTTCAGAAAGGTTCCAACATATATTATTGATAAAAGGTATTTCCTCATCCAAGATTCCCCTATTATCAATGGCATCACAGACTCAGTCCCTATCCCTATCCTTATTAACTACTTCATAGAGTTGTGAGGAAAGCAGTAAATTCTCCATTCCATTACCAAAGTTGAACTTTTGTAATGTTAGCTTAAGCTTGTGGAAGGAACATTTTCTGAATAATTGAAGAGGAAAAAAAACACATGACATAATTGGTATAATTCCTTTGTCCTTTATTTCAGAACTAAAGAATTACCTCATTATTTGTTATATTAGAATTAGATATCTATAATAAGTTAAAACACATCTAGATTATTAGCAATTTGGTAATTGTTTTTGTCTATAGAAACTAGAAACAATATTTTTCTGAGATAGCATCATAATTGTAGATAGTAGAATAATACACAGCTTGATGGCATTTATAGTAGAATATATATTTTCCAAGTGATTTACTTATTTTCGTCACAATGGTCAATTGTTGAACTTGACTGTATTATCAGTCAGCTGACTTCATTTAGTGGTTAAGATGGCTGAAAAGTCCATATGAAATCAAAGAGTGTTCAATCTTGGGCCATTTTTGTGCATCACTATATTTTTTTGTACTCTCTGGATTACTGTAGAGAACGCTGACAGAATGAAGACCTGCAAGAAAGGTGGAGTTGGTATATGAGCTTTGGACCAGAGAGACATTTGTAAACAGAGTGATGTATAATTCTAAAATCTAATCATGATAAACTCCAGAAAAAAAAGGAGAAAGGCTTTGTAACCTGTAGCCATATAGAGAAATCTGGTTCCTGATTATGTCCCCAATTTCCAATTTTCTACTTAGAGTTTTTGGGATGTTTTCCTTTGGATTGAATTTGAAGATTTTTCTTTGGAGGCTTCCTTTGGAAAATATTTTTTCTTTGAAAGTTTTCTCTTTCTTGGTTTGAGTGGAGTTATCTTGCTCCCCACTGGAAAAGCTCATTTCTCTTTATATTCCAGTCTATATACTTTCTCCATTTTTTTCATTTTGACATTTTTCCTTGAATAAATGTGCTTATTCACTATTTACTATTGGTGATGGTCTTTTAGAGTCAAGGGAAACAGAAATTTTTTTGAATCTAAAAATTATGCCTCTAGACCAGTGTTAGTGAAGATGTGCCGCATGTGCAGAGCCAGCACTCTGGGAATTGCTGTTTCCCTCTTCCCAATACTGGGGAACATTTTTTGTATGCCCCACCCCTGTGTCTAGCTGTGCAAAGCAAGCATTTCCTCCCTCACCTCTCTCCAGTAATGTGGGGGGCTCACAGACAACTTGAATTTGACCTCTGGGTACTCGAACTCAAAAGTTAACAAACACTGCTCTAGGCTATCTTTGTTGGGAAAATGAGGGAACAGATACACATAATTCCAGGCCCAGTCTCCTCTTAGAAACTGGAGGAAGAAGTCCCAAATCTCATGGACTTTCTCTTGCTCCTCTCAAGGAAAGAATTATGGTTTCACTTAGAAAAGAGTGAGCAAGATTCCAGAGATATCTATCAATACTTCCTTCTAGGCACATTTAGACATTCCATTTGGATGTATATTCCTTATATAGTTACACACACACACACACACACACAAACACACCTTACACATATGTAGTGTAATTACTTCAGTTATCTTTCTAGTTGAAATGAATATACTCTTTGGTAGTCTGGTCAGCTTCTTAGGATTGCATCAAATAGAAAATGATTAATTTTATACTAAATGTAGACAAGAGCTAATTGTCTAAAATTTCAAGCAAATTGAATCATTATCTTCTGAAATGCGTTTTCCTTTTGCATTATTTCAAACAATGGTTTTTGTAGAGTTGTGCTTATTGTTCTTAATAGATGTGCTCTTACTAAGTAGGACAGGGAAAAGAATGAAAAACTAATAGGCATTTTATATCATTAGTTAACAATGCTGTGAAGATTATAGAAGTATTACAAAATCATCCTGGTAGTAACATTGAACTGTCATATTTATTTTTTGTGTAGAACAACAGAAATTGTTATGTAGGTTTAATTCAACATATTTATTAAGTACCTACTAAGTTCTAGGCACTATGGTAGGTGCTATGGATAAAAAGATAAGTAAAATAATCACTCTCTGTGAAGAACTTACATTCTATAGATGGAGACTGCCTGGACTAAATTATATTTGGAATCATTATGTAATAGCTTTGTTTTCTACCATCCATTAAGTCTTTTATTTTCCAACATTGAATGTATGGTACTCCGGTATATTTCCAGTTATCTGAAGGGAGGTTATGAAAGTCTGAAAAAAATAAGTCAATAAATATTCTGAATATGTACTATATGCCAGCTAGGTCTTCAGTGGCTAGAACCCTGGACTTTGAGTCAGAAATTCTCAAATTTTAATTCAGCCTCAGATACTTTTTAGCTGTTGGTCCCTAGTAAAGTTATTTAAACTCTGTATGCCTCAAGTAGCATGATAAGGCTTATTTACTAAGTAACAGAGAGAATGTTAATCTGTCTCAGTGACAGGTGTTCCCATCTCAGTTTCCCATGTTGAATGGAATGATTGCTTCTTTTAGAAGTCTTGTTATTTATATGTTTGTGAATGAACATTACCATAACTATATATTCTAAATATGAGATCCTCTCTGAGTTAAAAAAAAATAACCTTCCCTCCATTTACCCTGTTCATTGAGCAAATTAAAATAATAATAATGCATTTCTACAGAGCAAAACCTATGCCCATATTAGCCATGTTTGAAAATGTATATCACAGTATTCACTTTTAATTTTATCCCCTCTCCATTAAAAGGTAAATTATATGTTTCACTTCCATTCTTTTTGAATGGGTATTTTATCATTGCATTGATCAGAGTTCTCTAGTCTTTCAACATTCTTATTCTCTATAATATTGCTGTCATGATATAAATTGTTCTCCTTTTTCTCATTTCACCTTACATCATTTGATAAGTCTTTCCAGTTTCCTCTTAAATTGTCCATTTCATCATTGCTTATGGCACAACAATATTTCATTACATTCATACATCACAGGTTATTTAGTCATTCCCCAATAGGATACCTCACAACTAATTTCCATTTTTTGGCTACTTTGAAAAAAAAACTGTTATAAATATTTTTGTGCACATTGATCCTTTTCATCTCTTTCATTTCTTTTAGTATTGCCAAACTCTCTTAAAAATTGTCTGCTAAAGAAGAGATATTTGATTATTGGAGGGACAGTAGCACTTCAGGGAGCCAAGTGATGCAAATAAATCAGCAAATGCCTAATATCTAAATACCTTACAATAAGGGACATTTCATCTACAGTCTGTGACTTTACCCTGACTGACTCCCATGTTTGTAATGCATTTTCTTGTCATCTTTAGCCCTTAGAATCCCTGATTTCCTTTAGCACTTAACTCAAGTACTTTTGAGGACTTTTCTAGTTCCCTTAGTTTCTAGTGTCTATACCCCATTAACTTATATTCATATGTATTATTTGTATGTTGTTGCTTATCCTTACTTTTGAAGGGGATCAATCACATCACAAGTGATATCTTGACTTGCAAGTAAATTGGATTTAGGTGAGGCAGAGTTTCACAAAGTCATCAGCCTCAATCTCTTCCAGAATCATAGAATTCCATTGTCAGGATAAAAGTCAAGATAAATGGTGATGGCTTGTAGATGTCCTTGGTGTCTTCTATATCTGACCAAGCTCTAAACACTACACAGTGTTTGTGGGTACTTCAGTTGTCTTCTTGGCCTTTGGAACAAATTGTTCTCATTCACCCATTCTGATGGGGGAAGGCTTCATGTGCTTGGGGGCATATATTTACATGCACACATCTGTTTTTGAGGATTAAGACTTTCATTTTTGTCTTTATATCTCCAGTACATAACATAGTGAATGACAGATATTAAAAGTTTCATAAAAGTTTATGAATAGTTGATTGTAATATTGTTAACTAAAAACAAATTTTCTTGGCAACTAATGATGTCACATATCCATACCTTTTTCTTTCTCTTTCTGCATTAGCATAACCTGAGGAAGGTTTCAAGGGAAGGATATAAAATGGCAGGAATTCCTAAAGATCAGATATGCTAGGAAGGCTAAATTAGGCTATACCTCTATTATTTAAGGTTCTGATCTGAGGAGAAAGAATAAAGTACTTGTAGATATGATATAATCAAGATAAAGGACTTTTGAAGTGCTTTTGACACCAAAATTCTCTCAAGTTCTTGGGAGTCCTTTGTCCATTGGACTGTTTTTACTTTTATCATAAGTAAATTCTACTATATTTCATATTTTCCAAGGCTCCAGCTTATTATCACAAGGACTTATTTTATGACCCTAAAGTTAATTCACAGATTAAAAAACAGGCTTAGATTGTACCATGATTGAGAGCATTAAACACTGCTTCACAAGGCACCTAATTGCCCCCTTGGTATTTTCTTGTTTACACATTTTGATATAAATTGCATGCCATTTAATATATATTATATAGTAATTCATGATTACCAAATGCTTATGTTTAATCATTTAAATAAGATACATATTTTTGTTTAAAAATATCACAATTGAGTAGAAGAACATCCTATAAAATATGCATCTTTGTTAGTTCACTCAAGGGAGAGCCTAGCTGCTTTGACAGTGAGGTCATAGTCAGGCACTTCCAATGCATCCCTGACAGTTTATGATAATTTCAGATGGAATTACCTAGGAGGAAATAGTCTCAGGAGAGCTACTGCTATTAATGGGAGCCTCTAGAACTACAACGAATGTAACAAAGCTACTTCTGGAAGGAAGTATACTGACGTCATAATAGAGTTAATAGGGTTAGGGATAGGCTATTAATTATTTTAAAAATTGGGAATCAGTGCTCTAGAAGTAGCCTGAATGTTTTTTTTTGGGAAAGGTCTCTAGCCTAGGGATGGTGAAGGTGTTGGGGAAGAAATCTATCTGCTACTCTGATCTACACTACTAAGTAGGCAAGCTGAAGGTTACATTGGATAGAGTTTTGTCCTGAGACGCAGGAAGACTTAAGATCCAATGCAGATTCAGACACTTTCTGGGAGAGAGGCCTTGGACAAGTCTGTCTCAGTTTCCTCATCTGTAAAATGAGGATAATAGTAATTGCCTACCTTGACTGTAGTAAGGATGAAGTGAAATAACATTTGTAAAGTGCTTAGTAAACCTTAAAGTGTTCTATCAATGATTTTTATATATTTATTATATTTATATGCTTAAATATTATATATATTCAAATACTTATATAAATTCTATAAAGTATTATATAATGTTTTCTGGCAAATTATTTATTCACTCTGGGTCTCAAAGAAATGAGGTGGGATAGCATGTCATCAAAGAAAAATTCTTTCCAGCTATAACTTTCTATGGTTCACTGAGTTGCTGCTATTATTCTCTTTCCTTTTTTTTAAGCCATTCATTTCTCTTAAGTCATGAAAACAGGGGAACTTGCTCTTTGAGATTCAGGATCCAAAAAATATATTGTGATTTTGGCTGACAAAGATAAGAGATGCTTAAGCCCATTTAAGCTCTCCAAACTGACTCCCTGCACATGGTATCTTGTTAGCTCACATATATGCTTTTATGTGCCCTCTGAGTCATATCTCCTCACCATTGCTGCTGACAAACAAGATTTTACTGCCAACAGAGCAGCAGATCTCATATTTCTGCAAAAGAGCAAGCCCAAGCCTCTCTTGCCTTGGGTCATCAATAAAATTCCTGGTTATGCTTTGATTCTAGAATTGTTATTGTTCCCTATGATGCACATCAGAGATAAAAGAAAACTTCATTCTTCAAATACTGCCAAACCTTCGAAATTTGGTACAAAAGATCTGAAAGGTTGTAGAGTCAGCTGCATAGTCAAACATTTATACTGGACAGGACAAGCCTAATGCTCCTGAGGTAACTGAGTAAATGACTAACTTGGACAAATGGGAGGATGATGGCTCAGTATCAGCATCCTGCTTGCTATGCTAGCTAAGCATCTACCAGTGGGACCATGAAGTAAGGTTAATGTCTTGTTGCATTCCAGCTGCAAAATGGGGCAAAGACTGAAGCCTGAATAAAGCTCTAGGTAAGTACTTAATGAGGAACAGTACAACTAGACTGGTAAAATAACTTTTTGTGAAAAAAAATGAGAGAAAAATATCTGGTCTCCCTTAGGGATAAAGCCTCCTCCTTTTGGACCCCCAATCAATCTGGATGACCAAAGGATTTATTGAAGAAAACATGAAGGAAGGAGGAGTATAAGGAACATGTCTTCAGTCGATCATCCATGACCTCTACAACTTCAGGACCAAGCTAGAGAGCTATGGGGGGGGTGTAAAGAAAGGAATAGATATCACTAGGGAAATAAATACAAACTTTAAAAGGGTCAGGATGCTCCCATTATAGAAAAGAGGAGTTTATATATTTTGGGGTTTTTCTTATTTCTTTTCATCTCCAATGTGAAACAGGGAAACACACTGGATAGATCTGTAATGTTGGGTGGGGGTGGGATGGAGTCTGGGTTCAAATCCCTGTTTCTACCCACATTGCCATGACTAAGTCACTTAAAACCAGGACCCAGTTTTCTCATCTGTTAAAGAAGCATTTTGTCTATGTGACTTATGAAGTGTCTCCCATAAATTCCTAAATGAAATATCTATTTCTGCTCTGCTTTTAGAATCTTTGTTGTTTCCTGTCATGCCCATCATCAGGTATGTTGGAGTCAGCTTGGACCAGTTCTCAGGTATTGGTGTTAAATTTTCTGTGTGAGCATTAAAAGCATGGAAATCAACAAAGGCTACACATCAAAGTTTAATTTATTGTTTTGTTGATTGTCTAGACAGAAGAAAGTGTTATTAATACAAATTAAACTTGAAAGGGTATCAAGCATACTTTTTTCAGAGAGTTTTAGACATTTATGGGCAAAAGAAAAAGAAATTATATTTTTCAGGTACTCTTAACCTTCAAAATATGAAATGAAAAAAATATATCTAGAGGCGCTGGGGTTGTCCAGGTAAGTAAACATTCACACTGGACACCCTGTGGTGATCTCATAAGTTTCAATGTTGTGCTATAGCCAGAGGCTGTTGGGAGAAGTGACACATTGGGTGGGAGAAGGAAGCAGATTATGACAAAGAATAGGAACAGAGCTTTCCTTTTTCCAGAAAGACAGCTTTCTAAGGAATTCTAAGATGGGGAAGCTTTCACATTCCTTAGCTGCTTTTCTACACTGAGGCCTTGGGAAATACTTGCTCCTAGGTCTCACAGCCCAGACTCTGGCAGGACTCTTAAAATATATAATCCCCTTCAAACTCTTCTGCATGTATACATTTTCTTTGTGTTAGTGAAGTCATATGGGAGGCAATTCTCATTGCAAAAAATCTTATTCTGTAATATATTTATTTTTGAGCTTAAATAACACTGGGGTAATTAGTTTATATTTTAACTCTCTATGTTCAATACTTCTATACCCTCTATTTTTGATGAGAAATAATTGTGCATAATTAACATGAGTCATTTGCCAAGACATCCTATTATCGAGATAAAAAAATCATGAGTTTTCAAAGTTTTTTCTATTGAAAAACCTGAGTGAGCAGATTCCTTAACAAAGAGGGATTAACAGATTGGTATGTATAGTAGTAAGGAATGAATGACATTTTTTTTAAAGCATGTCTGGGCAAAGACAAAGAATTGAAGTTTAAGTAGAGCTGCAATTCCTTTTTTTTTACAGGTTTGGGAAACAATGTAGTACAATGGATTAGTGGAAAGATTATGGACTCTTGTGTGAGAGGATCTAGCTTCTAATCCTGGTATTTTTTTTCTTTCTGATACTGAATCTCCCAATATTACTCACCTAGACTGGAAGAGCAACAGCCAGTTATAGACTCAGTCTCAAGCCTGATCATCATTCAAGTTTTGATCCTACTTTATTTCTGACCTAAGTTAATTTGTTCCTGCATAGGCATCCTTGGTCCCCCACTTGGCATCCCACTGGGGTGGCTCCCTGTTCTTATTCAGAATTTATCTCACTGCTACTCAGAACTACTGAATTTAAGTAAGCTGCCAGCTTCAGTCAGAGATCTGAGGTCTGTGCCACCACACCAGGTCCAATCCTAAATGAATCCCAACTGACACTACCTGTGTGAGGCTGGGAAAGTCATTTAATCTTCTTTGTCCTCAGTTTCCTCAGCTATCAAATGAGACATTTGGACTAGGGGGTTTCTGAGATCCCTTCTGGCTCTGGAGCTTTGATCCCTTAATTGCTCAGAGAGCAAATGGGCCTATCTAGAATTTAAAGCTGGAAGAGACCTTAGAGGTCATTTCATTCAGTTCCTCATTTTGAGATGAAGACACAGGCTCAGAGAGGTGAGGAGTATGTCTGAGATCACAAAGAAATGGAGGAACAGACCTGAGACGGTAATATAGGTCTTTTAAGTAAAATTCAGTGCTCTTTTCACCATACATTATCAAAGCAACTTTGGTTTCCCCCCTCTTCTATCTTCAAGGCTTTCCAGAGAGCATCAGAGGTATTATGAAAAATGGGGCAGGTGTGGATCAATATCCCCCAGGAAACTCGGGCCAACTATCAAGGGAATATGCCATTCATGCTTTAGGAAGGCAGAGTAAAATGCTATTAAATTTGATGATACAACTAACTACCATTTAAATGGGCAGGCAATGGGGTCGCAAAATTATCCCAGGGAGATGAAGTGGGTCCTTGTGGGGGAATGAGGGGTCCTTATACACAAGGATAACTTTCACAGAATGTATATGAATTCAATCTAGCTTAGTGACTATAGGAATGAAACATGTAATTAACTGGAGGATTTCAGACTAATATGTCTAGTAGGATTGCTTATAAAAATAATAATCTACATTCAATATTTTTAATCCAATTCATGTTCAAATCAATAGATTACCCAATGATGTCACTGGTTCTCTTAAGAATGAGGGATAAACAGCAATAGCATTTGAAAATTACTTCATATATAGAGTGAGAGGTTAATCAGAGAAGCTTTATTAGTTGTCATGCTCTTTATATGTCATCTCTTTTCACTTTTGCAGTAAAGCCTTGTGAAGTAGGTGATTTTTTAAAATTTAAAATGGTTTATTTGAATTCTGATACATTTTATTTATTTATTCAATTAATTTGGGAAATTTTATTTAATTAATTTAAAATATTTTTCCATGGTTTTGATTCATGTTCTTTCCCTCCCCTCCCTCTTACCCCCTCCTGTAGCCTATGCGCAATTCCACTGGGTTTTACATGTGTCATTGATCAAGACCTATTTCCATATTATTGATATTTGCACTAGGGTGATACTTTAGAGTCTATATCCCCAATCATATCCCCATTGACCCATGTGATCAAGCAGGTGATATTATTTTTATTTTACAGATGAATAAAATGACTTGGAGATAATTCCACCAACAACTAGCATTTATAGTACTTTAAGATTTGTGAAATACTATCATAATTGTTAATTCATTTTTATTATCCCCATATTACAGAAGGAGAAACAATCATAAACACGTTAAATAAGAAACCTAAGGTCGCATATTAAGTCTGTGTCTGAAGCAGAAATTGAACTGAGATCCTCCTGACTCCAAAAATCCTGATATAAACATAATTGTCTAAATGACTTCCTGAGAGTTCACTTAGCTATTAAGTAGAGGAGATGGGATTTGAACTGCAAATGCTAATGCAATTGTTCATTGGAAGGCTCCTGCTCTACTGAATAAAAATTCTAGACTCCTTTGTATTATAGTAGAGTCATGGAGGAGAACTTGTTGCTGTTGGGTAGAAAGAGCTGGAGATAATTTGGGGCTAGGAGAAGAAAGAAAGGAAATGGTACCCCCAAAGCTATGGGAATACCCAGATAATCACACTGAGTAGAGATGGTGCTGCCCTGTGTACTTTCTATTATTTTTTAGAGGCCCAAGTGGGATCACCTTAGTGTGATGCCATGCTATTGCCTCTGGCAAAGCCTGGAGAGAATATGCAAGGTGATGCAGGGCTCCCTCCTGGCAAAGGTTCTAGGGCCATGGTGGCGGGTCTATGGCACATGTGTCAAAGGGGACACTCAGAACCCTCTTTGTGGCCACGTGTGCCATCGCCCCAGCACATATTTCTTCAGAGTTCATTACTAGAAAGCCAGAGGGATACAGGGTCAGGGTGCTCACCTCTCCCTCATCTAAGGGCATTTCTCACATCACTCATCCCTCTAAAAGGCACTCCATTGCTGTTAGGGTATGGAGTCTGATTGCGCTCCCTGGGATGTGTAATAGAGGGTATTTTTCAGTTGGTAAAGAATCAGAGAGGGAGAATGGAGTGCTCTCCCTAGCTGTCTCAAAGCCAAAGTCCCTCACTCCAACTGCCTCCCTCTGAATTCTCTTTCCCAGGATTCCAAGATTACTCTGCCCATCCCCCACTGCTGCAGTTGGGATCTTTGCAGCCATTCCAGGCTCTTTGCATGTCCAAAGAGTCTCTGAATTTCCTCCTCTCACACAGATGAGGACTTAGTTTAGAAGATGTGAGCTCTGTTTAGTTCTTATGCCCATTGAGCTTTTTTGGCCTTACTCTGCAGAAACATGGCTGTTGTAGGATGACCTAGGATTGAATGAACCCATGGGAGAAAAGGAGGTTGGAAATACCACAGACAGAAGCTGAAGAGACCTGAAGTTGTAGTAGAAATAATAAAAATAATAATAATAAAGGGCAGCACTTATAAAGCAACAACTGTATGCCATAACCTTTGCTAATAGCTTTAAAAATCTCTTATTTAAAACCAACAAGAACCACATGATTATCTCAATAGACGCAGAAAAAGCCTTTGATAAAATACAACACCCATTCATATTAAAAACACTAGAAAGCATAGGAATAGAAGGGTCGTTCCTAAAAATAATAAACAGTATATATCTAAAACCATCAGCTAATATCATCTGCAATGGGAATAAACTAGATGCATTCCCAATAAGATCAGGAGTGAAACAAGGATGCCCATTATCACCTCTACTATTTGACATTGTACCAGAAACATTAGCAGTAGCAATTAGAGAAGAAAAAGAAATTGAAGGCATCAAAATAGGCAAGGAGGAGACCAAGTTATCACTCTTTGCAGATGACATGATGGTCTACTTAAAGAATCCTAGAGATTCAACCAAAAAGCTAATCGAAATAATCAACAACTTCAGCAAAGTTGCAGGATACAAAATAAACCCACATAAGTCATCAGCTTTTCTATATATCTCCAACACAGCTCAGCAGCAAAAACTAGAAAGAGAAATCCCATTCAAAATCACCTTAGACAAAATAAAATACCTAGGAATCTATTTCCCGAGACAAACACAGGAACTATATGAACACAACTACAAAACACTCTCCACACAACTAAAACTAGACTTGAGCAATTGGAAAAACATTAACTGCTCATGGATAGGACGAGCCAATAAAATAAAAATGACCATCCTACCCAAACTTATTTATCTATTTAGTGCTATACTCATTGAACTCCCAAAACATTTCTTCACTGATTTAGAAAAAAACATAACAAAGTTCATTTGGAATAACAAAAGATCAAGGATATCCAGGGGAAATAATGAAAAAAAAACAAAACACAAGTGATGGGGGCCTTGCAGTCCCAGACCTTAAACTATATTACAAAGCAACAGTCATCAAAACAATTTGGTACTGGCTAAGAGACAGAAAGGAAGATCAGTGGAATAGACTGGGGGAAAGCGACCTCAGCCAGACAGTATACGATAAACCTAAAGATCCCAGCTTTTGGGACAAAAATCCACTATTCCATAAAAACTGCTAGGAAAATTGGAAGACAGTGTGGGAGAGATTAGGAATAGATCAACACCTCACACCCTACACCAAGATAAATTCAAAATGGGTGAATGACTTAAACATAAAGAAGAAAACCATAAATAAACTGGGTAAACACAGAATAGTATACATGTCAGACTTTTGGGAAGGGAAAGACTTTAAAACCAAGCAAGACATAGAAAGAATCACAAAATGTAAAATAAATAATTTTGACTACATCAAATTAAAAAACTTTTGTACAAACAAAACCAATGTAACTAAAATCAGAAGGGAAACAACAAATTGGGAAAAAATGTCCCTAAACAATATGCAGGGATCTAGGAGAAAAAACACTATTCATAAGCAGAGGATAAACTGTGGGAGTAGAAACACCGAGGAAAAGCAACTGCCTGACCACAGCGGTTGAGGGGACATGACAGAGGAGAGACTCTAAATGAACACTCTAATGCAAATATCAATAACATGGCAATGGGTTCAAATCAAGAACACATGTGATACCTAGTGGAATCACGTGTCGGCTATGGGGGGTGGGAGGGTGGAAAAGAAAATAATCTTTGTCTTTAATGAATAATGCTTGGAAATGATCAAATAAAATATGATAAAATTAAAAAAAATAAAAAATCTCTTATTTAATCTTCACAATGACTTTGGCAGGTAGATATTATTATCCCCATTAGGGGAAACTGAGGCAAACAGGCTATAGATGACTTGCCTAAGGTCACATAGTATCTGAGGTTAGATTAGCACTTAGGTTTCTTGATTCAAGGCTCGACACTATCCACTATAACTCTAGCTGCTTGAGGAGGTAGTGGACATGAAAAGAATAAGAAATTCTAGACTGCAGTTCTGAGGAAGACTGACTTCTTCTTGGACATCTGTTGTTGAATCATTTTTCTGGCATGTTTGACTCTTCATAATTCCTTTTGGGGTTTTCTTAGCAAAGGTACTGGAATGGTTTGCTATTTCCTTCTCCAGCTCATTTTAAAGATGAAGAAACTGAGGCAAACAGGGTTAAGGGACTTGTACAGGGTCACTCAGCTATTAAGTGTCTGAGACTGGATTTGCACTCAGGGAGAAGAATGATGTAGAACAAAAATGGGGAGAAGTTGGATAAAGATGCTAAATCCAGAAGCCCTTCAAAAGACTGTTATCGCCTTAGCTTAAGCTACCCAGCAGCAAGATTGACTCTATCTTTTTGAAGGCCTGTGAGAAATTAGGAAAGATTGTGCTTGGGGAGGGAATAATGGTGGTAAATTATCACACTGTAAAGCTCAAGAAGAAATGGGAAGCAAATATTTGTTTGTCTGTAGGGGCAGGCAGCTTCAAGTGATTTCACAGGCCTATCAGAGACTGGGGGCACAGAGCTTTTAGACTTGAATCAGTCATTTGTTTTTGAGGCACAGGCTTGGAAATGGTAAAGGAGTAAGTGGGGTGTGCTGTGAGCATGATTTCAGTGTGTTTGATTGAGAGAGGGAGGGAGGAAGGAAGGGAAGGAATCAAATAAATGCTAATATAGCCACACATTGCTTACACATTGAGGTCTTGAAGAAATTGTATGCAGGGGTAAAACAGATTTTATTTTTTACCACATACATGTTTATTTTCTGAGCTCTTCCTCATTTTTATGGGGAGTATAGATGATCTTCTTTTAGATGAGAACACAGTGGCCTCAGTACACTATGAATATGAAAGTTCAACAAGTTTACAAAAACCTGCAAGAGCAAGGAGACTTCTAAATGAATTATATTCTAAGAGTAGGTGAAAAAAAGAGTTCAGGAACTCCATTCAAGTAGCATCCTTGCTGGAGAGACCAAGCTAGGTGCTTGCATACATTGCCAAAAATTTGGCAAAACATTTCAACAAAAAAGTGGAATCAATTATGAGCAATGATATGGAAATGTGATATTACTTTCATAAAAGGCATTTTGTGGGGGTTTGTTGTAGTCTCTCTTCTGCCACTGATTGGCTCTGGAACATTGGGGGAGTCACAACATAGCTGAGATTCTTGTTTTTAGTATAGTGCCTGACTCTTTGTAACCTGATGGGGTTATGATGCTATCTATAGAGTTTTCTTGGCAAGGATCCTGGAGTAGTTTGCCATTTCCTTCTGAGACATTTCTCTGCAAAATGAGAGGGTTGGGTTAGATGATTTCTAGGTTCCCATCTAACTCCAGAGTGTCTAGTTCGCTCCTCTAGTTTTAGTACTCAGTTCAAAGGGGAGTCTAGGTATTTTTGAGGGTCATGCCATTGTTTTGTAATACATTTTCTGTAGTTTCCCAGACTCTTAGGGTCACATAAGCTTTTGACAAAATAGAAAGACTAGAGATAGTACTGGAGGTGTTGTCACTGACCCTGTGCATGGAGTCATTATCACCCAGTCCTTTGGTGTAGACTCTGCCTTTAAGCATTCATCAGCTTTAATCCAGACCACTGCATGAAACTTTCCATAGGAATACAAAGTGCATCAGGAAACACAAGCAAGCACAGACACACTTTAAAGTCATCAGTGGAGTTCGGTGCCTTTGAGATGGACTTTTCTGACACAACGAGGTCTTCTTTGATATTCTTTATCAGTACAGTTAGTTCTGCAGTTTGGTACAAGCTATTATAAAAGCTTCTGCCTAAGATAACTTTGCATTTATAAATTGTCTGGTGGCAGTTTCTAACTATGGAGAACAGAAGAAGGGAAGGTGGCATCTTTATTGTGGTCATATTTAGCATCTATTTCCTTTATTCTCTGTAGATCAATTATCCTAATTTCTTTATTATAATAATATAGTATTTCTGGGAAGACTAGTTTTTTCTCTAGGTTTTATAGCTTCCTAAAGTTGATAGGGGGGATATAACTTCCCCTTTTAGTTGAATGGGGTAGCCAGACTTGGCTGGGTGACAACAGGGAACACACAATGATAGGTATTCATTCCCAAGTTAATATCTGTTCTTTTTCTTTGGGGAAACTGTTTTCCTTATGAATCTTTCAATTGTATCATTTCATAAGACATACAGTACCTCATTCCATGGTTCCTCTCTGTGGGAGGGAACTTTTTTGCTTATTGTTAAAATCACTTGTTCTCTCTTCCCCTTCCTCTAGATTCTTGGAATGAAGCAGCTGAGGAAATTTCTTTACTTTGTTGGAATCATATTTAATGGCCTAATGTTGAACATAAAACATATACTGCTCACAGGTGTCTGCGTGAAGGTGAAAAAAAATAGCTACAATTGCTATTAATGTGCCATTTTCAACTCCCCAAGAGAGATTCTGCCTTTTTCAACTTGTATAATTCAGTTCCCTGATGTGTCCCCAGTGTCCACTGATTCCTCAACTCTGCCTGTTTCTAAGACAGCCTCTTTGTAGACCTGTTCAACATATCATATTATTTGAGTTCAATGGTGAGTACATCATAGATAATGAAAATATGGTATCATCAAAGATGAAAGACCTCTTTTCCCCTATCTAGAAATGTAAGATTTACTTGCCAAAGTGCCTTGCTTCCTTTTTTAGTATCCATTTCTCTCCATTTCCCCCAAATTGTGATTTTCATGAATTTCACAGGGGATGCCAGGGTTCTTACTCAGTTTCCTAATAGATTGCTACCCTGAGATATAAAAAAATGGGGAGGAGGAAGAACAGAAAACCTAAAACTTTATATATCATGGGAACTTTTCTCACATTGGTAACAATAATTATGCCTAGTAAAGACAAAATAAATTGCATTTTGGAAGCTGTATGATGAAAAATATCTGTATATAACATAATCTCAGAAAATGACACAAAAATGATAAAAATACTTATGATAAAACAAACTTATGATTAATAGACTAGGATGATGAGGAAACTATTGAGATATGAACTATACTGAATAGGCTTGCTAAACTAATTTACTGATACCTCTTTGAAGCTTTGGCTACTGTCCTGGACTTCATGATCTTCAGAAACTCATCCTTCGAGATGAAATCAACTCTAAAACTCATACCACCTCAGTACTCTTTGTCACTGGATATCTTCCTTCCTTCTAATTGGAGGGGGTGGAGTCTTGGTATTGGATAGTTCATCCTAGCTCCACCATCACTAGATGAGGCTACACAGGGCATTCACTACTTCATTTCCCTAGCTGGGTTTCATAAAGTCTCTTTGCTGATTACCCTTCCCTCCCTTTCAGCTTATTTTTATAGATTGTCTTCCATCATTAGATTGTGAGGTCCTTAAGGGCAGGGACTACATTATGCTTTTTCTTTGTCTCCCCAGGGCTTAGTACAGCCTTTGGCACGTAGTAGGCACTTAAATGTTTTTTGAATCTGATTCTGATTCTAATTGGAGCCTCATACTTATATCCTGAATTATTATGGACCAAGTTCATACTGGAAGATTGGGTAAAAGCATAGGTTCACAGGTAAAGCTCAGATCATGCCAACAGTCATGGCTATGGAATAAAGATATTCTAAAAATGTAAGTTCCTGGTTTTTGCATTTCTTCTTACATAATAATGAAGTAGTAGTTCATAGTGAATTTATTTATGGATTTGGAGTCAGGGAGATCTAGGTTCAATATCCTTCCCTATAGTAAGAAGTTGTCTGACCATGGATAAATTATATAACCTGCTTGGTGCTCAATTTTCTCATCTATAAAATAGTAATAACAATACCTGTATTATCTATATCATAGTTATTTTGGTACTTAAATGAGAAACCAGCTTTAAAACATTTTGCTAACCTCAGATTGACTTAAAAATGAAGATTATTATGGTTTAATTATAGTGCTACTCTTTTATATCATGAGGGTAGACATGCCAACAGAATTATTCATTCCAATAGTTTGGCATAAACTAGACATTAATTTCTTACAATATTCACCAAGATAAGATCAAGATAAATACATGATATAGACATAAAAAGAGATAGTATTAGCAAATTAGGAGAGTAGGGAACATATTATCTATCAGATTTATGGGCATGAGAGGAATTTTTGAGTACATAAGAGATGGAGAACATTGTGAGATGTAAAATGGATAATTTTGAATACACTAAATTGAAAAGTATTTATACAAATAAAACAAATGTTTCCAAGATTAGAAGGGAAGCAGAAAAATGTGGGAAACTTTTCATAGATAGTTTTTCAGATAATAGTCTCATCTCAGAAATATGAAGTATGACAGAGGCTGACACATAAAGAAAAAGTGCCAGGCTGAAGAGTGTTTGGAACTGATCACCTCGAGTGGGGAGAGGACTGAGGAGATCAGAATCTTGAGGAACAGAAGATTCTGGCTGGTAGAGGAGTTGGTCTCTCAGTTGAGAGAAGCTGGAGAGAGAAGGTAGAATAAAGACTTTCTCCTGAGGCTTACCAACTTTTCCCTGCTAGTGATTATAAATCTTCCCCCATCCCTAACATTTCCTAATTGAAAGGACTCACTGAAGCGAAACCCTGAGAAAAGGCATTTTGATTCTCTCTCAGACTTTACCTCAGCTCCTGTTGCTCTGGGTCTGAACCGTGGACAAGGGGCCAAACCCAGGGTCAGCCAATCTGATTTTCTCTCAGGCAGCTTAGGTTTCCAAGGCCTGAGTTTCCCCAAACTCAAGAGGGAGTGAAACGAGTTTTAGATAGAGACATGATCTCCCTTTCCCCACTTTCCTTTCCCATTCTTTTTCCTGCCAGTTATTCCTTGGTATTACCTTGATTGAGTTGACATTAAAGAAGTTATCTTTTTCCCAAGCTGTGAATCAAGTGTGAGTGAACAGATCAAGGGGAGAGAAGGAACCCTTTGGTCTCTAGTAGTGGAGGGTGGATAAGGGGGATAAGAGCAAATCTGGGAGAGCAGCCATAGCTAAGGAGGGAAGGCAGAAGGGGAAAATTTTTTAAACTCCCTCTCCTCTCTCTGAGCCAACCCTAAATATCAGTTGTCCTCTCCTAGATCCTGTTCCCTTTACCAATCCCCAAACCTGTTCTCCATTACATCTGCTGTCTCCCCTGAACCCCACTTTGAGAAGGGAGGTTTCCACTCTTTTTCTCTCTCTCTTAATACTGGAAGACCTCTCAAATACAGAAGAGAACTTTGTCAAATTTGTGGGACTAAAAGCCACCCCCAATTGATAATTGGACAAAAGATATGAATACACAGTTTGCAGATCAAAGTCATATATAGGTATGTGAAAAAATGCTCTAAATCACTACTGTCTAGGGAAATGCAAATCAAAACAATTCTGACATATCACCTCATACGCATTAGATTTACTAAAATGACAAGAGGACAAAATCACAAATGTTGGAGGAAATGTGGGAAAGTGGGGACATTAATACATTGTTGGTAGAACTGTGAACTGATCCAAAATTTTTGGAGAGCAATTTAGAATTATATCCAGAAAGCTATAAACTGTGTAAATCCTTGAGACTAGCAGTACCATGGCTTTGTCTATTTCCCAAGGAGATTAGGGGAAAAATAAAAGAAAGTATAAGTTCCAAAATATTTATAAAAGCTTTCTTTGTGGTAACAAAGAACTGCAAATTGAGGGGATAATCATCAATTGGGCAATGGCTGAATAAATTGTGCTATATGATAGTGATGTAATACCACTGAGCCATGAGAAATGATGAGCAGATTAATTCTATAAAAAAACTTGGAAAGAGCTATGTGAGTTAATGGAGAGTTGAATGAGTAAAACCAAGAGGACATTATATACAATTATGGATTTAATATTTGAAGAGTATTAATGTGAACATTCACCTCCATAGAATGAACTGAGAAGTGGATACATGAAAGGCATAATTTACATTCACATAAAACTGTTTGCCAGATGATGGTTTCTATGGTGTGTGGAGGAGGGAAAGGGGCTGAGATATTTAAAAATAGAACAATAAATAAATATTAAGGCAAAAAATAATTATTCTTTCCATCTTCAATTGTTTTATCTTAGTATCAAGGTATGCTTATTAAGTATCAAGGTAGAGAAGTAAAAATCTCCAGAAAATCTTTATTTTGATTCACCATTTATCACCAAAAACCCATCTGGTAGGATTGTATTAATATTTTTAACTGGACCTTCATTTGCTTTGGTAGAGGGATAACCTGAAAATTCATTAAAATGGCATTTCCACAACTTTTCCACAGTCTAAAGGAATTGTCTAGGTTACCTAGGGGTTAGGTGACTTTTCTAAGGTCACAGAGTCAGTGTGATGTAAAAATTAAAATTAATCATCAATAAATAAAATTATTTTATTTTAGGAGATTTATTAATGATCATTAGAATTAAAGGAATAAAAAGGATACAAAATAAAATGCTAAGTGCCCATGGCTAATTAGCCTGTTCAAGTCCCCCCACCCCACCCCACACTTACCACCATCATCCTTGCCAGCCAGCCAAAAACATCTGAGGCCTGTAATGCCCACTAAATTTATCCCCTGTCCACAGGAGGTATGTAATGACAAGAAGTCAGTGGGCTCCCAGGAAATGTAATTCTTTTTTAGGGTAACAGATTTTCAATTATACAGTGAGAAAGGCAGAACTTGAACCAAGGGTTTTCCAAATTCCTCTCTATCAACTATGCCAGCGCAAGGCATTGAGAAATAAATTAAATTTGGTTTCATGGCCTCCATGCTCATCTCTTCATTGCCAGTATATCTTTGTAGTCTTGATATGCAAAGAAACATAGAACCAGACTGTGTTAGCTTGTTTGTCAGTTGGTTAGTATTCTCCATACGTGAAAAGAACAAAGATGATATCATGACTGATGTCTCTTGACTCCTGCATAAATTAAATCTAAATGAGGCAGAATTTTGCAAAATCATTGCCTTCACTCTCTGTTCCAGACATGGAAGTCCATTAGAAAGACAGAAGTCAAGATGGCTACTGATGGACAAGGATGCAGTGGATGATCTTGGCTTCTCCGATTTCCAATTAAGCTCTAAGCACTCCACAGCACTTACTTCTGCCACCATCTTGGCCTTGGAAGCAAATCATTCTCATCTACCCTTTTCGTTTGGTTAAGTCATCATATGCCTGAGGTAGACACCTTCCTAATTCATCTGCCTCATATGTTTGAGTCCTGTCAGTTACCCTCAACCTAGTTTAGTCCATCTGTCAAGCAGTTTCATTAGGGTATGACTGCTGCACTTTGCTATATCTTCTTGGAGCCACAGGGAAGAGTGGGGAAGTCCTGAAAAAGGCCCAACAAAGGTACCAGCCTACCTTTTACACCCTTGGCATACACTAAACAAATAGAGACAGCATGTATTAGCTTGGATTGACTATGGGTCAGTTACTTAGGAGAGGATGGAATGCCATATATGATTGAGCTGGCCTAATTTTATTGTTGAAACAATCTAATCTAAAACAAGCCAGGATCATCCTCAAAAGATTAGAGGTTGTGTTAAACACAAATCTGGAGAAATGGATTATAAGAATATGTTGCTAAGAAACATGCAGTTGCTAACTTCTATTAGAAGTCAATTCCTTAATCTGTCACAAGATAACTTCTCAGCAGATAAGATATGCAAAACACCCTGAATTCTGCAAAAGGAAGGTGTTCCATAAAAATGTCAGCTGTTATATTGCTACCTTTGTTACTGCAAATCATGCAGTGTTTGAGACAAAGGTTTCCATGTGATCTATCCAGTGTGCTGAAAGGCTGAACAGCACTGATAGAGCAGTCAGTGTAAACTTCTCCCAGGGGATAAGAAAGAGCTTGCATTTTTCACTATTAAACTCTGTAGACAATCTTCAGTATAAATTTGCCCTTGGGCATTTCCCAAAGACAAAAGCATTACAGATAAAAAGTGAATCCTACCTCTGACACAGCACAAGTCCATCAATGTCTCCCTTTCTTACTTTGCTCTTTTCAGAATAAGAGTAGAATTCTTTTGAACTTATTATGTGGCTTGTTGAATTGTTAATTTCATATTCTGCCACATCATGTAATTTAACAAATGGTTATATGCCTACTATGTGCCAGGCATCGGTACTAATTGTGATTATTTCAATGAACACAACACCTGAATCTTGATGTAGGCTATAGAAGTCTAAGATTTGTAACTCTTACCATACTTATGGAATATAGGGAATTATAGAAGGACAAAATTAGCCTTGTCCAGATCAGAAAGACTTCATCCTCAAATGTATATAGAAATTCAGGCTCCTGAACTTCTCCCAACCCCAAGTATGTCATGTTATTTCTGGGTAGCTCTCAAGTTCCCAATTTTTAGGAAAAGGGTGGGGAGGAAATGAAACTCATTCTTATTTTGCTTGGCAAGAACGGACAGAACTAGTAGTAGTGATGGGTGGAAGTGAGACTGGTATCAGTTTGATAGAAGGAAGAAATCCCCAATGATGTAGAGAGAGTATCCAGGGAGGACTAGAATCTTTGGTGTGAGAACTTGCTGAGCTCTTTTCAGGGATGTTAATCCACCTGTAGTGTACAGCTTTTACCTAACTCTCATCTGTTGTTTGAAGAAGCTGTAGAATGCAGAGTGGCCATTACACCAGTGTAACCATATTGGTAGATGGGTTAAACTAGGCTGAATGTAATTGACAGACCTCAAACCCATTGGTGAGTTAGGTAGGAACCCCCCTCCCCCCAAGCAGGTGAAGACTGCCCCTGAAGAAATGGGCAGACTAGAACAATTTATTCTAATGACCCTGAAGGCAGTTGAAGAAAGGCACTATGAAGTGCTCAGAACTTAGTCAGACAACTTCTGGGCATGTCAAGACATTACCCTTGTGATGTGATAATTTTTAAAAATGAAGATTAAAAACAACAGTAGTAGTCATGCATAGTTCCATATTAGGCATATTATAAAAGAAAATGAAGACAATCCCCACCAAAATAAAATTATCAAGATTTGCTTTGACTTACATTCAGACTCCGTCAGTTCTTTCTTTGGAAGTAATAGCATTTTTCATTTTAAGTTCCTCATAATTGTCTTGGATCTTTGTATTGTTGGGAATAGCTATGTCATTCACAGTCGATCATCATGCAATATTGCTGTTATTGTATGGAGCATTCTCTTAGGTCTATTTACTTTATTTTGTATCAGATCCCATAGATCTTCCCAAGTCTTTCTGAAACCAATCTGCTTATTATTTCTTACAGCACAATAGTATTCCAACACAATCATTTACTATAACTTGTTTAACCATTCCTCAATTGAAAGGCTTCCCTTTGATTTCTAATTTTTTTGCCACCACAAATATTTGTATACATATAGGTAATTTTCCTCTTTCTTTGATCTTTTTGGGATAAAAGCCTAGTAATGTTTTACTGGGTTAAAGTGTATACACAATTTTATATTCCTATAGACTCAATTAGTTCATAATTCCATCAACAAAATGTCTTTTTTTTCTATATCCTCTCCAACATTTATCATTTTCCTTTTTGTGTCATATTCACCAACTGGATAGGTGAAAAGTGCTATCTCATAGCTTTTTCAATTTGTATTTCTCTAATTAATGGATGTATTAGAGCATTTTTTCATATGTCTTTTGATAGCTTTGATTTCTTTTTCTGAAAACTTCATATTTATATGCTTTAACTACTTATTTTGGGAATGATACCTATTCTTACAAATTTGACATAACTCTCAATATATTTGAGATATGAGGGCTTTTTTAGAGAAATTTTTTAAAATTCCCTAGTTCCCTGCTTATCTTTTAATCTGTATTGGTTTTGTTTGTGTAAAATTTTTAAAATTTAATATAATTAAAATTATACATTTTACAATCTGCAATGCTCTCTGCCTCTTGTTTGGTCAAATATTCTTTCCTTATTCATGGGTTTGACAGGTAAAGTATTCCATACTCCCATAATTTGCTCATGATTTCACCCTTTGTGTATACATCATGTACTCAATTTGACCTTATCTTGGCATATGGTGTAAAAAGTTGATCTATACCTAGTTTCTGCCAAACTACTTTCCATTTTTTCCAGCAGTATTTTTTATCAAATATTGACTTCTTTTTCCAAAAGCTTGGATCTTGGGTTGAGCAAACATTAGATTACTTTGGCCATTTATTATCATATATTGTGTACCTAAAGTATTCCATTGATTTGCTACTCTATTTCTTAGTCAATACCAGATTTAAGGTGTTCTTTTATAATTTTCCATTCATTTCCTTTTTTTCTGCATTGATTGGAGCTCTCTTAAAAGGCATATTGGACATTTATAAAATAGTATAGACTCTTTTGACTGGACTTTTTTAGCTGGAGTCAAGAAGGGACAATGATGACTGCCATACCACAGCAGGAAACCTGATCCAGTGGGCTGGGACCTTGGATGTTTTCCCAGATTCCTTGGTGGAAGGTGTGCAACCCATTTCCAGCCCCCACCCCCCTTGATTCTGAGTTCCTTTTTCCATCTGCTTACCTTTCCTCTGTGTACTGGCTTCCTCCCCATTGTTATTCCTAAACTCCTTCACTTCCTGTGATTTATGGCCTGGCAAGAGTCCTATGAATCTTAAGGAGAACTTTGAGGTCCCTTAAGATTAGCTGTGCCATGGAGGCCCTAGAACAGCCTTTTCAGCTTGTTTTATTTTATTCCCATTTAACTATTATTTATAACCAGAAGATGATTCAGCTGTGAATTGACCCAAACCTTCACCTGAAACTCAAATACACCACAACTAGCTTGAACTTTCTTTGAGGTTTAATTAACTTTTTAAAATCCCTCTGCACTGCCTGGTTGCAGGTTGCAAGCAGAGGAGCAGAGTACCAAAAGGAAAGATGTTATCATATTTTCCACATGGTTGCAAGAAGAATATACCCATGTGAGATAGGGGAGACCAAACAAACAATGGTAAGTATAGTACTTTCACTTCCTCCCTTAAGCTGGGGAACACATACTGAGGTGAATTTTCTAACCCTAGAAATAGAGAGACAGATCTTTCTTTTCTTTTGGAGTCTCCAAGGAAGAGGTAGGAATTTGGCTGTTTATATCAGGGATTCGGGTAGGCATTGTTAAAGCTGAATTCCCAGCTAAGTCAATAACAGACAGAAGACTTTTTTTCTATTAATTTTAGAATGCAGAAAGGACCCTCATTATATAGAGTGAAAGATGGGAGATTTTAGAGATGGATACCTCTCATTTTAAGGATTTGAAAACCAAGTCTTAAAGTAGTTAAGTGGTATGTCTAAGACTACAAAGGTTAAAACAGGCATGGGATTTTTTTAACCCAGTTCCTTTGATTTAAAATCCAGACCTTATTCTACTGAATCATGATATATTAGCATATATTGGGAATCTACTTTCTTCCAGTCTCTCTTCTTGCCTGCTTATCACTACCACGTTATTCTACTTAATACATAATATTTCTTTTTTGTAGGTCTATAGGGATATGTAGGTTCTTTACCTTTTATGTTATAAAAATGAACTCATAGTTTGTTATGAATAAAATTATTTTTATATGAAGACAATACTAAATTTATAAGTATTTATTCATAAAGAGAAAGAAAGTGAGAAATAGGGTTTCCAGCCTTTCTAACTTAAAGTAAGTCCCTAGTCAAGTTAATTCTGCTCTATCAGGTCCCAGATTCCAGCCTGGCATGGTCCCCAACACACTGCTTGACAGAGATGACTACATAGATAAGCCAGACAGCTGAGGGGTGGTTGATTTCACAATCCCAAAGAAATGGCAGAGAGCCCTATGAGCTTCACTCACTGGCTTTTCAAGCTCAGTCTAAAACCATCCCACAGGATTCTTCAGTTGGCCCAAGGTTTCACCTCAATCCCCATATTTCACATCCCCTGATTTCCATGATTTATGCCAGTCAGGAATCTTGCTTGCCAGGCTGGCAGATTAAGACACATGACTCCAATGGCCACTTATTGGGGGTGAGTCTTCCAGGACTGGACTGGGTTGAAGGTCTCCCAGATTTTTAATTCTCACAGTTATATTTAAAATAACAATGATCTATATAACATTTTAATTCTTCATGTGTACTCTACCTTAAAAAATTAGAATAAGTAATATTTTCATAATCACTTCAATATGGTTGTGAAAATCTTTTGGATAGAAATTAGAAGACTTAGATTCCAATGAGTTCTTTCCTATATTTTTACTCTGTGACCTGGGGAAAATCCCTTAATTTCTTTTGGTTTCATTATATTCATCAATAAAATGAAAGAACTGAACTAGATGATTTCTTAGGTACTTTCTTGCTCAAAATCCTGCAAATCTACTATAACAGAGTATGAGGTAAGAATCTGTTCTTTTCATGTCACTATAGTCATAATAGTCAGAATGGAGTCTGGCTTTTGAACCATGATAATAATACGGGGATCCTCCCATTTTAAAAGATTGATAACCTTGAAGCATTCATTGTCTATTGGCTTGTTCAAGATCATTTGCCTATTAGTGGTTTAATAAATATTTGGTCAATACTGATAGAATTCAGTTTTAATGAGGTGTCTTGATTCTATACAAATAATTCTAGTTCTAAATTCACCTATGTGCAGACCTAGTTCTCTCCTGAACTTGAGTTCCACATTTATAATTGATATTTTGAACTAGATGACCCATAGGTATCTCAAACTCAACTTATCCCAAACATAACTCATTATATTTCTACATCCCTGCTTCCACTCTCCCTCTACACTAAGTCTACTTTTCTGAATTTTCTTGTATCTAATAAAAGTTTTATGATTGTTCCAGTCATCCAAGTTCACAACTTTGGTGTAATGATTGGATTCTTATCCTTCTCCCCCAATATCCTTGATTAAATATTCTTATTTCTCCCCCACAGTATCTCTCTCATCTGTTTCTCTCTACTTGAATCATGGGTAGAAGCTCTCATCATCTTTTATCTAGATTATTGTAATAACTGCCTAATTGGTGTCCCTACATTCTTTTTCCCTATTCCAATACATTTTATATACAACTGCCAAATTGAATTTCCTGAAGCATAGATCTGACCATGTCACTACTTCAATCAATAAAATCTAATGACCCTCTTTACCTCTAGTAGAAAACATAAACTTCCCACTTTTGACATTTAAAGCTCTTTACAACTTGGCCTCAACATACTTTTCTAGCATTATTTCACATTATTTTCTTTCACATGCTTTGCACTCCAGTAATGGCTGACCTTATTGTTCGCCATATATGACTATATAATCCCCTGCCTCTGTGGTTTTACTTTGGCTCTCTCCCATTACTTTGAAGCATTTTTTTTTATTTTTTACTTCTTAGGAACTCTGCTTTTCTAAAGAATCAGCATAAGCACCATCATCTATCTATATGAGGACTTTTACAATCTAGCTAATTGGTATTAATTAAATTAAATTAATTAATTAATCCTGCAATAACTTTATATACCCATTTTGTATGTACTTCTTTTTTCCAATAGAAGTTCAATTTTTGAGGATAAGCACTTTTGTCATTTGTCTTTATATCCAGTACCTAGCAGTGTCTGTGTGAAACACAGTGAAAATATTCAATAAATGTGTATTGCTTGCTTGCTTAATTGATATAGTATTTCCTAACATTTTTTTTTAAATTTTAATATTATTTTATTTGGTCGTTTTCATACATTATTAACTGGAAACAAAGATCGTTTTCTTTTCCTCCCCTCCCCTCCCCCCCCCCCGCCTTTCCCTCTCCCATAGCCGACGCATGATTCCACTGGTTATCACATGTGTTCTTGACTCGAACCCATTTCCCTGTTGTTGGAGTTTGCATTATAGTGTTCATTTAGAGTCTCTCCTCAGTCTTATCTCCTCCAACCCTGTAGTCAAGCAGTTGCTTTTCAGCAGTGTTTTTACTCCCACAGTTTATCCTCTGCTTGTGGGTAGTATTTTTTTTTTTAGATCCCTGCAGATTGTTCAGGGATTGCATTGATACTAATGGAGAAGTCCATCACCTTGGATTGTACCACAATGTATCAGTCTCTGTGTACAATGTTTTCCTGGTTCTGCTCCTCTCGCTCTGCATTACTTCCTGGAGGTTGTTCCAGTCTCCATGGAACTTCTCCACTTTATTATTCCTTTTAGCACAATAGTATTCCATCACCAACATATACCACAATTTGTTCAGCCATTCCCCAATTGAGGGGCATCCCCTCATTTTCCAATTTTTGGCCACCACAAAGAGCGCAGCTATGAATATTTTTGTACAAGTCTTTTTGTCCATTATCTCTTTGGGGTACAAGCCCAGCAGTGCTATGGCTGGATCAAAGGGCAGACAGTCTTTTATCGCCCTTTGGACATAGTTCCATATTGCCCTCCAGAATGGTTGGATCAATTCACAACTCCACCAGCAATGAATTAATGTCCCCACTTTGCCACATCCCCTCCAGCATTCATTACTTTGCATAGCTGTCATGTTAGCCAATCTGCTAGGTGTGAGATGATACCTCAGAGTTGTTTTGATTTGCATCTCTCTGATTATAAGAGATGTAGAGCACTTTTTCATGTGCTTATTAATAGTTTTGATTTCTTTGGCTGAGAATTGCCTGTTCATGTCCCTTGCCCATTTGTCAATTGGAGAATGGCTTGATTTTTTGTACAATTGATTTAGTTCTTTATAAATTTTAGTAATTAAACCCTTGTCAGAGGTTTTTATGAAGATTGTTTCCCAATTTGTTGCTACCCTTCTGATTTTGGTTACATTGGTTTTGTTTGTACAAAAACTTTTTAATTTGATGTAATCCAGATTATTTATTTTGCATTTTGTAATTCTTTCTAATTCTTGCTTGGTTTTGAAGTATTTCCCTTCCCAAAGGTCTGACATGTATACTATTCTGTGTTCGCCTAATTTTCTTATAGTTTCCTTCTTTATGTTCAAGTCATTCATCCATTTTGAATTTATCTTGGTGTAGGGTGTGAGGTGTTGATCTAAGCCTAATCTTTCCCACACTGTCCTCCAATTTTCCCAACAGTTTTTATGAAATAGTGGATTTTTGTCCCAAAAGCTGGGATCTTTGGGTTTGTCATATACTGTCTTGCTGAGGTTGCTTGCCCTGAGTCTATTCCACTGATCCTCCTTTCTGTCTCTTAGCCAGTACCAAATTGTTTTGATGACCGCTGCTTTATAATATAGTCTGAGATCTGGGACTGCAAGACCCCCTTCCTTTGTATTTTTTTTCATTAATTCCCTGGATATCCTTGATCTTTTGTTCTTCCAAATGAACTTTGTTATGTTTTTTTCTAAATCAGTAAAAAAAATTTTTGGAAGTTCCATGGGTATGGCACCAAATAGATAGATGAGTTTGGGTAGGATGGTCATTTTTATTATATTGGCTCGTCCTACCCATGAGCAGTTAATGTTCTTCCAATTGTTCAAGTCTAGTTTTAGTTGTGTGGAAAGTGTTTTGTAGTTGTGTTCATATAGATCCTGTGTTTGTCTCGGGAGATAGATTCCTAAGTATTTTATTTTGTCTTGGGTAATTTTGAATGGGATTTCTCTTTCTAGTTCTTGCTGCTGAGCTGTGTTGGAATTATATAGAAATGCTGATGACTTATGTGGGTTTATTTTGTATCCTGCAACTTTGCTAAAGTTGTTGATTATTTCAATTAGCTTTTTGGTTGAGTCTCTAGGATTCTTTAAGTAGACCATCATGTCATCTGCAAAGAGTGATAATTTGGTCTCCTCCTTGCCTATTTTGATGCCTTCAATTTCTTTTTCTTCTCTAATTGCTACTGCTAGTGTTTCTAATACAATGTCAAATAATAGAGGTGATAATGGGCATCCTTGTTTCACTCCTGATCTTAATGGGAATGGATTTAGTTTATCCCCATTGCAGATGATATTAGCTGATGGTTTTAGATATATACTGTTTATTATTTTTAGGAATGACCCTTCTATTCCTATGCTTTCTAGTGTTTTTAGTAGGAATGGGTGTTGTATTTTATCAAAGGCTTTTTCTGCATCTATTGAGATAATCATGTGATTCTTGTTGGTTTGCTTGTTGATGTGGTCAATTATGTGGATAGTTTTCCTAATGTTGAACCAGCCCTGCATCCCTGGTATGAATCCTACTTGATCATGGTGGATGACCCATCTAATCACTTGCTGGAGTCTTTTTGCTAGTATCCTATTTAAGATTTTTGCATCTATATTCATTAGGGAGATTGGCCTATAGTTTTCTTTCTCTGTTTTTGGCCTGCCTGGCTTTGGAATTAGTACCATGCTTGTGTCATAAAAGGAGTTTGGTAGGACTCCCTCTTTGCTTATTATGTCAAATAGTTTGTATAATATTGGGGTTAACTGTTCTCTGAATGTTTGATAGAATTCACTGGTGAATCCATCAGGCCCTGGGGATTTTTTCTTAGGCAGTTCTTTGATGGCTTGATGGATTTCAATTTCTGATATGGGATTATTTAAGAAAGCTATTTCTTCTTCTGTTAGTCTAGGCAATTTATATTTTTGTAAATATTCATCCATATCACCTAGGTTGGTATATTTATTGCCATATAGTTGGGCAAAGTAGTTTTTAATGATTGCCTTAATTTCCTCTTCATTTGAGGTGAGATCCCCCTTTTCATCCTTGATGCTATTAATTTGCCTTTCTTCTTTCCTTTTTTTAATTAAATTAACCAGTACTTTGTCTATTTTGTCTGTTTTTTCAAAGTACCAGCTTCTAGTCTTGTTTATTAGCTCAATAGTTCTGTCACTTTCTATTTTATTAATTTCTCCCTTAATTTTTAGGATCTCTAGTATGGTTTTCTTCTGGGGGTTTTTAATTTGTTCATTCTCAAGTTTTTTGATTTGCATTTCCAATTCCTTGGTCTCTGTCCTCCCTAATTTGTTAATATATGCACTCAGGGATATGAATTTTCCTCTAAGTACTGCCTTGGCTGCATCCCATAAGGTTTGAAAGGATGTTTCACCGTTGTCATTTTCTTCAACGAAATTGTTAATTGTTTCTATGATTTCTCCTCTAACTATCCGATTTTGGAGTATCATGTTATTTAATTTCCAATTAATTTTTGATTTGGGTCTCCATGTACCCTTGCCGATCAATATTTTAATTGCCTTGTGATCTGAAAAGGCTGCAGTTAATATTTCTGCTTTTCTGCATTTAAGTGCCATGTTTCTATGACCTAGTGTATGATCTATTTTTGTGAATGTGCCATGTGGTGCTGAAAAGAAGGTGTATTCTTTTTTGTCCCTATTTATTTTTCTCCATATGTCTATTAATTCTAATTTTTCTAAGATTTCATTCACCTCTTTTACCTCTTTCTTATTTATTTTTTGATTTGATTTATCTAAATTTGATAGTGGTTGGTTCAAGTCTCCCACTAATATGGTTTTACTGTCTAATTCCTCCTTCAATTCTCCTAGTTTCTCTATTAAAAATTTGGATGCTATACCATTTCGTGCATACATGTTGATTAGTGATATTTCCTCATTGTCTATACTTCCTTTTAGCAGAATATATTTACCTTCCCTGTCCCTTTTGATCAGGTCTATTTGTACTTTGGCTTTGTCAGATATCATGATTGCAACTCCTGCCTTCTTTCTATCGGTTGAGGCCCAAAAGGTCTTACTCCAACCTTTAATTCTAACCTTGTGAGTGTCAACCCGTCTCATATGTGTTTCTTGAAGACAACATATGGTAGGGTTTTGTGTTCTAATCCAATCTGCTATTTGTCTGCGTTTTATGGGTGAGTTCATCCCATTCACGTTCAAAGTTATGATTGTTATTTGTGGATTCGCTGGCATTTTGATGTCTTCCCCTAGTTCTGACCTTTCTTCTTTAGCTTTCTCCTTTTGAACCAGTGATTTACTTTAGGTCAGTCCCCCTAGTCCCCTCCCTTGAGATGCTTCCCTTTCTAGCCCCTCCCTTTTTATGCTCCCTTCCCCTCCCCCCTCTCCTTCCCTCCCTTTTTGTACTCCCTCCCCTCTCCCCCTCCTTAATTTTCCTTTCTTTCTTGCCCTAATGGATAAGATAGAATTCAGGATCCCACTGGATCTAGATGTTCTTCCCTCTCAGATTTGATTTCACTGAGAGTA
The DNA here is from genome assembly GCF_027887165.1 of Monodelphis domestica. Taxonomy (NCBI): domain Eukaryota; kingdom Metazoa; phylum Chordata; class Mammalia; order Didelphimorphia; family Didelphidae; genus Monodelphis; species Monodelphis domestica. The sequence continues at coordinate 525,887,065 of NC_077227.1, forward strand.
AGGTTTAAGTAATTCCACTTCACGCTCTCTTCCTCTCCTTCTCATATGAGAGTTCTTCCCCTCCCCTTCCCATGTGTATCTTTATATGGGAAAGTTTATTCTATTGATTCCCCCCCTATTTCTTGAAGTTAATCTTAGTATTATCACGGTTCCCCCCTCCCTTTTCCTTTTTTTGCCCCAACTTTCCCCAAATCTTCTTAATTCCCCAATCTTTCCCTATGCATGTTTCTTCTAACTACTCTTATGATGATACAATTTATGAGAGTTACACAAAACATTTTCCCCACATATTAATATATATAATTAGATGTAAATGTAGTCCTTATAGAAGAGAGTTTGACTTAAAGAGAAAGATAAGATTTATCTCCTTTTCCCTTTCTTTCATATTTACCTTTTCATGTTTCTCTTGCTTTCTGTGCTTGGATATCGAACTTTCCACAGAGCTCTGGTCTTTTCTTAGCAAATGCTTGGAAATCTTCTATTTTGTTGAATGCCCATACTTTCCCCTGGAAGTATATAGTCAGTTTTGCTGGGTAGTTGATTCTTGGTTGGAGACCCAGCTCTCTTGCCTTTCTAAATATCGTGTTCCATGCTTTGCGGTCTCTTAGTGTGTTAGCCGCTAAGTCATGTGTGATCCTTATGGGAGCCCCCTTATATCTGAAGCTCTTCTTCTTGGCTTCTTGTAGGATTTTCTTCTTTACTTGGAAGCTCTTGAATTTGGCAATTACATTCCTAGGCGTTGTCTTTTGGGGATTTAGTATAGAAGGTGTTCTATGAATCCTTTCTATTTCTATTTTGCCCCCTTGCTCCAGAACGTGGGGGCAATTTTCTTTTATAATCTCCTCTAGAATAATATCCAATTTGTTGTTTACCTCTGGTTTTTCTGGGAGACCGATGATACGGAGATTTTCTCGTCTTCCTCTGTTCTCCAGGTCCGTGACCTTCTCAGTGAGATATTTTATGTTATTTCCTAACATTATTAAAATCTAAAACTTTAGCCAAAATTAAATTCTTTCCCACTGCCACTTTCAGGCTCTCCCTTATAACACAATCATTCAATAACCCATCCTTCTTTGACCTTCTTGAATCCATTATTCATTACTGAATTAAGATTCTGATGTCTACTGTCTACTGTCTCTAGAAAACTTTCCTTTTCTCTTGAGTTTTGTTCCTAGATCATAGTCTTTCCTCTCCAACTTTTGTCTTTATTTTAGGAGACTTCAACATACATATTAGAAGTTCCTCAAGTACCATAATCTCCTGATTACTCAACTCTATTTTCCATGCTGAATTCTTCCACCCAAGAGAGGGTACCTTTGATCTGGCCATCATCTACAAGTGCTCCACATTCATTTTCACAAACTCCAAATATTATTGGATATTGATCTGATCATAATATGTTGTAATTCCTCATCTTCTTCTGTCTTCCAATTCTCATCTCTGTTCTTCATCTTTACTGTGACCTCTATTCCCTTGTTACTACACTAGTTCTTTTCCAGACCATCACCTCTTTACTGACTGCACTCTTTTTCCTTACACATTTCAACACCCCCCACCCCCAACCAACTAGACTCTATACTGGCATATGCTATCAAGTCCCTTTAGCCCTTATCTTTTTGAAGAACTTGTTCTCTCAGTTCTTGGATTACTCCCACCATCCTTTGCTTTTACTCCTATGCATGTGCTGCTTAAAGAAGCTAGAAAACACTGAAACTATGATATCTGGATATAGTAAAAGATTTGTGTTATGTAATCTCAACTGGGCCCTCACTGCAGAAAGGCAATCCTTTTATACCTTTGTAATTAATTCACCATCATCTTCATCACAGATATGCTTCTACATCTATTTATCACTCAAGTCTTCCTTATTTCTACTCCATCTTCTCAGCTGAGAACCTTGCCTCATCCCATTTATATCTGAAAACAACTTTTTAGGTTCTTAAAACATTTTTGAGTTCCAATTCTCTCCTCCTTTTCCATCCTCTCTCTATTTCTCCCAACCTTTCTCCCTCCCTCAGATGCTAATTTTTTAACATGTGCAAAAATAAAACATTTTTCCATTTTGTGAAAAAAGTTCAAATAAAAAAAAAGCTGAAACAGAAAGAAAATGTAATGTAGCATATTTCATTCTGTTTTCAGACTCAATCAGTTCTTTCTCAGAGGTAAGATGGCATTTTTCATCATAAGCCTCTGGGATTGTCTTGAATCACTGCATTGCTAAAAATAACTAGGCCATTCACAGTTGTTCTTCCAAAAAGATTGCAGTCACTGTATACAATGTTCTTCTGGTTCTGTTTACTTTACTTTGCATTAGTTCATTTAAATCTTTTCAGATTTATACAAATCATCTTGCTTGTCATTTATTAAAAAAATAAAATTAAAAGATACTTTATTTTCCTAAGCATAAGTAATAACAATCCTCAACATATATTTTCTGAAATAATAAGATCCAAAATGTCTCTCTCCCTCCCTTCCCTCCATACTTTCAGATATTATAAGGAATTTGATCTGGATTATATATGTATTACCATGATTTCATGATAATACTTTCATATTGGCATGTATTTGAGTATTTCATATTGGCCTTATACTACTATCTCCTCCAATTCCATTTAACATGAAGATGTGGCCCTTCTTTCAAAAGCACAAATGCACAAATGATCTTATTCCCACCTGTCTTTCCCAGCATATTGCACACTCTGTCATCCTTATTTTGCTGATTTTCAGTCTTTCCCTCTTTATGGCTTCCCTATAACCCACAAACATGCATGGGCATTCTCTCCATTTTCAAAAAGAAACCCTCTCACTTAATCATTTCATACCAGCTAGCTATTGTCCTATATGTATCCTCCCTTTTGTGACTAAATTCTTTGAAAAAGTCATCTACACTTGATACTTCCACTTGCTTTTGTCTTGGCTTCTTCTTAGCTCTTTACATTCTAATAACTAATTGCATTATTAAATTAAAACCACACTCCCCTTTAATTTAAATAATAGCCTATGTAATTTCTCCTTCCACAGATTGTGAGCTCTTTGTGGGACTGCCTTTGTCTTCTTTTGGTATCTCCAGGACTTAGCTATAGGCTCTTAAATAAATGTTTATTGCTTGATTGACCTTTCTCATCCTTCTTGACCTCTGCTATCTTTGACATTGTTGATCCCCCTCTTTTCTTTTATATAATCTCTTCTTTAGATTTGCATGGCATTGCTCTTTCCTGATTCTTTTCCTGCCTACTAAAATACTCCTCAATACTGTTTATTGAAACTTTGTCCATGTTACATCTGCTGATCACGGGGTCCTTCAAAGCTCTATCCTGGACCCCTTTATACTGTTTTATATCACATGGTGATCTCAGGTGATGCTTTAGATTCAATTATCATCTCTATATAGATGGTATATTAGTTCATCTCTAACTTTTCTCCTAACCTTCAATTTTTAGCATCTCTAACTACATTCTAGACTCTAAAATAGAATGCCCTGTAGGCATTAAAAACTCAAGATGTCTACAAAGGATCTCATGTTCTCTTCCAAACACCCTTCTCCCTTTATAACTTCCTTAGTACTATGAAAGGTATTATGAACCTCTCAATTATCCAGAATCAAAAATGTTATCCTAACTACTCTTCATCTCTAGCTCTTCTCTGTATGCAACAATTCACTAAATCCTATCGTCTCTACCTTGGTAACATTTCTTGTATGAACCTCCTTTTCTCTTTGTTCCTGCCACAATTCTGGTACAAGCCTTTATTACCTCATGCTTGTACTATGGCAATAGACTTCTGATTGATCTTCTTGCCTCATATATCTCCCCAGTCTAGTACATCCTCCATTCAGCTGTCAAATTGATCTTGAGAAAGCTCAGGTTTAATGGTGTCATTCCCCTATTCAATAAACTCTGGTGACTCCCTATTACCTCCAGGATTCAATATAAAACCCTCTGTTTGACTTTTTGATCTCTCTATGACCTGGTTTCTTTCTTCATTTCTAAACTCATACTTTACTCTCTTCCAAATACTCTGCTATTCAGTGAAAATGGCCTTTCTACTATTTCTCAAACAAGACAGTCCATCTCTTGAGTCAGTTCAATTTAACTGGAAGTCTCCTGTGCCTGGAACTCTTTCCTTCCTCACCTCTACCCTTTGACTTTCCTGGTTTCTTTCAAATAGCAGAATGTCTCACCTACCACAAGAAACTTTTCCCAGGCCTCCTTAACCTTACTGTCTTTCCTTTGAGATTTTCTCCAATTTCCCAGTATATAGCTTATTTGTATAACAGATGTTTACAGCTTGTCTCCCTCATTAGACTATGAGCTTAGAACAGAGACTATCTTCTGCCTTATTTTCCCAATCACTATGCATAGCATAGTGCATGACCCACTAAGCAGGAAGTTAATAAATGTTTCTTGACTGCCTGTTGCTGTATTTTAAAGAGATAAATATTTATGAAACATGCTTGCAAATAAATTGTCCAAGGAGTGTTGCATAAAAGGAGACCTTTACAGACTCCATAGCAGTGTCATTTGAATGGATAAATCATTAGGTGCTGACATTTCATTAAGATATTATATTTTCCACTTTTCTTCAAAGGCCATGTGATCTAGTTTGAGGATTGGGTGAGTGTGATAAAGGAAATTTTTCTATAACATGACATAGTCATTCTTCCAAAGCACTCCCAAATCAGAGCCAATATGTGTCAGGGAAGAACTTGAATCCATATCTTCCTGGCTTTGAAGCAAACTCTTTCTGCTTTACAACATATTGACTTTTGGCAATAGACCAATCTTCCTCAAATGACATCATGGCATTTTAAAATTCATGCCAAATTTTGGTTAGGTTACTTTTATCTTGATATTCAGATATAACTATTGTGTATATGAATATCAAATGGGTATCTTTATTAAATATATGATTTCTAAATCATTTCTTATTTTTTCTAGATTACATGTCATTATAATTTTCAATGATCATTTTCTGACATTTTGTGATCCTTCTTCTCTACCTCCCATCCTTCCCCTTTCCCCAAGAAGTCAGGTAGTATAATATAGATTGTACATCTATTATTAAATAATACATATTTCATGTTAATCATATTGTGAAACAAGACACATAGCACTCACACTAAAGAAAAATTCATGGAAGAAGTAAAATGAAAAATGGCATGTTTCAGTCTTCATTCAAATTCTCATCAGTTCCTTCTTTTGTCCTCAATGAGTCCCTTGGAGTTGTCCTGGATCCTTGTGTTTCTGATAAGAGTTGTCATTCACAGTTGATCACCATATATTATTGTTATGGTGTACAAGATTCTCTTGGCTCTGCTCATCTCACTTTGCCTCACTTCATAAAGGTCTTTTCAGGGTTTTTTTTTAATTATGGTCCTGTTCATTTCTTATTTCCAGCTGCCTTGGGTATTTTATTTGGGATATCCCCTGGTGACCAATAATTAATTTAGTTTAGGTCACAACAATAAAATTATCCTTTATACTTTTAAAGATAAGTTTCCTGGGAGGTGCTTTTGAACTATAATTTTAGGTATAGAGATCCATAGAGAACCCATTGAAATTGGAAATAGTTGCTACATTGGGAACTCAATCTGTAAACTGAGGCAGCTAAGTGGTGCAAAGGATATAGTACTAGAACTGGAGTTAGGAAAATATGAGTTCGAATCTAGCCTTAGCTGTATGAATTTGGATAAGTCACTTGAACTCTGCTTGCCCCAGTTTCCTTATCTGAAAAGGTGGGAATAGTACCTACCTTTTGGAGTTGTGAGGATAAAATGAATTTATATTTGTAAAGTGGTTAGCCCAATACCTGACACATAGTAGGTGCTATATAACAATCAACTTTAAAAAATCCCACAGAATACATTACATTTTAAAAATTATTATTCTAGGCAGCATAGCAACAAGATATTTAGAGCACCTAGCAAAACTCTGTTATGGCTCCTTTGGCCTTTAATCAAAATATAAATCAGTCACTCTATGATCCAAAGGGAGTTTTAGCAGTATTTTCATAAATTGTTGAGCCAGTGGGCAAAAGTTGGGAGTGATGGACTCTGGCTTTAGCTTTCTCTTCATTCATTTTTCTCTTTTCTCACACAGATCAGTGACATGTTACTAATGAGCCCTCTGTAGACAGAATACTGAGCTATCAGTACAATTGGAAGTACAACCTAGCAATTCAGATTTTTCAACCATATTGAATTCTTCATGAAACAAATTTCTTCTCTATACAGAAGCCCTGCAGAATCATATCTGAAATCCAAATGCGATTTTCATTAGTAAAATTTCATTTTGATGAGACCTGAGAAGTCCTCAGGGTAAGATTTCCAGATCCCTTTTTCTCTTAGAGCATCAACTTTGAACTTGACTTCCTGGATTGAATCTATTTAGAACTTCTGCAAACAAAGGAGTTGGGAATTTTCAGGCTTAGTATTCAGACTCTTGAATTTTCCTAGACACTAAATTGCTATTAATTTTTCCCAGGTAAATAGTGGTTATAGGTGAGTCATTTGACTAAAGAATAGTGGATGGATAATAGTCATCCCGAGGAAAGAAAGACAGGGCTTCTAGCTCCTTGTTTCTTGAGGATTAAGGCTGCCTGACTACTAATGCATAAAAGTGTGAGGAAGGAGAGAAATAGAGCCTCAGGAAACTACCTGGTGTAACAGCTTATTTTTTTCTGAGAGTAAAAATACTTGGTTGCTGCTTGGTTTATGAGGCAGTAAACTATTTTAGCATGTAAATATTGATGCTGAGACCCATGGGACCTGGGAGTGCTGAGCACATTTGCAAGGCATAAAGACCACAGCTAAATGAAGTTATATCTTTACCTATAAAATGCAATCTGCCCCTCAATGGGTTTTTATCATCCTGTTGTTTTATTTTCTTTGTCTTTATAAATGGAGCCATCCTGCTGGCCTATTGGAAATGTCACTAGTATTTCTTCCTGAAAGTTAGCCAGCCTACTAATTATCCTTAAAACTCTGATTAGGTGTTTTTAGCTAAAATTAATGCATCAGGCAAGTGTCAGGCTTCTGGGGGAGGCTGCTAAGAACGTGAAAAACAGATAAATAAAGATATTAAAAAATTTGTAGGCAGGATCTACAGAAATAAAGCAGACTGGAAACATGAAAATATTGTTTTGTTTTTAACTTGTCTGGGAGCCAATGGAAATTAGGAGTCCTTGGCTTGCTTACAGCTATTCTAACAATATTTTGTCTTCATCTACACTTCCAGGGAAAAGATAAGGAAATGTCATGTCCATAGTTACTTGTAGAGAATTGTAGAAGATGATGGTTGAACACAAAATGTTGTGCCCTATTGTCCAGTGGAGTCCAATATTGAGGGGAAAAGCTCCATGTTCCATTCATTTTCTATTATGTTTTGGGATAAGTACTATAGTTAGTTTTGCTACTTCCTATTCAGTTTAAATTTATTTCTTGTCCCCTTCAGAATGGGAGCAGTCACTGATCAAAGTCTGTATTCCCTTCTTAACCTTCCAAATCAGAATACAGACATAATCCTTAATGGATATGATGTAAGTTCCCTTAGGGATAAGACTCATTTAAAATTTGTTTCTTCCTATGACTTAGACTAGTGCCTGATTTGTAAGGTGTGCAAAAAGTGGTTGTTGACTGAATGAATATCATTTACTTGGGAGAATAAATATAGAGCTGGAATGGACTCTAAATGCCATCTAGTCTAGTCCCTTCATTTTCTAGGAAAAGAGAACTGAGACCCAAGAAGGCTAAGTGATCACACAAATAATGTCAAAAATGAATTTTGAACCCAGATTCTTTGGATACAAAGTCAGAGCTTTTCCCACTGTACCATTCTACTGATCTGAAATTCTTAATTAAGATTCACCTTTGGGACCACATATACTGATTGTAGATGATTACTAGTATTATAATAAGTGCTTATAGTTCTACTTTTTTCCCCCATTTGCTTTGAAGTTTTGCAAGTCCCATATCAACTTGCCTTTCCCTGAAAGGAATAAGCATGATTTCAATATTGGTATTGTTTTTGACTGTTCTGGTGCTAATTAGGTTTCTCACCAACACTTTTCTAAACTAAAAATTCATCAGGTCCTACCCTTGTCACTTAGTCAAGGACAACCATCATTATTAAGTACCCCCCTCAGGGCATATTAGGTAGCTAGTTCTCTATGCCCAGTGCTTCCATGAACATAAGAAGCATTCTTTTCTGTAGACAGGAATGTAAAAGAGAAAAAAAAAAAAGCTCAAGTGGCACAAGTCAGGTAGACTAGACCAGAATTAACAGTATAGATTCATCACTGCTTATTCTTCATTATGGTTCAGGCTGTGTATGGAGTAGCAACCCAGTCCAACACCAACATTTTCTCTAATGTCACCATGAGGACACAAAAATAGGATACTCAGTTTCAAACACCACCATTGCCACAATTTTGTGACGCCCAGAATTTAGGGATGAGGAAAGCCTCATTGACCATTTTTAGTACCATGCCCAAAGCCTTTCACTATACCCTCTGTTATTGTTCTCATTCACCAGAATTTCACTCCACATACCATCGGCCTTTTTCCCTCTGAAATCTCCCTAAAAATTTCAGGGGAATTTCCAATACAATCCAGTGACTTTTATATCAACTGTTGTGGGGACAAACTTAAATTCTGAACTCTAAATGCATTAGAATATAGTCTGCCCGCTACTCAATTCCACTATGTCCAGTGACATAGGGAGTAAGTTAAGGAACAACTATGCTTGAGACAAATATTTTCCTGACCATATGGAACTTTGTTCCTATGTGTATTTGACCTAATAGCTTTATTGAAACCTTCCCTTTACCTTTCCATAGGTCAAATGATTGTACCAGGTGGAATCTGGCCTAAAGATAATGTGTGACATGGATGCCATTTGACTCTCTCCTTTTTAAATGTTTCCCTCCACTCTGAAATATACCATCATGTTAAGTGAAAAGAATACTGAATTTGGAGTCAGAACATCTGGGTTCAAATTCCTGGTTATATTGCTTCCTGATATTGTGTCTTCAAGTCACTGAAGCTCCTTGTTTCCCTCATGTGTAAAATGGTGGAAATGACATAGATGCTGTCTGTGGTCCCTTTTAGCTTCAAACCCTACGTCATCACAATACCTTCAAATACCCCTGGAATGTGGTGGCAAATATTAAAACCTAGTTTTCTAAAACTCATGATACATTTTTAAGTTTAAGTTGCATTGTTAATATTTTACCAGTCATATTATTGAGCATAGATAATAAAAAAAAATGAATTAAGACCTGATTTTAAGCATTTACTTATTTCTGAGGTGAAAATACTTGCAATGAAAATTTAGCTATTGGCTCTCATGAACCTAGCTGAGCTGACTCCAGGGTACCCCAAAATTATTTGAAGCCCTGTCCCATTAATTGAACCCTCTCCAATTGAGGACTTTATTCTGTGAAAGACCTCAAGGGCTTTAGTTGACTTAAGCAAACTAAAGAAAGGAGATCTCTAATTTTCCCAGAAGGTATTTCCAAAAAGGTTAGGATCTGTTTAGTGGAGACAGCAACTTTGTATTTGGTGACAGACTTATGAATAGAAGAAGATTATGTGTGTTATGAAGTAAGAAATGTGTTATATAGGGTAAGACTGAGAGACTATGGAGATGGAAGAATGGAGGAGTTTGGAAAGGGGAAGAAAGGAAAGAAAAACTCAAAGATATTTCAGAGAGTGAGGACATATCTAGGGAGCGTATACATATGAAGTGGTAGGAAAGGTAGGAAAGTGTAAATGACTTCCTCTTCCCCAATAACATCTCCTGGCCTTCTCTATTTGGATGTTCCCCAGCCAATACCCCAAATTCAAACTTCAGAACTCAATGTAAGAAAACAGAATTAATAAGAGTAGCCAGCCAAAATGAATTACCAACTATTAAATATGGTCACTCAGAATCATTTCATTATAATTCCATGGTTCCATAACTAGTAAGACTAGTGACAAAAGCAAATTTAAAAAGTTTATTGAATGCAGTTTCTTTATCAACTATTTCTGCCCATATATTAGTTTATCACATGAGTCCTATTCTCTTGGATAATCATGATAGAGGCTATTTATACCTGTTTGGGCTTTCTAATCACAGCTTTAGAGTGGTTTCAAAATCATCAGTAAACCATGGTGCAACTAACTTTTTGCTATAATGACCAAAACACAAAACAAAAACAAAATATGACTTGGCAACATTATAAACTTGAAAGAGGAGAAACAAACATATTCTTCCAGATTAGGCAACAAGAAATAAACAAAAAAATAATGTCTTATTAGTGAAACTTTTCCTTAGGAAACCCAAACAAAGTAATTATGCCTTCGATATTTCTTGTAAACTAACCTGGGTCTTAATTTTATTCTGTGATTAGTTCAGACTGCCAAAAGGCACAGAAAGTGGGACAGGGTAATGAAAGTAACTGGCATTAATAAAATCCTTTCTTTTATTAACTTGAGGTTCAACTGGGCCACAAACCCTAGTCATGGTGTTGACATCAGTGCTCATAGAATTTAAATTATAATCATTTCCTCAAACTAAGCAGAACAAAACTGTGAAACTGATCACTTTCTATGGTATAAAGAGCTCTGGATTTGGAACCAGATGACCTGGGATGGAATCTTGGGTCTGTTCCCTTTCTCCTTAATAGTCATTGACAAGCTACTTAACAAATCAGGCCATTGAATTACATAATCTTTAAGGTCAGCTAGTGCTTTTCATTGAAAAGAAACTGGTTTCATTCAATATTTTGTAATCCTTTCTCTTTCAGAGGGAACACACCAACATCCCTACCTAATATTTAATTCTTAACTCGTATTTAATTTAGATAAATCAGTACTTTGTGTAACAGTGGTCAGAGGGCAAGGCTTGGAGCCAGGAAGACTCAGTTCAAGTCCTTTAATTGAAATTTACTGTCTGAATGACTATGGGCAATATTTTAAACCTTTAAGGCAACCCTCTAAGAATGTACCTTACAGACAACTTGCATATTTGCATCATGGAGGAAATTTCCACACCAGAGGTGCATCACATTGATGTTTTGATTCAATCCAAAGTAGGCCAAACAGAATTTTCTAGTTAATTTCAGAAGATTGGGGTGCAGGGAATTGTTAAAAATGATCTATACCTGCTTTACAAAAAATCTGATTTAAAATTAAATGTGTGGAGTTGCTTAGAATTGTTTTTGGTACTGCTTATACTGCAGAAGGAAATAATTCATCTAACTCGACAGGCAGACATCTTCCCACCCCCACCTCTAAATTCTTATTTGAAGAGCATCCATTTGTACTGTATACAGTTTTTCAGGCAAAACTATTAATCTTACACTACCTTGTATTCACATGTGTGCTGAAGCAGCATTTCTGAAAGTGTTAGTAGTTTTGTAGTTCTACTTTGAAAAACATTGATTAAGTACTACAAAGAATCAGCAGTATGAACAAATGGACAGATATGCTTTCCTCTTGATGAAATAGCATATGGACCTTTTACAGCCAGGAATGCAGGGCCAGTGAGTATAAAGGAAGCAAACATCACCACATTTATACTATATATCATTTCTAGTGTACAGGCAAAAAAATCAGAAAGGGATAAAAAAAGAGATGAATTCTAGTTCTGGCTCTTCCATTATTGAAAGTAATTCTGGCTCAATGAGCCATTGTTTTCAGACTTGCTTGTCAATCAATGCTGGAAGAGATATCATGCAATCAGCAGCTTTGTATTATCTGCTATTTATCATATGCTGTTACTTCCTACCTCTTTGTACCTGATAAACATCATGCATAGTTAGTTGGGGAGGAATTGAGGTGCAGTGGCCCATCCCCTTTTGCTGCTGTTGATCTGTTTGAATTGTTTTTATTTCACAATGAAATTTATCCATAAAAGTGGCCCAATCAAATTTCCTGCTGATGAACAGTGATCAGACTATCAATGTGTTGCTAACTTGATATAGTCTTAATAAACTCCTTTTAATTGTCTTCTTAATTCTCTTAATGTCTCAATCTCCTTAATCAGGGCAAAAGCTTGAACAAATAATTTTCCTTTCAATGCTACCTAGGTGTGTGATATTGAGAAAAACATCTCTGAGTTCTCTCAGAGATGAAAGTTACCTCTTTAAACCTCAGTGTCCTAACCTGTAAAATCGGGGAGTTGGATTAGCTTTAAAGGTCTATTTATTCTTCTTTCTTATTAGCATTCTTTATAACTACAAGATCTAACTGGCCCAAAATGAGACCACATATTCTGCTGTTTATTTTATACATTTTGCCATAGGTCTAAGGACTGCCCTACTTTTCCCCATTACTATGGGATAACACTTTTTGAATTAAATCACCAGAAACCTTAATCCCAACCCAAAGGAAATTTAAATCCACTTTGTTGTGAAATTCCTGTCTTGGTGATATATTGTCTTGATAGGAAAATGAGTGACTCAACTCATCTAACCTATATCTTCTATTTGAGTCCAGATGAAGCCATGTTTCATATAACATGCAGATATCTAGCCTGGCCATCTGCTTGGTTATTTTTCACTTTATCTTGACTAGTCCAACAATCCACTTCCCAGTTATCTCCAAGTCTTGATAACATGCACCTTCACTATGCCATCCCTTCCAATTTAACTCCCTTTTATATTTTATCTTCCCTTATGTAAGATTAAAATTATTATCTAAAAACTCCAAGCATTATATTTTATAAGATTTATTAATAATCACTCGAAATAGAAGAAATAAAAGGACAAAAGTAAAAGCCTGTAAAAAAAAGTAAAGAAAAGCTTTCTCAGCCCCATTTGTGGGAAAAGAGAGTGGGGCGAGGTCACACACAAACTTTGTCTCCAAAACTAAAGAACTTAATGTGAGAATGAAAGTGGGATGCTGGGATTTAGAGTACTGGGGTTCAAATTCTAATTATACACTCATTAGAATTTAAAATCCTTCAAAATAGGGCCTGTCTTGCTTAACCCTATTTTTATTCTCAGTGCTTAGTACATTGTCAGGCAGTAACAAAAGTTTAATAAATCATTTTTCATTGATTGATCGATTCATTTATTCATTCATGGAATAGCTGCAAGAGTGAAACTGTATACCATGGATTTTAAGGTAGGTCAGTCCCCTGGTTGTTTAGGTTCAATATTGAAACAAAATGGAAGACAGATCATTTAACATAGATTTAATTGGTCATAGCAGGATAAGAATATCCAATAAAGATATGTACAGAGGATACCTAGGAAATATTCAGCTGAGTTAAACTCCCTTGCATGAATTAACTATCATGACCCACCAACCAAACATCAGAGTGCTCCCTAGAACTTTTCCTGGTTGCTTCATATTTAGGCAATGAGGAAGTGAAGACCACAGTCTAAGATTTTAGTGCCCTGAGCCAACCAAATCTCCAGGTTGCTCTTAATACCTTTAAACATAGCCTAACTAGCAAACTAGAATGGGTTAGGATTTTGTTCTTATCATTCCTGCATTCTATATTAGAAATAGAAGGAAACAGATTTTGATAAAGGCTATAGAGGATTTACCCTTAAGTAACTGTAAATTGATTAGTTGATGCAAAATTGCCAGGAAGAACTTTGAACATAAAGTGGGTTCATAAAAAGTAACCTAAAAACAAAGGGAAAAATCTTTCTCTGATGCTTTCTGTAAGAAAAAAATGTAAAAGACTGAGAATTAAGCAAGATCTCAAAGAACATAAAGTGATAGAAGTGTTTGTTTAAGTCAGCTTTAGGTGTTATTAATAGGATCCTGGAAAAATAGAATATCAGGGTTAAATGAAGATGATGGAAATTGACCTTCATCATGGAAAACTACAAAAACCAATTTAAAAAGTGAGAGTATCTGATACCAAAGAACTTATATTCTAATAGTGTTCAGGGAAGGGAAGTGTTTTTTGTTGGGGTTTTTTCCCCCAAGGTAGTCAAATGGATTACAAATAGAGCCACTGAACAGTAGACTGTCATATTTTGTTTAGGGGCTAGTATTGATTTGATTTCTGTTTCTTGAGCAAGAATTAGAGGGAAATGGGTATGGAGTAGAAAGTGTTTACACAGTGATGGGGAAGATGGTAAGCTTCTGAGCTAGGTAGGCCCTAGCGTCCCAGTGGATAACTGAACAGGATGTGAAACATGATCTGAGACAGCTCAGTCCCAAGATTATGTCTCAAATTTGCAAGACCAGAAAGGAAATATTTCAGAGCCCCTGATTTCAAAAAGCTTTCTTGGAGCAGGTTATAATCAAATAAAAATAGGAACAAGCTGGAAAGACTCACATAATCAAGAGTGTATTTGATCCTTCCTCCCTATCTTCCTCCTTCTATTTCTTTACTCCCTTGTTTCCTTTCTCCTTCATTCCCTCCTTTCCTTGTTTCCTCCCTCCTTTCCCTTCTTCCATTACCTTTTCCCTCTTCATTCCTTTTTCCTTTCCTTCCTTCAAAATTTAAAAATGGTATATTAATATAGTACTTGCATTTATATGAAAATTATAGGTTTGCAAAGCACTTTTTAATTATCCTCATTTTAACCTTAGAATAACTGTAGGAATAAGATGTTATTATTATCCCTATTTTACATATGAGGAAATTGAGGTAAACAGGGGTCAAATAAGTTGCCTAGTTCACTTTACTAATGTTTGAAGTCATATCAGAACACAGGCCCTCCTCACTCCAAGTCCAATGCTGTAGCCACTGTGTCCTCCATCTGTATCCTTAGATGTTACTATTTCAAATACTTATAACTGAGCTACATAGCATGACAAGTTTTCAAAATTTTGAGACCTATTAGAGAAGATTAAAATCATGTGTGGGAAGAGGATTAGGTGTATAGCAGTCTTTCCTATTGGCTACTGTGAATTTCAAAACTACTCTACCCTGTTCAAACCATTCTTCAGAGGATGGGATTTGGCTATTTACTGATCAATAACAATAGAGATACTTGGTATGACAGAATCAGGTCTTGCAAACTACAATCTCCACCCTACTCAGGGTAACAGGATTTAGGAAGGGCTGTAGCAAAGCTCAAGATTTAATTATTTGAGAATATGACCTTCAACAGACATGTGCAAAAGGGACAGACCTCTGGGCGGTCCTGGGTGAAGCTAGAGCCACCATTGGCACAGGTGAAACACAGGAAGTGAGGTAGAGGACAGCTGAGGAGTTCTGGGGACTTCCTGTGTGAAAGAGAGGAGGGAGTTGGAACCTGGTGCTTGGAGTGGAGGCCCTCAGACTGTTTCTCCATTTTGGTCACATGAGTGATAGGGACTGATCTCTTTTCTTTGCCTCGGCTATCCAAGGCCTTGGGCCTTTTGCCCAGCCTAAGCAGAGTGGGTATTTAAGCCCTATTTCCTCTCTCTCTCTCTAATACCTTTCTTCCTCCTGTTAGTAATTAAAAACTCCATAAAAGGTTGACTGCTAACTTGAGTTTTCATTTAGGAATTACATAGCTGAATTCCTTGGTGACCTTAAATTAATATATATCAGTCTTTTAATGTGATTTCCATATCACATTGTGGCTGCCCACATGGGAGTCTAAAGAATTCTCTCAATAAACTTCTGAATTTTCTTGCCTTTTTACTCTACCTTCTCACCTCTTAGTCCCTTTTAACAGCTAACTCAGCTTAAAGACATAGCTGCTAGAACAAGTGAGTATAAAAAACTTCTCTCTTCTCTTTTCTCCTTAAGTTAAATTGGAATCAGCAGTTTTTCTTTTTCTTCCCTTTAATCTTAAGGGGCAGCTGGGTGGATCAGTGGATTGAGAGCCAGGCCTAGAGACAGAAGGTCCTAGTTTCAAATCGGACCTCAGATACTTTCCAGCTGTGTGACTCTGATAGTTAGATAGAAAACAGCTCTTTTAAATCTCAGCAACAGGACCCTAAAGTCCTGGCTGGGAGAGCTGTTTCTAAATATCCTTTCCCTTAAGGAACAACTTCCTAGATTAAAAAAAACAAACAAACCCTGTGGAAAGTTTTTTTGCTTTGCCCTGCTCCCCACGTGTTTTGTGAAGACTGTTAGAGAAATAATTACAATATATATATATATATATATATATATATATATATATATATATAGTAAGAGAGAGAGAGAGAGAGAGAGAGAGAGAGAGAGAGAGAGAGAGAGAGAGAGAGAGAGAAAGAGAGAAAGAGAAAGGGGAGAGAAGGAAATAGGGCTTAAATACCCACTCTGCTTAGGCTGGGCAAAAGGCCCAAGGCCTTGGATAGCCGAGGCAAAGAAAAGAGATCAGTCCCTATCACTCATGTGACCAAAATGGAGAAACAGTCTGAGGGCCTCCACTCCAAGCACCAGGTTCCAACTCCCTCCTCTCTTTCACACAGGAAGTCCCCAGAACTCCTCAGCTGTCCTCTACCTCACTTCCTGTGTTTCACCTGTGCCAATGGTGGCTCTAGCTTCACCCAGGACCGCCCAGAGGTCTGTCCCTTTTGCACATGTCTGTTGAAGGTCATATTCTCAAATAATTAAATCTTGAGCTTTGCTACAGCCCTTCCTAAATCCTGTTACCCTGAGTAGGGTGGAGATTGTAGTTTCAAAGACCTGATTCTGTCATTCCAAGTATCTCTATTGTTATTGATCAGTAAATAGCCAAATCCAATTCTAAAGAATGGTTTGAACAGGGTAGAGTAGTTTTGAAATTCACACTACTAGGGTCTAATGGCAATAATTTTAGTGAGTCTACTAAGGATAATCTCAGATCTAATAATTTTATGCAACTTCAACAAGTATTTATTTGTTTTCCTATCTAGTAGTCCATAAAGTAAAAAAAAAAAGATAATGACTTCTACTAGAACTATTTTTATTTGAATCCCATCAAAAGAGATGAGAACATAATGAAACAATCATGATAGTAGCAATATAATATGAAAGAATACTAGCAGAAAAGCAACTTTTTCCAGGGCCACTTTGATCTGGACTTCACAAAAAAGATAAGAATAAGATTGCTATTATTTTTATTACTTTGAATTAAAAACCTTTGTTAATATTTCATAAGGTTTGCAAAATCCTCTATAGGAATTTATTTGTTATAGAATCTGGTGAGGAAAATGCTGCAGATAATATCTCTATTTCACAGGTGATGAAACTGTGGAGTAGAGAAGTTTGGGATTTTCATAGGGTCAGTTAACAAGCATTTATAAGATACTTTACAATGAGCCAGGCACTATGCTGGGCACTCAGGATACAAAGAAAAGCAAAAACACTGTGCCAGCTCACATAAGATCACATTCTAAACAGGGGAGATAATACATAAATGACTGTTGTATATCCTTCAATTCTATTCCATTTTATTATATTATGATATATCATATTTATACTCTAAATTATGTTTTATTATGTTCTATTTGCTGATCTTATATTCTGTTGAAGGTAATTATAGAGGAAAAGAACTGGGAAGGGAATGACTATGGAACACCTCCTGTAGAAGATAGGTTTTGAGATGAATCTTGAAGGAAGTCAGGGAAGCTAAGAGGCAGATGTTTATGGTGAAGAACATTCTAGCATTGGGGATAGCCAGTTCAGTGGCATAAAGTCAGGAGATAAAAATATTGAATAGAACAGCTGGATTTCAGGGGCATTTGGAGGGGAGGAAAGTACAGTATAAGAAGATGGAAAGGTAGGAAGGGATCAGGTTGTGGAGGGCTTTATATGCCAAAAAAGGATATTATATTTGATATTACTTGATTTGATTATATTTTGGGGGAAAATAATGACTTCTGTTTAGGACATGTTGCATTTCAGATGCTTTGGGACATCTAGATTAAAATGTCCAAAAAACATTTAGCAATGGGGGACTAGAGTTCAGTAGAGAGAAAAAGAGAAAATGGCAATATAGACTCATGGGAGATCCCTAGGGTTAGTGGGAATGACATAGATGGAGATCTAGCAAATAAAACTGAGGAAGGATCAGAATTGTAGGAGCAAAATAAGGAGAGAAGATTATCATGAGAACCTAGAGGAGATAGAGTGTCCAGGAGGAATGAAAAATCAATAGTGTCAAAGACTTCACAGTGTTTAAGAAGGCTAAGAATCAAGAAAAGAGTTGTATTTAAATTATGAGGTCAGAAATCTGACTTAAGCTCTGTTCAGTGGCATATAAAGTAAAGGAAACAGTTGATGGGAGTGATCCAGAATTGGAGTTTGGCAAAGAGAACAAGGGCACAAGGAATTCAGTAGTAGAAGACAATAAGAGTTGGAAAGGTTCACTCAAAGGTTGAGACATGGAAGAAAGATGAGAGTAGAGCCATTATAAAGATGATGGCCTGGGGAAGGACTAAGGGATAAAGGAAATGGGAATCGAGGGGACAGCAAAGAAAATTAGGGTCTATAAAGTATTTGAAATATTCTAATCAGATGATAGAACTTTAGGATTGTTCATGAAGACAACTAAAATAGTTGTGTGTGATGATAATATTAAATATCTTATCTGACCATTTCTGTGTAGCCTGGAGAGAATGGAGAAATGGGTAATGAGCACTGAGATTAAGAAACTGGTAAACTAGAGTATTTGAGGGAGCATTAATATGCATGTAAGTACTTACATTTTACTTTACTAGGCATTGAATTCATTGAGGAAGGACAGAGAATGTCCTGTATGTGGGTGTGACTATAGATAATAGCTATCAGAATCTTGAGTTCAATAATAAATTTGGATCAAAACTTAAGTGTCTGAGACAAGATTTGATCCTAGGTCCCTGATGGCAAACCTATGACACATGTGTCAGCACTAACATGCATAGCCATTTTCGATGACACAAGGCTGCATGTGGGCTCAGTGTGCCTTGGGGCCTATGGCCACCTGGGGAGCCAGGTGCCCTCAGCTGTGGCTGTAAGTGTGGTCATGCCCTGGCCAAGTGGGAGGGCTTCTCCACCAGCTGGCCATGGGGTGGGGGTGTGGTAAGCAGTGGGCAGTACCTGCCAGGTGGCTGGAACAAGTGAGGTTCCTGTAGGGGCAGGGAGGAGGAGTGTGTTTGGGCCAGCAGGCTGACAGGCAGTAGCCACTGCTCTTCTGGCACCACTGGGCCAGCCTGCTGGGGAGGGGCATGGTGAGACCAGGCTGGTGGAAGACTGGGCGGGGCTCCAGCCCACCTGCAATGGAGGAGTGCTTGGAACTGATTACCAGACACTTTTAGCACCCTGAAAAATATAGCAATGCCTTTACTCACAATTTTTTCCACTATGTACTTTTGTGAGATCTTATTTTCATCATTAAATAATATCAGAACCATCAAAAGAACCAGATTGACAGATGAAGTTAATAGCACTTGCTTGGGCTTGAAGTGTATAAAATACCAACCTTCAATTGAAGATTTAGCCAATGAAATTCAGCAACAAAAAAGTCACTAATAGGCAGGTTAGTTAAAGAATTCCCCCTCCCACTCACTTAGTTTAAAGCACCACAAACAAGTTAAATAATATCAAGACGAACAAAAGAAACTAACCAACAGATGGACAAAGAAGTCACTAAGCAGGTAAGTTAAATAATTAGTTTGGGTTTTATTAAATACAGTTATATATTACAATTATACATTGTTGGTATTCAAACTATAAATATCGTGAAATTGTGGTTTTTTTTTTCCCCCAAAGTGACACACCACCTGAGTTATGCTCAGTTTTTTGGCAAATTTTGACACACCAGGCTCAAAAGGTTGCCCATCACTGTCCTAGGTCTTTCTGGTTGCTGCATTATCTCATGTTGCTTTTCCTTTTGATAAAGAAAAATATTAAGAGGTATTTGATAATACATGTAAAAGATAGAAACTATTATGGTCTGTGTCAGAGAATGTTTTCTGCTGGAAAATTGATAAAGAAATCAGTTTCACTATGTTATCAAAGATCACACCTATAGGGCTAATGAGAATTGGAGAAATTGAATTTGACTGTATCCCTAGTAGCACAGAGAAAGCTGGCTTTCAGTAGAGAGCCAGAGTGCTAACTTCAAATATGGCCTCTATTTTATTAGCAAAGCTGAATCATCATTTCTAACCTGCTTTAAATCTCTGGCGCAGGGGCTATATCTCTGCAGCCGTGACCGAACTGGTCGTGACTGAAAGGTTCAGTCAGTTGCATTTGCTGTGGTTCATTAAGACAGCCCCACGAGAGATAGACTGATACATCTGGATTCCCACAGCTCACTAATCTTTCAGCCTGATTCTGACACAGCAGGGCAGGCTAGTCACAGAGCCATGGGCTGGCCTATTTACAAGCAGCCTGACTTAAAACAGAGATTTCACTAAATCGAGCTACTTCACACATGGATCTCACTGAAAAAAGGTCTAAGACTTCTCTTTATGAGCAGGATTAAATAGCCTCTAGATAGTAAGGAAGAATTTGTCAGGGAACTATGGACTGACCTGCGTTCTTTAAAATATATGTTTCAAGGTTATGGGGGGAAGGAGCAGCTGTGGCCTTTTTCCCCAGGGAAACATTGTCCAGTGACCAGGCATTATGGCAATTTCGGAGCCTACTCTGCAGAAATAACATAACTCAGTATTGTAAATGTGCCCTATCGCAAGTATTTTGCTTTATGCCTGGTAAAATGCTTCCTCCATTTTAAAAAATAATAAGTGTTATTTAAGGCTTTTGTTTTTATGTTATAGTCATTTAGAGACATTACTAACCTCCACTCTATTATTCTCTCCTCCACCTTGAAAAATGAATGGTGCAGAGAAAAGAAATGGGAAAATTCTGAGTATAAAAGAAGTCAGCCTTACTGATTTCAAAATGAAAGGACATAGAAGGAGAGAATTTGAGAACTTGGAGGAACCTCAGAAGCATATCGTCTAGCCCTTCTGTGAAAAGAATCCTCATTATAACATATAGGATAAGTAGTCATTCAATAGAACCTTTGATCAATTCCTACCCCCTCTGTCTGGGATTCCTTCAATTTCTTTATCTGTGATTCTCTGATCCTAAGTCATAACATCTAGGAACACATTCTATAGTCTGTACCTGAAGTCCTCCACCTCTAGCAGAAAGTGCTTGCCATGAGGCAATTCCTGGGAGAAAAATAGAACATTTGGATAGAACCTTTTTTCTAGAATTCAGTAACCCCATTAGGATGGCAAACCTTTGTTATTCAAGTATTCTTATCATATGCAGAATGAAAACAGGACACGACTTAATTTATAGTTAATATTTTCAGGCATGGATTACTTTAAATAAAAGCTATATTTATATAATCTTATATATGAACTATTTCCTTTTAAACTATTTTTTACAAGTATTTGGCCTATAACAACAGCATTCACTTGCCAACTACAATGCTTGATGTACATAAAAACACTAAAGTCTAGTTTGAATTAGGAGAATTTGGAAAATGCCAAGTTTAGTTCATTCCTGAATCATTTTCCCAGTGCCAAACCCTTTAACATCCTCTTCCCAGCTTTTGTTTTTTGTTGTATAGTTTAGTTTCAGTTATCATTTGTCTTAGTGCCAACACTAGCCCTGTCAGGTGAAAGAAGACTTGGGACAAGTGAATTGACATAGAATGAGAATGGTGAATGAACCCAGAACTGGAGTTGATCCTTTTTATTTTCATCTCACTGCATCTCAAAGATTGGCATTAGCGGACATTGAACCTAGATCTGTTCCTACCAGCTGGCTAGGCATCACTGAATAATGGAAGATTATCAGCACCCTGACCTTTTGCAGAGAGCTTTTTTATCTATGTTCATTTCTGTGTTGTGCCAATTAGGACTGGCACAGTGGTTTCTTTGTGTTAGGACTCTGGATTATGGCACAGCTATTCAGACAGATTTAGCAAGATAATCTCAAATACCAGGCAAGTCACTTTAGTAACAGGGTATAGTTGTAAGAGCTCCAACTTCCTGATTCCTTAATTCATATCAGTAGTTATATGACTGAAGTGATTATCTGGAGATGGCTTAATGCCCTAATGGGGTTATGTACTAAGCATTTCCTAGAGAAGGCAAAACACACACACACACACACACACACACACACACACACACACACACACACACAGGGAATTGTGTTTTAAGAAAATCCATCCTCTGATGTCCATAGTCTTTCAGTGACACCAGAGCCATTAAAAAAGAAACACTGTGACATAGTTTGCTATGCCCATGAATTGGGTATGGAATATATATATATATATATATATATGTATATATATATATATATATATATATATATATATATGTCTTTGTCCTTGACCACCTTCTCTGGCAGGTTTGCTTAGTGAAGTAGCCAAAGGACTTTACTATAAAGAAGTCTCAGCTTATCTGAGTCCCTCAGATATAATATAGTAGTGAATTTCTGGTATACAGAGTTAATAAGACATTTGCCAGGATCATAGGATCATAGACTCAGAGGTGAAAGGAATATTAGAAGTCCTGTAGTCCAGTGTTACTAAATGCAAATAGAAATGGGGCCACTAATCTGCATATAAAGATCCCTGAGGGCTACATATTGACTTAAAAAATCATATATAAAAATTATATGTGTTCCATTATATTCTTTCTTATTTTGGTGAATGCTTCCCAATTATATTTTAAACTTGTTTGGGCTGCTCTTGGGAACTGTTAGACTCTGTGTTTGGCACTTCTAGTATGTGTCACATTTGACAGATGAGAGAACTGAGACCCAGAGACATTAAGTGACTATCTCAGACTCTCACAGGTAGTAAAAGGAAGGAGTTTGAAGCTCAAGTCCTTTGACTCTGAATTGGATGCTTTTCCCACTCCATCCTGATGTATCCCTAGAATCAGTCAAGGTATTTTAGAAGTGAAAATCTTAAATAACCAGAAGGGAGAACAAACATTCCAAGAAAGCATATGGCAGAAGCAAAGTCATAGAGTCAGGAATGCACATGCATTATTATGCAAAAAAAAGTAGAAACCACAGGTTGGTCTGGAATAATTTGTTTACACCAGTTAAACCTACACTGAATGGTTAGTGTAGGGGAAGAAACAGGGTAAAGTTGGATAAGAAGTAGGTAGCTACCATCTGTGAAGGATCTTGAATACTAGGTTAAAGAGAAAAGTAACAGAACCCAAAACTAACTTTTTACCTTCACCCTGGAAGCATTGAGGACCTCTTGAAGATATTTTGAGCAATCATGTGACTTATACAATCTCTGTTTTAATGGTTTATTTTGGAATGAGAAAATTTAAATGTATTTCTATATATAATATAGATATAATATGATACATAGGAAACAAATAAATAGTGTATGAACTATCTATCCTATGTGTTTACAAATGGCATATATTTAATTTCCTACATATATATGTACATGCACATATACACACATGCACACATATATCCCTCTGGATCACTGCTTTGTTGTGGAAAAAGGGCTTATGTAGCTCAATGAAGCTGTGATCTATTCCATGCAGATTAACTCAAGTTGGAGAGGTAGTAAGTAGAGTTCTGACAAAGGGGGATCCACTGGAGAAGGAAATGGCAAACTACTTTAGTTTTATTTTTGCAAAAACAAACAAACAAACAAAAACATCAACAGTTGATCTGTCAAGCCATGGTCCATGGAGTCAGAAAGATTTGGATGTGACTGAATGACCAAACAACAACATATATTCGTGTTTGTGTGTGTGTGTGTGTGTGTGTGTGTGTGTGTGTGTGTGTGTGTGTAAAATACTTCTGTGTATACATACACACATAAACCTCATTTCTTCTAACTCAACTATAAAAGCAGGGATTACATGCTACTGGACTGATGTTGCTGTCATAGAGACATTGGAAATGAGTAAGATTTGTCTATATTGGGTATTTCATTCAAAAGTAAAAGAATGGTTGGATTGATTCTGATTACTTTGGCCTAAAGGCATGCAGAAACTGATCACTGAGCATACCACACTGTGAGAAATTGTTTGACTGATTTTGGACAGTTTTCTTATGTTCTATGATGATATCTACTGTGGATAGGAATTTTAGGTGTTGATGAAATATTTGGAAGGAGATATTTGGCAGTTGGTTAGCAATTGGTGGAGATGTAGTTATTGTGGTTGATTTGGCATTGGGGGATATTTCCAATCTCTGGGCTTTTGTGCTTATTTGTCTATTGGTTGCAGTTGATCAGCACTTGTTGCTGGTAGTGGGACATTCAGGTTGAGTAGAATCATACATGCCTGGAATCTTTTCCCCCCTCTATTGCTTCCATATTTACCTGCTGACATGTAGAAGAACTCTCCTTTCCTTCAAAATCCAATGTAGGTGCCATTATCTTCCCTGGAACTTGCCTTAAAACTATTTCCTCTTCCCAACTGATTGATCCCTCTTGTCACTACCCAACATACTAGAAGACATCTTAAATCTTTTGGCAACCTGTTTCAAATATCTCTACATCTATCTATCTATCTATCTATCTATCTATCTATCTATCTATCTATCTATCTATCTACCTATCTATCTATCTGTTTCTGTCTGTCTCTACCTCCCTACCCACCTACTTGTGTGTTTATATCCCTAATTTATCTTCTGAATTATAGTCCTATATCTTCAATCACCTACCACCAAAAGGGTGATCAATGCAGCCTGGATGAAGCAACTAGGTATACTGAAGGAGAGAAATGAGATCTTTGCTAAGCAAGTCAACTTTAGAATATCTTTATTACCATCTCCTTTTAGACTTGGAAATAGCTGAGAAATCTGAACCCAAGAACCTTGGGAAGACCAATACCTCCAGAACAGGGTCAATGGCCAAAATCTGGGAAGCAAACTCTCTCTCTATGCAGCCTGGCAACTGTTTCTGCAGATGCTACAGCTTCTGCTTTTTAAGACCCAGAAAAGAAAGGCCTCTCCACCAAAGCCCTGAACATAGTCAAATGGTTCAACAGCTGACACTGATGTGATTTTATAAGTAGAAATGATTTTAAAGAAGAGGTATGTATTTTGCCATTGCACCTTTTAGAATTTTTCCATCTGACTTACATATGAAACCTCTATGTGTCATCTCCTCCATGAGGAAATATGTACTCTAAGAACAAGGACTATCTTTTCTATTTAAATCCTCAACACTAAAGAAATCATTTTGCACTTAGTGAGTGATTAATAAATGTTATTCATTCATTTGTTCATTCATTCATTCATTCATGTGACTACCTAGGGCAGAGACACTAAGGAGTGATTTGTATTCTCTTCCATGTTATATTAGGAAGACAGCACTTGGACCCCAAGTTCCATAAAGATAAAGAGGATTTCCTTGGAAGCATGAGCCTCTCTTAAACCCCCAACTTTGAGAATTCAGTGATCCCTTCTCGTGAGAAAAGAGGAAGTTTGTAGGCAGCAGGACTTTGCTCTCCATTATTATAGCGAGCTATTTGGATTACTTATGTTATGAGAAGGTGATTCACTCTCTATCGTCTTTAATATTGTTTTCCTGCAGGGGAAGTCCATGTCCTTTGGGGAATTCTATGATGGTTGTGGCCTGAAAAATTCCTTTGGGATGAATGTGGAGAATGTTGCCTATCTGCCTCTCGAAGTTGAACAGAAATTAAAATATGTCACTACAAGTCTTGGAAACTATATAGGGCACCCAGAGTGTGAGTGTGTGTGTGTGTGTGTGTGTGTGTGTGTGTGTGTGCGCACACATGTGCATGTGTATAGTAGGAGAATCTCAAATGAGAGGGAAGAACATTTTACTTATTGTTTATAGATTTGTATATTATAAGGTCTACATTTTCTGGAGGGTGAAATAAATCATATCCTGTACCCTCTATACACATATTATATATAAAAGTATATAATATGTGTATATATGTATAATATATATTTATAGTGTATGTGTCTGTACATATATACATTGTTACTTTGGGTGCAAACTTGGAAAATATGTATCCATACCTGTAGGTAAACTTATCTGAGATTTCTTAGGAACAAATCTGAGTTGGGGAAAAAGTAAGCTTAAGAGACATGATTATTTGCTGCCACCTCCAAGATTGATCAGGTTTGTGTAGCTTGTGTACCTAGGGCTTGTGGGTGGGTTCATATGCCATGTAAATAACTAATTTAACTGATTTTCCTCCAATTAAATTGACTACTTTGAAGATTAAGTTGACCAATTAGTGTCAAGAATCCCAACCTACTACTCAAATTGTTATGAAAAAAGTGGTTATATTCAGGAAAACAAATTATTATTTTGGAGGGCAAGAAAAAAATGATTTGAATTCCATTCTTAACAGACTAGTTTCAAAATACTGTTTGCTTGGCTGTCATTTTTCTCCCTATTAACTAGTTTTCTGTAGACATGAACTTTGCATGAGTGAAAATATAAGATTAGACTGCTAAGAAAAGTTAAGGAATATTTTTTCTTGAGATCATTAAAAATAGAATGGTCCATTATGCACGAAGGCTAGTTAAATTCAATTCTACCTTTAGGCAGAAGTACACACAATCAGTGGCCAGAAGAACCCATCTAGGTACAGGATTCTATAGATGTGCTTTTAAAAAAGGTATATTTTCTTTTATAGACTTTAAGCCACAATAATTATATTATGGTTTGTATCCTCTTTCATGTGTACTGAGGCTAATATGCAATAGAAACCAACAATAGCTAATCAATATAACTTCAAAACAATCCAGAGGAAGTTAGAATTATCTTCCACTTACAGAAGTGAAAATTAAAGTCCAGGGAGAAGAAGCAACCTGTCAGTAGTGAGCTAAAAGGTTAGCTAGTAGCAAAGACATGACCAGAATTCACATGAACTTTCATGTTGTGGACTTGTTCTAGAACTATGCACAATGTTAAGGTAGGGATTTTTCTAATCCTTATTAATGCCTTATGCCATTTGCCTACCCTCCCTTATTGTATACCCAAAACCTAGACATCTTTCAAAGCTTGATTCAAAACCAACCTACTCCATAAATTCTTCCCCAACAATGTATGAAATCATCTCTTTCTGGATGCATCCTGAAGTGATCTCTCCCCCTCTCCCACCACTCATTTGTTTAATATGAATATACAGTTTTGTAACATCTCAGGATATTGTTTTAGCTGTTAAATCAATTATTGCTTTGTTTTAATTTTTCATGTGCTTGCAACATTTATTAAATACCGATTTTGAAAAGATAAATAAGACAAAGACTGTGCTCTAAAGGTACTTAAATTCTAATAGAAAGAATCAGATATGTATGTAAATAAGATTCTAGAGCAAATGTGAAAGAAACTAAGATCCAAATGGCTAAGAGAAACTGTAATTAAATTCCAAAGGAATTTTAGCAAGTGCTTACTTTGTGTGAGACACTGTGGTAGGCACTGGGAATACATGGACAAAAGTGAAACAAAGAATCCTGCCCACAAGGGGCTTCCATTCTAGTAGGGGATAATTTGAGGAGACATCATTTTTAACTGGGTGTGGAGAAGGTCATCATGGAAGTTTCCACTCATATGCTGTCAACTGAACTGGATCTTGAAGGAAATAAAGAATTCTGAAAGGTAGAGATGGAAACAATAAAGAGCATTTCAGGTGGCAGAGATCTCTAAGTGGGATATGGGAGAAGCAGAGGCATGCCGTATAAATTTCTCTTAGTACTATGGGTAGTAGAGTGGCTTACATAAATTAGGGGTTCAATAAATATCTTCTAACCAGATTTTCTCAAAGACTATGAGAACCAAGAGATTCCATTGCCTTCTAGAATTTTTGTTCCAGGTAACATATTTGAACTCCAATTGAATTGCAGTACTTTCAGTAGTCAGGGCAGCTAAGTGGAGCAGTAGAGAGAGTGCTGGGTCTGAAGTTAAAAAGATTCATCTTGAGTGGGGCAGTAGGATAGCTCAATGGATTGAGAGCCAAGCCTAGAGACAGGAGGTCCTGGGTTCAAATCTGGTCTCAGACACTTCCCAGCTGTGTGATCCTGGGCAAGTCACTTAACTCCTATTGCCTAGCCCTTACCACTCTTCTGCCTTAGAACCAATACAAAGTATTGATTCCAAGATGGAAGGTAAGGGTTTAAAAAAAAAAGATTCATCTTGAGTTCAAATATGACCGAAGTTACTTACTAGCTGTGCGACCCTGGTCAAGTTACTTAACCCTGTTTGTCTCAATTCCTCATCTGCAAAATGAGCTTGAGAAAGAAATGGAAAACCATTCTAATATCTGACAAGAAAACCCCTAATGGCGTCATGTAAAAATGGAGATTTGAACCCCAGACTTCAATCCCCAGAAGTCCTCGCTACTTCTCAGAATTCCCTATAATCTCACCTGAGTCCTCAACTGAGTGTGAGAGCTCAATTTTTATTTAAAGGGCTCTCTGCCTTCCAAGACTCTCTTCTTCTGCTTTTAAGCACACGTGTCTCTCTACCTGGAAGGCAAGTAGTAGTGAGTAGGTTGTTAATGGGCTAATGTGCCCTAGGCATGTGCTTTTCTTATTTTGTATTTCTTTATCCTTAATTTCTAATAATCTTTAATAAACCTCATAAAATATAATACTTTTATTATAAGATATTAATTTAACTATTACAGTTAATGGCAACCACTAGATTGGATTAGAACTTCTCAATTTTTTTTTTAAAAGATAGCCTAGATAATGATTTCTAAACCATGTTTCTCCAAGGCTTTTTAGCAAAGCCTCTTGAATCAGCTTGAGCTTACTTGCCTGTTTGCCTGTGCTCCTGCCTGCAGATATCTGATTTGGACTTTCTTGATTCATCTCATTCACCTGGCCCAGCCCCAGCCTGGCCCCAGCAACTCTGGGCTCCAACCCAGAAGGCTGCTGGTAGCAGACCCAATTTCTTCAGGATAAAAAACCAGATGGTAAAATGGGGGTGTTCTTTCCTTAGCCTCCACATGGCAGGAGGCAGGGGACAGAGGATCACAGAGGGGGAGAAAGAGGAGAAGGAAGAGACTTTTTCAAAAAGGAAGTTGATTATAAGGATGGGGTATTTCAAAGGATGTGTTTTGAGTGCACTGATTTTGTTACTTCAGGGGGAAAATTCAGCTCCCTGCAATTCTTTGGTCCAATTTGAGATTCCAAAAAACCACCATCACAATGGGGACGCAGCTCAGTGGCTCAGTGGATTGAGACCAGGCCTATAGATGGGAGGTCCTGGGTTCTAATCTGAACTCAAACACTTCCTGGCAGTGTGACCCTGGGCAAGTCACTTGAACCCCATTGCCTACCCCTTACCAATTTTCTGCCTTCTGACAATAGGCATCTAAATGGATAAGAACCAAGGAACTTTAAAGAAACTGGATGTTATATTTTTAAGGCTTTTTGGACTGCAATATTTTATAAAAAAATCTCTGTATTTTATTGCATTTTGCTGATTGTTTTGTTTAAGATTTAATTTTGTTGGTTTTAAGTTCATATATTAATTCATTCAATACTATTCTGTTTCACTGAATCATTTTAATGCACTGGGTTTTAACTAGTTATATTCTGTTGCTTTTCCCCCTATAACTATACTGAACAAATATTATTGAGTAAGCCCATATCAGCTTTTTCTGTCTTGACTTTGTAAATTGTCACATAGAGGATAGATGGACTTCATCAGAACTGGTTACAATTGTATAACAACCTTTGGAAAATTTAATGAGCTAAATATCTCAAATTGATTTTAAGGGGTCTTTAAGACATGATTTTTATATTTTTTTTCCAAGAACTGTGGTCATTTTGCCTGCCCCTAAGAGGAGGTAAGGTCCATTTGAGTAACTGAAGTGAAATACAATTATAATCCCCACCTCTCACATTGGATATCACAGTCTCATACCAAGGAGCTGGAAAGTTAATCCCAGGGCATATAGTACCCTTGGAGCACTCCCAAAATAGGAGCATCTCTCATTTATAATCCTTCAGCTCACTTTACTCAACATCAACAGTACAGAGGTTTGAGTTTTTCCTAGACTCCTCTGCCACATTTTTTGTAATGATATCTAAATTTCTTGACGATGTTCTAAACCCAAAATAAGTTTTACTTTGTTTAAAAATATGTTTGCCAAGTTTGAAAGATTTGCTATGTTTGTAAAAATTGTGACAAATATCCATCAGTTCATAGACTTTTAAAAATGCCATATAGCAACTCATATAAAATATGATAGTGGGTTTGTTTACTGTTGTAATTAATTGAGCTATTGAGAATTTTGGGGCTACTGATACCTAAATATTTGTACTACTTTTTGTTATATTAAAAAAAAACTGTTACCTTGTAAAATTCATTTGCTTGTACTCACAGTGGATCATGACCAGGCATGAAGAGGAAATGGATCTGAATTTTGGTGAGAAAGCCTTGTATTCTATATTTTTTTAGCTGACACAGTACATCAATGATTATAAGCTACATTTTAATTTTAAAAACTCTTTTATTATTATATTTTTCTTGCATGTGCAATATATTATTTCAGTTTTTTTTTAAATTTTTCTCTCCTTTTTATATTTGAAGCACGTCACCAGTATTAAGATTTCCTTTAACTTTTTGATTTAGCAGTAATATAAGTTTAAAATATATTGCGATAATGTCAATGCATGCCCCAAAAGCTTGAGACTATAAAAATGATGCCACTAATTATTTTTAAAAATTTATGGGACCTTACTTCCGGTCAAGATGACGGCTTAGAGAAAGCTAAAGTTCAGATCTCCGGAAAACCCTTCCTGACCGATCTCAAACTATAAGCTCCTAAGGCGCCGAAATTCAAAACAATCAACAGCATAGACCCTGGGAATCCTCCTCCTGGACCTGGACCTGGATCAAAAGGTACGGCCCCCCTCAAAAGCCAGAACCCAAGATCACTAGGACCTAAGGGGTAGGAGCGCAGAATCCAAGGCTCCGGGAAGCCGCAGCCCCGCCCCCCTCAGAGAGCAGGATTGTCTGAAACAATAGCAACACTCAGGGCAGGCAAGATAGCCTCACCAGCTGGATCCTGCTATCCAAGTCTCAGTGAAAGTCACTGCCCTCTGAGCTCCGGGAAGCCGCGGCCCCCTCCCCCGCAGAGAGCAGGATCATCTGAAACAACAGCAACCCTCAGGGCCAACAAAACAGCCTCATGGCCAGCTATTCTGAAGGCAACTTCCGGAAAGCAACCCGACCCAGTGGAGGGGGCACCTTAGCAGCAGGGAAACAGAAAGAACAGGGGAGAGTGTGGCCCCCTGGTCTGACCCTTCCATTCCAGTTCCAGTGAAAGTCATTGCCTGAAGGCATACTCAGTTTAACCCAGGGAAAGCTCATAGAACTGACAATCTGCCCAGGACTAAAGCCTCTGAACACCAGACAGAGATAAGAAAAGCTAATTCTCCACATTCAGAGATGGCAAACTCCACAGAAGCACAGAAGCCCCAAAATCCCAAGAAAAATAAGAAGAAAGGGGCGACTTTGGACACATTCTATGGAGGCAAAATACAAAATACAGAGGAGATAGAATACAATACAAAAGAAAATGCTCCGAAACCTTCCAAAGGAAATGGAAACTCTCCACAAACCCATGAAGAATTTGAATCAGAAATGACCAAAAAGATAGAAGCCTTCTGGGAGGAAAAGTGGGAAATAATGCAAAAGAAATTCACGCATCTACAAAACCAGTTTGACCAAACTGAAAAGGAAAACCAGGCTTTAAACGCCAGAATCAGGCAGCTGGAAGACAACGATCCTGTAAAAGAGCAAGAATTAATGAAGCAAAGCCAAAATACCAAGAAATTAGAAGAGAACATAAAATATCTCACCAACAAGGTGACAGATCTGGAAAATAGAGGGAGAAGAGATAATTTAAGAATAATTGGACTTCCAGAAAAGCCAGAAATAAACACCAAACTCGACATGGTGATACAAGATATAATCAAAGAAAATTGCCCAGAGATTCTAGAACAAGGGGGCAATACAGCCACTGACAGAGCTCACAGAACACCTTCTACACTAAACCCCCAAAAGACAACTCCCAGGAATGTAATTGCCAAATTCCAAAGCTATCAAACAAAAGAAAAAATCCTACAGGAAGCCAGAAAAAGACAATTTAGATATAAAGGAATGCCAATCAGGGTCACACAAGACCTTGCAAGTTCTACTCTGAATGATCGTAAGGCATGGAACATGATCTTCAGAAAGGCAAGAGAGCTGGATTTTCAACCAAGAATCAGCTACCCAGCAAAACTGACTATATACTTCCAAGGGAAAGTATGGGCATTCAACAAAATAGAAGACTTCCAACTTTTTGCAAAGAAAAGTTTGATACCGAAAAACAAAGAGCAAGGAATACCTGAAAAGGTAAATATTAAGGAAAGGGGGAAAATGTTATCTTCTTCTTTTACTCAAACTCTCTTCTATAAGGACTACATTTATATCAATCTATGTATACTAATATGTGGGGAAAATGTAATGTATAAATAGGGGGTAAAGAAAGACCAAATAGAATAATCGTTCTCACACAAAGATTCACATGGGAAGGGGAGGGGAAGAAAACTCCTATAAGAAGGAGAGGAAGAGAGGGTTTTTTTTTTTTTTACTTAAACCTCAATCTCAGGGAAATCAACTCTGAGAGGGAAAAACATCCAGATCCATTGGGATCTTGAATTCTATCTTACCCAACAAGGGTAGGGAGAAGGGAAAACCAAGGGGGGAGGGGGAGAGGGAGAAAAAAAAGGGAGGGAAAGAGAGGGGGGAGAGGGAGGGAACAAAAAGGGAGGGATTAAAAGGGAAACATCAAGGGAGGGGACAAGGGGGACTGATTCAAAGTAAATCACTGGACTAAAAGGTAGAGCCGAAGAAGTAAAGGTTAGAATTAGGGAAGGATATCAAAATGCCAGGGAGTCCACAAATGACAATCATAACTTTGAATGTGAATGGGATGAACTCACCCATAAAACATAGACAAATAGCAGAATGGATTAGAATCCAAAACCCTACCATATGTTGTCTTCAAGAAACACACATGAGGCGGGTTGACACCCACAAGGTCACAATTAAAGAATGGAGTAAGACCTTCTGGGCCTCAACTGATGGAAAGAAGGCAGGAGTGGTAATCATGATATCTGATAAAGCCAAAGCAAAAATAGACCTGATCAAAAGGGATAGAGAAGGTAATTATATTTTGTTAAAAGGGACTTTAGACAATGAGGAAATATCTTTAATCAACATGTATGCACCAAATAATATAGCACGCAAATTTCTAATGGAGAAACTAGGAGAATTGAAGGAAGAAATAGACAGTAAAACCATATTAGTGGGAGACTTGAACCAACCATTATCAAATTTAGATAAATCAAATCAAAAAATAAATAAGAAAGGGGTAAAAGAAGTGAATGAAATCTTAGAAAAATTAGAATTAATAGACATATGGAGAAAAATAAATAGGGATAAAAAGGAATACACCTTCTTCTCAGCACCACATGGCACATTCACAAAAATTGACCATACATTAGGTCACAGAAACATAGCACACAAATGCAGAAAAGCAGAAATAATGAATGCAGCCTTCTCAGATCACAAGGCAATAAAAATAATGATCAGTAATGGTACATGGAAAACCAAATCTAAAACCAATTGGAAATTAAACAATATGATACTCCAGAACCATTTAGTTAAAGAAGAAATCATAGAAACAATTAATAATTTCATCGAGGAAAATGACAATGCGAGACATCCTTTCAAACCTTTTGGGATGCAGCCAAAGCGGTAATCAGAGGTAAATTCATATCCCTGAATGCTTATATTAACAAACTAGGGAGAGCAGAGATCAATCAATTGGAAATGCGAATGAAAAAACTTGAAAGCGATCAAATTAAAACCCCCCAGCAGAAAACCAAACTAGAAATCCTAAAAATTAAGGGAGAAATTAATAAAATTGAAAGTGATATTGATTTAAAAAATAAGACAAGAAGCTGGTACTTTGAAAAAACAAACAAAATAGACAAAGTATTGGTCAATCTAATTAAAAAAAGGAAGGAAGAAAAGCAAATTCACAGCATTAAAGATGAAAAGGGGGACAGCACCTCCGATGAAGAGGAAATTAAGGCAATCATTAGAAATTACTTTGCCCAATTATATGGCAATAAATACACCAATTTAGGAGATATGGATGAATATATACAAAAATACAAACTGCCTACACTAACAGAAGAGGAAATAGAATTCTTAAATAATCCCATATCACAAAACGAAATCCAACAAGC
Organism: Monodelphis domestica; assembly: GCF_027887165.1. Classification (NCBI taxonomy): domain Eukaryota; kingdom Metazoa; phylum Chordata; class Mammalia; order Didelphimorphia; family Didelphidae; genus Monodelphis; species Monodelphis domestica. The sequence continues at coordinate 525,921,159 of NC_077227.1, forward strand.
CATCAAAGAACTTCCTAAGAAAAAATCCCCAGGGCCTGATGGATTCACCAGTGAATTCTATCAAACATTCAGAGAACAGTTAATCCCAATACTATACAAACTATTTGACATAATAAGCAAAGAGGGAGTTCTACCAAACTCCTTTTGCGACACAAACATGGTACTGATTCCAAAACCAGGCAGGTCAAAAACAGAGAAAGAAAACTATAGGCCAATCTCCCTAATGAATATAGATGCAAAAATCTTAAATAGGATACTAGCAAAAAGACTCCAGCAAGTGATCAGAAGGGTCATCCACCATGATCAAGTAGGATTTATGCCAGGGCTGGTTCAACACTAGGAAAACCATCCACATAATTGACCACATCAACAAGCAAACCAGCAGGAACCACATGATTATCTCAATAGACGCAGAAAAAGCATTTGATAAAATACAACACCCATTCCTACTAAAAACACTAGAAAGCATAGGAATAGAAGGGTCGTTCCTAAAAATAATAAACAGTATATATCTAAAACCATCAGCTAATATCATCTGCAATGGGGATAAACTAGATGCATTCCCAATAAGATCAGGAGTGAAACAAGGATGCCCATTATCACCTCTACTATTTGACATTGTACTAGAAACGCTAGCAGTAGCAATTAGAGAAGAAAAAGAAATTGAAGGCATCAAAATAGGCAAGGAGGAGACCAAGTTATCACTCTTTGCAGATGACATGACGGTCTACTTAAAGAAACCTAGAGATTCAACCAAAAAGCTAATTGAAATAATCAACAACTTTAGCAAAGTTGCAGGATACAAAATAAACCCACATAAATCATCAGCTTTTCTATATATCTCCAACACAGCTCAGCAGCAAGAACTAGAAAGAGAAATCCCATTCAAAATCACCTTAGACAAAATAAAATACCTAGGAATCTACCTCCCGAGACAAACACAGGAACTATATGAATACAACTACAAAACACTCTCCACACAACTAAATCCAGACTTTAGCAATTGGAAAAACATTAACTGCTCATGGATAAGACGAGCCAATGTAATAAAAATGACCATCCTACCCAAACTTATTTATCTATTTAGTGCCATACCCATTGAACTTCCAAAATACTTCTTCACTGATTTAGAAAAAACCATAACAAAGTTCATTTGGAATAACAAAAGATCAAGGATATCCAGGGAAATAATGAAAAAAAAACACATATGATGGGGGCCTTGAAGTCCCGGACCTTAAACTATATTACAAAGCAGCAGCCATCAAAATTATTTGGTACTGGCTAAGAAACAGAAAGGAAGATCTGTGGAATAGACTGGGGGAAAGTGACCTCAGCCAGACAGTATACGATAAACCCAAAGATCCCAGCTTTGGGGACAAAAATCCACTATTCGATAAAAACTGCTGGGAAAATTGGAAGACAGTGTGGGAGAGACTAGGAATAGATCAACACCTCACACCCTACACCAAGATAAATTCAAAATGGGTGAGTGACTTAAACATAAAGAAGGAAACCATAAGTAAATTGGGTAAATACAGAATAGTATACATGTCAGACTTTTGGGAGGGGAAAGGCTTTAAAACCAAGCAAGACATAGAAAGAATCACAAAATGTAAAATAAATAATTTTGACTACATCAAACTAAAAAGCTTTTGTACAAACAAAACCAATGTAACTAAAATCAGAAGGGAAACGACAAATTGGGAAAAAATCTTCATAGAAACCTCTGACAAAGGTTTAATTACTCATATTTATAAAGAGCTATATCAATTGTACAAAAAATCAAGCCATTCTCCAATTGATAAATGGGCAAGGGACATGGATAGGCAGTTCTCAGATTAAGAAATCAAAACTATTAATAAGCACATGAAGAAGTGTTCTAAATCTCTTATAATCAGAGAGATGCAAATAAAAACAACTCTGAGGTATCACCTCACACCTAGCAGATTGGCTAACATGACAGCAAAGGAAAGTAATGAATGCTGGAGGGAATGTGGCAAAGTAGGGACATTAATTCATTGCTGGTGGAGCTGTGAACTGATCCAACCATTCTGGAGGGCAATCTGGAACTATGCCCAAAGGGCGACAAAAGAATATCTACCCTTTGATCCAGCCATAGCACTGCTGGGTCTGTACCTCAAAGAGATAATGGACACAAAGACTTGTACAAAAATATTCATAGCTGCGCTCTTTGTGGTGGCCAAAAACTGGAAAACCAGGGGATGCCCATCAATTGGGGAATGGCTGAGCAAATTGTGGTATATGTTGGTGATGGAATACTATTGTGCTAAAAGGAATAATAAAGTGGAGGAGTTCCATGGAGACTGGAACAACCTCCAGGAAGTGATGCAGAGCGAGAGGAGCAGAACCAGGAGAACATTGTACACAGAGACTAATACACTGTGGTATAATCGAACGTAATGGACTTCTCCATTAGTGGCGGTGTAATGTCCCTGAACAATTTGCAGGGATCTAGGAGAAAAAAAAACACTATTCATAAGCAAAGGATAAACTATGGGAGTGGAAACACCGAGGAAAAGCAACTGCCTGAATACAGTGGTTGAGGGGACATGACAGAAGAGAGATTCTAAATGAACACTCTAATGCCAATATTATCAGCATAGCAATGGGTTCAAATCAAGAAAGCATGTAATGCCCAGTGGATTTACGCATCGGCTATGGGGGGTGGAGGGGAGGAATAGAAAATGATCTATGTCTTTAATGAATAATGCTTGGAAATGATCAAATAAAATATAAAAAAAAAATTCATGGGACCTTGCTTAATGATTCTGTCTGTTTCCAGGACATGATATACAAAAGAGGCAGGGCCAAAGAATCACAATGCTAAACCTGAATTGTGCCAAGAGAGCACATAGGCCAAGAAAAACGAAACCAATTCAGGAAGGATTGATGCACTTCTAAGCCAATACAAAGGACTTGAACCTAGTGTGAAGACTCAAGGTTGTGATGCTTATGATGTGATGCTTGTGATGCTTAACATATGTTAAGATGTAGGCCTTCCTCGTATCCACACTCTTTGTGAAAATACTTACAGATGAGTACCTCAAATTTGGCTCCTACCTGGCTCCTATAATCTAGTCCCTTTTCTGTCTTTCATATTGTGGCAACTTTCTGTAGTCCTGGCTACTGACTTGGTAAATGCTTACTTGCTCATATCATTTTAATTGGGCCCTGATTCAAGGACCTGTTATAGATTTATTTTTCCTTTCCTTAGAATTTTTATACATAAGACTTTGATAGTCTATATTTTCATCCAGAAATTATCTTTTTTTTAATTTGTATTTTCCTGATGTCTTTTTAATTTCTCTTGCCAATTGATTCATATACCTCATAACTCAGCCATGCATCCCTAAATGATCCCTTTGTTTTTCAGTCACCCTCTTCAAGGGGAGAATGTAAAAATATTATTATTTTAAATTGCAAAGTTTAAATTCCTTTTGAGAAGAAATTTAGGTTAAGAAACATGCTACTTCCCCGAAATCAGAAACTGAACTATTTGGAGAAGACACCATGAAGATGCCTCCAGACCACAAGCTGCACAAGAAGATCAAGAATGAACTTTGGGTGTGGTTGATTGAACATTTATTTGTATGTATACTTTCATGCCAAAGGGGACTGCCCCCAACTGGCTTTTTGTCAATGCATCTAACAATTATTGTTTTTGTTCTTTTTTCCTCTTATCCTCAAATTATTGTAATCTTTAAGTTGATTATGTTTTCATGATCCTTTTGGGGAAACTGGTTTCCAAATAACAATCAAATGGGGGAATGTAAAAATGGAGATTTGAACCCCAGACTTTAATCCCCAGAAGTCCTTGGGACTTCCCAGAAGGCCCTATAATCTCACCTGAGTCCTCATCTGAGTGCAAGAACACAATTTTTATTTAAAGGGCTCTCTGCCTCCTAAGACTCTCTTCTTCCACTTCTAAGCATACACATCTCTCTATCTAGCAGGCAAGATGTACTGAATAGGTTGTAAATGGGCTATTGTACCCTAGGCACATGCTTTTCTTATTTTGTATTTCTTTATCATTGATCGGTATATTTATAAGGTATAAGATTAGTAGTCTCTCCTTTTTTCTATCTTTCCTTCCTTTACTATATTCTATCACTATCTCTATTTTAATCAAACTAAATTGTTAGTTGTTAAAAGCTGCTAGAAGTTTTCTCTGGCTTAAAGGGTTAATATTAATTTATAACTCTACTATATTCTCATCAAAACTTAAATTAGTTAAAACTGCTGTTTTATTTTCACAAAACTCCATTTTATCCCTTACAGATAAAGCCTCTTTTCAAAAATTGTAACTCTAGTCCTTTTGCCATTACCCTTTCATGCAATTTTGTGTCCCATTTTAGACTGGCAAAATCACTAGATTACCTTTCATATAAAATACTAATTAGTTATGATCATTACAAATGAAGTAATTTAATCTTTTTCCCTTCAGCAGATCTAGAAGGCAGGTGGTAAAGTGGTTTGGGTTCAGGACTTTGAGTTTGAATCTTGCCTCAGACATGTGTGAGCTGTTTGATTCTGGGAAAAAGAACTTCATGTTTTTTAGTCTCAGTTTCCTTTTAAGTAATATAAAAATGATAGTGCCTCTCTCATGGAGTGTATATGAATATCAAATAAGATGTCATTAGTAAAGTGCTTTGTATACCTTAAAGCACTATATACATTCTAGCTATTATTGTTATTATTATTATTATTATTAGTTATTGGTTGGAAATTTATATATAATAAGATTGAGGACTAGAAGGCAAGATCAGTAATAGATTCTGAAGATGCCAGGCTCTCCCTCTTTCACACACCCAAATTGATTCTGATAAAACAAAGGGGAGAGCATGTAACTTTCTAATTTCTGTGATGAAATTGAAAGGAGAAATAAAGTGGGAAAAGAGAATAGTCTGTTTTAGAAAAAACAAACAAACATTTAAAGACGAAAATAGTGTCCAAATATCAAAGTTAATCAACAACAAGAAAAGGGTCTTTAGATATACAAAATCAGCAACAGGAGAAGGATCTTTCTCAATATGAAAAAGACCACTGTTTTTGAAATGTCATACCTCCATTTTATGGAGAAAGTTAAAGAGTTAAACCATATTCTGCCTCCCTTGGATTTACAGACAATTCAGGCAGAAGCTAACAGTAGAAACTCACACAGAGAACAGTGGGTAATAGAGAAAAAGCTGACCACATGTAAAGAGACCAATAAGTTAGTAACTCCAAAGGTAAGAGAGCCATAACAAAATGCCACAGGGGAACACTGAAGGGAGAGGGAGAGTTTTCTTCCTCTTTCAATCAGCATGGGTTCCATAGCTGGTGACATAAAGCAGTGGATGTGGACAGGGTTGTTAATAACCATCTGTTCTTGACAACTGGGCCTTTCTAAGATGATGGAAGATTTTTAGTGGTTACATACAATTCAAGATATTCCCACAGCAAATTAAGAAGCATTTGCTATGAGCCAAGCACTATATTAGGTACTAGGGATACAAAGTAAAAAGTGTTAAATTGCTTGTTTTCAAGGACCTTGCTTTCTATTGATCTATAACTTATAGATAATATGGATTCTTCTGTCCATTGTAGGCCTTTCTAAATATCTTTGCAAGCATTGCTTACCTATCAAATTTTGTGGGCATTAGACATTTATTTTATTTTAATTAATTTTTATTTTTTTTAAACCCTTACCTTCTGTCTTGGAGTCAATACTGTGTATTGACTCCAAGGCTAGAGGAGTGGTAAGGGCTGGGCAATGGGAGTCAAGTGACTTGCTCAGGGTCACACAGCTGGGAAGTATCTGAGGCCAGATTTGAACCTAGGACCTCCCATCTCTAGGCCTGGCTCTCAATCCACTGAGCTATCCAGCTGCCACCTTATTTTATTTTTATGATTATTTTTTTCTAGACTTCATGTCAATATTTAATTTCCTAATATTTTTAATATTTGTTTTCTGATATTTCACCAATCCATGTCCTATCTCATTCTCCCACCCCTCCTGCCTCTCCAAGAAATCAGGTAATATGATACAGATTGTATATATACATATATATTTTCATAATACATATTTCCATGTTTGTCATGTTGTGAAAAAAGATATGTTTCATTTATACTAGACAAAAATTCATGGAGGAAATAAAGTAAAGAATGGTACATCAGCTAAACATTTGAGAAGGCATACCCCTTTGAAGTTCCCCAGGTTTCATCTGGTTTGAAATTAGATATTATACTCCAACTTTGCCATCTCAGTCTCCCTTTCAAGAAGATTCAGTGGTTCTATATTGACTCTGGGGGGGTGGTACTCTTCTATTTGATTTTTAAAATATTTCACTGTATCACAGATCTATCTACTTGCCCTTCATTTGTTCTTTGTCTCAGTCCAAATGGTCTATAGTTGTTCTCCACCCTTGACATTCCACCTAATTTCTGTATGTCTTTCTACAAGTTGTCCTTCAAACCTAGGGTATTCTGTTCTTTACTTCTAAGTGTGGGAACTACTCTGTCTCTTCAAGATTTAGCTCAACCAAATCCTTCAGGATATCTTTACTCATTCTCTCTCCCTCCCCCATTCACTCTGAATATGCATGTATGTATGCATATTCATGTTATTGTAACTGAATATGAGCCATATACCAGATAAAACAGTAAATGACCCATAGGAAAAAAAAACCAATCAGATAGATAGAAGATTCAAGAAAGGACAAAACTATGAAAACCCAGAGAAGAGTGATTATTTAGGAAGAAAGCATAGGAAACATTGTCAAATACTGCAATAAAATTACTAAAAATGATGATTAAGGCAAGCCCATTCGATTTGGCAATTAGAGGTCAAACAAAGATGATGGAGTAAAGGCAACATTCTAGCTAAATCGTCCTCTGGACTTTTAAATAATTCAACAAATTAAATTGTGGAGCAGCAGAGCCAACAGAAGCCCAAAGTGAGACTCTTTTTCCAAAGTCTGCAGAGGTTGGAAGGAGAAAATGAATATGGAAGAAGGGCTAGCCTGCAGTGTACTTGGTAAAAACCCAGTTGTAGGCCGTGGAAGTGACTTGAAAGTAGTATCAGCTTCAGGAACTCACAGATAAGAGAGTAAGGGGATTAGACTACTAGTCAGAGAGGGATTACAGGTGACTCTTGTCCTTGTACTAGACATAGGTAATACTTGACAACTCCATTGCCCATTACTAGTGTTGAGTTGCAGTCCTAGAGTAGAAAGGGACCCTAGTGTTACAGTTATAATAGAACCTAGCCCCTCTCTGCTTAAGGACCAGAGCCCAGAGAGGAGAGGAGTGGTAACATTTCTCTTAGGAACCTTGGAAGGTTCCTTGGAAGGAACATTTCTTTTAAGAACCTTGGAAGCACAGAAAACTAACAGATGCCCAAAACTAGCTTTGAAACAGAACAGATAAAAAAGTCAAAAATTAGGAATAAATCTCTCCCTGAAGTTAAATGGAGTCCAACTTTGACAAAAATTTCAAAGTAAAGTCATAGCCTAAAAGAAACAAAACCTCAACAACAACAATAAAAAGAATCGGAGTTTAAAAGTGAACTATGGAGACAAGGAAATTCCAGACACAAGTTCAGAAGAAGATAATGATATGGAAATTGCTCAAGCAAAACCTCAAAGAAAGAAAGGAATATTGGACACAAGCCCAAAAAGAAAGAACTCCTAGAAGAGTGAAGAAAGAGCAAAAACATATTTTTAAAAATCCAAGTAGGAGAAGAAAAATTGAGAAAAGAAATGAGCACAGTGCAAGAAAATTGTTAAAAGAGAAATAAATTGATAAAAGAAATCCACAAAAAATGCTGAAGAAAATAATACTTTAAAAATGGAAATAGTAAAATGGCAAAAGAGGTACAAAATATCACTGAAGGAAAAAAAACTTTTTAATAAAGAAGAATTGACCAAATGTAAAAAGGAGGTACAAAAATTTACGCAAAAAAAATGATTTCTTAAAAATAAGAATTGGGCAAGTGGAATGTAATGACTTCACAAGATATCAAAAAAAAAGAATAAAATAAGGAAGAAGTTTTTAAAATTGAAAATTTGAAATATTTCATTTAATACACAAGTATACTGGAAAATAGATTAAGGAAAGATTATTTAAGAATTATTGGACTACTTAAAACCCATGTTCCAAAAAAGAATGCAGATATTTTATTTCAAGAAATTACAAAGGAAAAGTACCATGGTATTTTAAAGACTGTAAGTAAAAGAAGAAATTTAAAAAATCTACTTACCACTTGCTGAAAGAGATCCTGATGAAAATTTCTGGAAATATTATAATAAAATTCCAGACTTCTCAGTTCAAGGAGAAAGATCTTCAAGTAACCTGAATGAAATTATTCAAATACTGTGGAGTCACAATTAGGAACACACAACTTTAAGCAGACATGATGTTAAAGGATTAGATGGTTTGATATATTGTACTTAGAGCAAACTATCCTAAAAAACTGAGTATAATTATTTAAGGGGAGGGATGAAAATTTAGTGAAATAGAGTATTTTCAAGTATTTCTGAGCTGAATAGAAAATTTATTTTGACATTTATACCAGGAATTCAAGCCTGGATCAACATAAGGAAATATTAGTTACAGTCACAACAAAAACAAAAAATCAAATTATGGCATAAATAATGCAAAGATGGCTTTTTGGCAAAACATAATCCCTAGTTAAAACATTAGAAAGCATAAGAATGAATAGAGCTTTTCTTAAAAAATAAGTTGTATCTAAACCCAAGAGCAAGCATTTTTCCATAAGGGGGACATATTAGAAACCTACCCAATAAGATCACGTTGAGGCAAGACTGTCCTTTATATCACTATTTTTTCAATATCATATTAGAAATGTTAAGTATAGACTTCTGGGTAAGCATGGTGGCTAGCTAAATGTGGCTTACTCACTCTCCCCAACAACAAGGATCACCCAAAAAGACCTTAAGAATCTTTATCAGAGGAGTGGAGGTGCTGTAAAGACTAAATAATGAAAACTAATAAATAAGACCGATACTTTGAAAAAACAAACAAAATAGACAAAGTACTAGTCAATTTAATTAAAAAAAGGAAAATAGAAAAGCAAATTAATAGTATCATAGATGAAAAGGGGGACCTTAACCCAAATGAAGAGGAAATTAAGGCAATCATTAAAAACTTCTTTGCCCAATTACATGGCAATAAATATGCCAATCTAGGTGATATGGACAAATATTTTTAAAAAATATAAATTGCCTAGACTAACAAAAGAAGAAATAGAATTCTTAAATAATCCCATATCAGAAATAGAAATCCAACAGGCTATCAAAGAACTCCCTAAGTAAAAATCCCCAGGGCCGGATGAATTCACAAGTGAATTCCATCAAACATTCAAAGAACAGCTAATCTCAATACTATACAAACTATTTGACATAATAAGCAAAGAGGGAGTTCTACCAAATTCTATGACATAAATATGGTACTGATCCCAAAGCCAGGCAGGCAAAAAACAGAGAAAGAAAACTACAGACCAATCTCCTTAATGAACATAGATGCAAAAATCTTAAACAGGATACTAGCAAAAAGACTTCAGCAAGTCATCACAAGGGTTATTCACTTTGATCAGGTAGGATTTATACCAGGAATGCAAGGATGGTTCAATATCAGGAAAACCATCCACATAATTGACCATATCAACAAGCAAACCAACAAAAATCACATGATTATCTCAATAGATGCAGGAAAAGACTTTGACAAAATACACCTCCAATTCCTATTGAAAAAACTAGAAAATATAGGAATAGAAGGATCCTTCCTAAAAATCATAAACAGTATCTATCTAAAACCATCAACCAACATCATCTGCAATAGGGATAAAGTAGATGCATTCCCAATAAGATCAGGAGTGAAACAAAGATGCCCCTTATCATCTTTATTATTCAACATTGTAATAGAAACACTAGCAGTAGCAATTAGAGAAGAAAAAGAAATTAAAGGCATCAAAATAGGCAAGGAGGAGACCAAGTTATCACTCTTTGCAGATGATATGATGGTCTACTTAAAGAATCCTAGAGATTCAACCAAAAAGCTAATCGAAATAATCAACAACTTCAGCAAAGTTGCAGGATACAAAATAAACCCACACAAGTCATCAGCATGTCTATATATCTCTAACACATCTCAGCATCATGAATTAGAAAGAGAAATTCCATTCAATATCACCTTAGACAATATAAAATACTTAGGAATCTATTTGCCGAGACAAACACAGGAACTATATGAACACAACTACAAAACACTTTCCACACAACTAAAACTAGATTTGAGCAATTGGAAAAACATTAACTGCTCATGGGTAGGACAATAATAAAAATGACCATCCACACTTAGTGCCATACCCATTGAACTTTCAAAAAACTTTTTTACTAAACTAGAAAAAACCATAACAAAGTTCATTTGGAAGAACAAAATATCAAGGATATCCAGGGAAATAATGAAAAAATAATGCAAAAGAAGGTGACTTTGCAGTCCCACATCTCAAACTATATTATAAAGCAGTGGTCATCAAAACAATTTCGTACTGGCTAAGAGACAGAAAGGAGGATCAGTGGAATAGACTTGGGGTAAATGACCTTAGCAAGACAGTCTATGACAAGCCCAAAGACCTCAGCTTTTGGGACAAAAATCCACTATTTAATAAAAAATGCTGGGAAAACTTGAAGACAGTGTGGGAGAGACTAGGTTTGGATCAACACATCACTCCCTACAACAAGATAAACTCAGAATGGGTGAATGACTTGAATGTAAAGAAGGAAACAATAAGAAATTATGTGAACACAGAACAGTATACATGTCAGACCTTTGGGAAGGGAAAAATTTTAAAACCAAGCAAGACAGAGCCACAAAATGTAAGATAAATAATTTTGACTACATCAAATTAAAAAGCTTTTGTACAAACAAAAGCAATGTAGCTAAAACCAGAAGGGAAGCAACAAATTAGAAAACAATCTTCATAACAAAAACCTCTGACAAAGGTTTAATTACTCAAATTTACAAAGAGCTAAATCAATTGTACAAAAAATCAAGTCATTCTCCAATTGACAAATGGGCAAGGGACATGGATAGGCAATTTTCAGCTAAAGAAATCAAAACCATTAATAGGCACATGAAAAAGTGTTCTAAATCTCTGATAATCAGAGAGATGCAAATCAAAACAACTCTGAGGTACCACCTCTCACCTAGCAGATTGGCCAACATGACAGCTATGGAAAGTAATGAATGTTGGAGAGGATGGGGCAAAGTAGGGACATTAATTCATTGCTGGTGGAGTTGTGAACTGATCCAACCATTCTGGAGGGCAATTTGGAATTATGCCCAAAGGATGATAAAAGACTGTCTGCCCTTTGACCCAGCCATAGCATTGCTGGGATTGTACCCCAAAGAGATAATAAGGAAAAAGACCCGTACAAGAATATTCATAGCTGCACTCTTTGTGGTGGCAAAAAACTGGAAAATGAGGGGATGCCCTTCAATTGGGGAATGACTGAACAAATTGTGGTATATGTTGGTGATAGAATACTATTGTATTCGAAGGAATATAGAGGAATTCCATGGAGACTGGAACAACCTCCAGCAAGTGATGCAGAGTGAGAGGAGCAGAACCAGGACAACATTGTACACAGAGACTGACACACTGTGGTACAATTGAACATAATGGACTTCTCCATTAGTGTCAATGCAGTGATCCTGAACAACCTGCAGGGATCTAAGAGAAAAATCACTATCCACAAGCAGAGGACAAACTGTGGGAACAAAAACACCGAAGAAAGGCAACTGCTTGAATACAGGGGCCGAGGAGACATGATTGGGGTTGGAAACTCTACATGAACATCCTAGTACCAATACCAACAAAATGGAAATGGGTTCGGGACAAGGACACATATAATACCCAGTGGAATTGTGTGTCAACTATTGTCGGCTAGGGGAGGGTTGGCAGGAGGGGAGGGAGAAAAAAGAAAATGATTTTTTTATTCAATGAATAAAGTTTAAAATTGACCAAATAAAATGTTTAAATTAAAAAAAAAAGAAATGTCAAGTATAGCATTAAGACAAGAAAAACCATTGAAGGAACAATAATAGGCAATTAGGGGACAAAACTATTGCCCTCTTAAGATGATATGATGGTATATTTAGATCAATACAATGATCCAAGACAATTCCAAAAGACTCAGGATGAGGAATGCTTTCTATCTCTTGAGAAAACTGATAAACTCTGAGTAGACTGAAACATAACTTTTTTTTTTTACTTTTTAAATTTTTCTTGATTTTTTGACAACATAGCTAATATAGAAATATGTTTTGCACATATTTGCTCACTACTCTCCACTGCTGGAAAGATCCTCACCTGTGTTATACTCAACAGATTCCTGTCATCTGTTTCTGAGCAGAACCTGCCTGAATCATAATGTGGCTTCCGACCAGATCTCAGCACCATCAACATGGTCTTCACCGAGAGGCAAATGCAGGAAAAATGCCTTGATTAGAACCTGAGTCTCTACATTGTCTTCATAGACCTGACAAAGGCATTCAACACAGTGAACAGGGACGCATTGTTGGTGATCCTCAGCAAGCTTGGCTGCCCAGCAAAATTCGTCAAACTGATCCAGCTCTTTCATGTTGACATGACAGGGGAAGTCCTATCTGCTGGAGAGACTTCCGATCGCTTCAACATCTCCAATGGTGTGAAACAAGGCTGTGTCCTCGCTCGGGTACTATTCAACCTATTTTTCACCCAAGTATTACGACATGCTGTGATGGATCTAGACCTGGGCATCTACATCAAATACCGACTGGATGGCTCACTATTTGACCTTCGCCGCCTGACTGCAAAAACAAAGACAACAGAGAGACTCATCCTGGAAGCTCTCTTCGCAGATGACTGTGCTCTCATGGCCCACCAAGAAAATCATCTTCAAACCATTGTGGACAGGTTCTCCACCGCAACAAAACTGTTTGGCCTGACTATCAGTCTCAGCAAAACAGAGGTACTGTTCCAACCTGTACCAGGGAGGCCAACTAACCAGCCGTGCATTACAATCGACTTCACGCAGCTTTCCAACATCAACACTTTCAAGTACCTGGGCAGCATCATTGCCAACGACGGGTGCCTAGACCACGAGATCAATGCCAGGATCCAAAAGGCCAGCCAGGCACTCGGGCGGCTGCACTGCAAAGTCCTCCAACAAAACGGTGTAAGCACTGCGACGAAGCTCAAAGTGTACAATGCAGTGGTCCTCAGCTCGCTCCTGTAAGATTGCGAGACATGGACACTGTACCGGAAGCACATGAAACAGATGGAGCAATTCCACCAACGCTCTCTCCAGTCAATCATGAGGATCCGATGGCAGGACCGAATCACCAACCAGGAAGTCCTCGACAGAGCCAACTCCACCAGCATAGAAGTCATGGTCCTCCAAACCCAGCTACGATGGTCTGGACACGTCATCCGCATGGACCCACAGCGAATACCAAGACAGGTATTCTATGGTGAACTGTCAGCTGGACTCAGGAAACAAGGCCGACCAAAGAAAAGATTCAAGGATCAGCTAAAGTCCAACTTGAAGTGGGCTGGCATTACACCAAAGCAACTAGAACTTGCTGACTGATAGAAGCAGCTGGCGTACCCACATTAACCATGCTGCCACCACCTTTGAAGATGAGCGACGTTGACGTCTTGCCGCTGCACGTGAACGCCGACACCAGGCCACAACTGCACCTCCCGTAACAACTGGCATCCCATGCCCCATGTGCCACAAGCTCTGCGCCTCAGCCTTTGGACTCCAAAGCCGCATGAGGGTACATCAATAGATGATAATACACAAAGACAATAGTCAATCTCGAGAGACTACCACTATTTGCACAACTTCACAGGTATAATGAGTATCATATTACTTACTTTCTTCATGGGTGGGGAATGGGCTGGAGGGAGGGAGAGCATTTAGGATTCAAAATTGAAAAAATAAAAATAAGATTTGACAGTGAAGAGGCCATACATAACTTTGGAGATAGAGAGGTATCAGGTTAGTGATAGGATTGGGAATCACATTTTACAGAGAAATTGAGGCACACCGAGATTATATAACATATGTAGATTCACAAAGCTAATAAATGTTTGAAGTAGGTTTTAAACTCAAACTTTCTGATTTTTATCCAATGCTTTATCCCCATTACACACTGCTTTGTAACTTACTTGATAAAAAAGGATTCTGATATTAGAAGTGCAAGACTTCATAAAAAACTTCTTAGTGTTTTGTAAACATAGTCCTCACACTAAGGTTTTCTTCATGGTTTTTTTTTCTCTATTCATTTACCAATAATGATTTCTAAGAATGATGTGACATGCCATAAAACTATAAAACAAAATGAATTTTCTCCAGTCCTATTAAATTAATGTCCATATTACAACCTCTTTGTTTTTTTCCCCATTGATTAGTGCTGTTGCTAGAATGTAGGATGAAAATCAATGCAATAACATTTTAAAATGTTTCACCATTCCAAATATATTCCCTTGTCATAACGACCTTCTCTACAGAACATGTTTGAAGAGATGTTTTCATCCTTCCTGGAGACCTCATTCTCTTTGATGTGCCTCTTCAGATCATTTAATGACTGAATTATTTAAGAATAATAAAAGAATAGTAGCTATGTCTGATGAATCTTAGTGAGTCTTTATCTTTTGGGAAAATCTTTTTCTACTAAAGCTGCTAGCCACACTGATATCATCTTGAGGCATTGCCTTGATCAACTACTGAAATGTAAATGCTCAATTTTTAAAAATCTATACTCATTTTTATGAAGGGATAATTATGTAAAGACTTTGCTCAGTTTTTAACAGCTTCAAAAATTTCTTGTTTATTTCCCAAAGTTAATCTGCAAAATGTCCTTGACAATAGTGGGGACCACAGAAAACCCAGAAAGCAGTAAATCTTCTTTGGGATCTTAGTGAATTAGAAGTAACAGACTATAGTCTGTGATTATGTCTGGCTAAATTCTTCACTGAATTCAATTGAATTTCATATTTAGTAAGTACTAATAGGCACCCACTGAACCATCAGAAGCAAGTATTGTGGGGATTGGTGCCTTTTCCTTCTCTGTCCCAATTCCTACTTCCCAGTTCCCACAGGTGCTTGAATATGTTCTCCAGGATGGATACTGACTCTTACTGTTACCCCTTTGAGTGGTGAACCAGTCTTTGCCCCTCTTTGCTACTCTACCTTCCTACTCCCTTTACAATAATATCATATGAGATGTATGACTACTAGCATCAATTGGATAAGAAGGGAGTGATCAAATGCAATCCTTCTGGTAGTATGTTGCAAAAATTAAAGCTCTATGTACATTTGAGCACTGATAATATATTTTCTATATACACACATGTAAAAATGTACATATATATGAGTATATATCTATATTTGCATATCCACTTGATTCCTACAACAACCTTGCAAGGTTGGTACTGTCATTATTTCCATTTTATGTCTGAATAAACTGATGTAAACAGAAGTTAAGTGATATGCCTAGGCTCAAACAGCTAACAGGGTATAAAGACAAATTTGAAGTCATGTCTCCTTGACTGCAGGTCCCTTTCCACTACATCACCCAGCATCCTCTACTGGACCCAATATTTTATCAGTGAAGGGAACTCCTGGTGAGGGATTTGTTCTGCCAGTGTAGATCTGCTTCTTCCTAGCAATGGATAATCCTAGAAAGTTACCTGGGGGTATAGAAAGACTAAGTGATTACACCACAATGGAGCACAAGGAAAATGAAAAGGGTTGAATCTCTATCTTCTATGACACATTATCTCTTTAAAAATGATTGTAATAATAATAATACCAAATACCAGAATGATTTTTCACTGAATTACTTACATGATGTGAAAAAGTTAATTACAAAATATCTTCAAAGTCTTCATCCTGTTTTCAGATTTAATAGATTCAATCAATATGTTGATTCGGAGTGTACATATAAGAATTAATTCTTTTAATAAGAGTTTAAAGAAATTCAGCAAAAACCATGAAGAAAGAAGGGGAGAGGGCAGAGGCAAAGTGATCTCTAGGGAAAGGAATTGGTCTTTGCAAAGAGCTTTCTATATCCTATATGTCATTTTATTTAGTCTTCAGCCACTTTTGGGGAAATTTTGACTAGAGTTCTGATACTCCAACCCTAAGAAAATGTACAAGGTCATACTTTTATAATATATATTAGGATAGAGCTATCTAATGCTTATGGCCATAGTAATCATATAATAATGAAACAATTGGTAATAAAAATGATAATGATCAGAATAATAGACAGTGGGTTCCCTGGCTTTTTAGGTATTTAGGAAAACAGATGACCATTTATCAGGTATGTTATGGTGGGGATTCCTTTTAGCTACACATTAGACTAGATGGGCAATTGAGTCTCTCCACAATAACAGGATCTTATCAGCTTCAAAATTTGGTGCTTCTTTAGTACAATGCTTTAAGCCTTGAAAAGCATTTTATATCTATTATTTCCATTTGATCCTGATAACAACCCTGCAAGATAGAAACTATTATCTCCATTTTACAAGGGATAAAATTGAAGCTTAGAGAGATTATTTGGCTGTTTGTGAATATGGAGAGGCAGACTGTTATGATGGAAAGAGCATAGGTTCTAGAGTTAGCTTGTCTCATAGATCCCTGTTAAGAGTGAATTAAACTTTCTTAGTCTATCAATCAGCAATTTTTAAGTTAATCAATCAAAAACTTAAACATCCCTACTTAACACTAACTAAGAATGCTCACAAATCAGTTGCTAAAGTGGGTGAAAACTCTAGAGGTGACTGACGACCCTCTGGGCAGTGCTAAGCAAATTGAAAGAATGCAATTGGTTCCTGTAAAGTGGGGAAAAGGACAGGAAGTGATGTGGGAAAATGACTGTAAAAAGTCCTGAACTTCTTTTCCAGGTATTGTCAGCTGGTGATTTGCCTCTTGGAGGTGGCTTTGGGACTTCAGCTTCGAGTTGGGACCTTGGCTCTTGAACTGCTTCTTGGAACACTGTTCCTGGATCTTCTCCTTTGGACTTTGGTGTTGGAGGACTTTGCCTTGGCTGAATGTGTAGCTGAAGACACCACCAGATGTGGGGAAGCCCCTGTGGGGCTGAGTCTCACTTCATTAGAGAAGGGCTAGTAGGCTTGTTAAAATCTTTCTCTTTAACTACCTTTTTCCATTTTCACTCTTTCTACCTCATAAATAAAGCTACTAATGTCAATTTTGATTTAAGTTATAATATCCTTAAATCAATGGCCACAATATTATTTTAGAATTCTCCTATTTAGTCAAACCCCTAAATTTTAATTTCTTACATCTCACTTCAGATGTTTACTATCTGTGTGATTTTAGGCAAGTCATCTAATATTCCTACACTTCATTTTTTCACCTTTAAAATAAGATTGAAATAAGTTATGTCTGAAGTTCTGTCTTATTTTAGATCAACAATTCTATATGCTTAAATCATATGGCAAGTGAGAGTCATAGGCAGAAAACGAACTCAAGTTTTCCCACTCTATATGTAGTATTCTCTCTACTCCATCATGTTTACTTTCTATATTTGTGTATATGATGTGGTGGGAGATCTTGATGAGCCCTTTCAGGGTTTCTCACCCATCTTTGGTGTACACCTGTCACCTAACTCTTATCTGTGGCTCCAAGAAGCTGTAGCAGCCACAACCTGGCAAAACAATCCAGCAGATGGACCAAACTAGTTTGAAGGCAGCCACTCTCTAATGATGACTCTGGAAGAGAGAGTGAGCCTGACTAATTAAATGCAATTCTGCCTTAAGTCAAATTCACACACAAGTAATACAATCACTCAGCATCTTCTACTTCATTCATCTTTCCCTGACTCCAAAACTGTGATGTCATAGGTCTTCTTCAAAAAATTAAGGATAAGCAACAGTTCTCTGTAAGCACCCCCATAGACCAAACCTCCATAGTTACAATATCCTGAACATTTTAACAGAGTGAAACTTCAACACTGATTCACTTGGTGGTCACAGCATTCTCTGTTTTGCCTTGGAGCTGTTTGCCTCACCTTCATTTCTAAGTTTCATACTTGTATATATGAAAGGACTGAACTGGAATAGGAATTCTTTGTTGGATATGCTTTTCAGTCTGGTCCTCAGACCACAATAAAGACATTTCAGCCTAAGCTATGTATTATTAAAGGCTTCGATTATTGATGAGCTCCTCATTTCCAAACTAAATCGCACAAGAATCATAATCATAAAAAGAATGATTTGGATAACCTAAAAATGAGTTTCTTCTTCATGCAAAAGTTGAAATGTAGAAACTCTCAATGTAGACCTACCATGACATGAAGAAACTTTATGAGAAACCACCTCTTTTTCCATTGGTTGAAATATTCAAATTAACAGCCTCTCCCTCTATCACTTCTTTGCATTAGATTTTGGTAGATGTGTGATCCATTTAAAATTTTAATTAATTTGCCAATTAATTAATTTGACATTTGTGGATGTTTTTCTTGGGATTTCTTATGGCAGAGGAAGGTTATAATCTGGAATAATCTGTTTGAACTCATGTCCAAATTAGGGAAAAATTTGGTTCAAATCCAAGTGCACTATTTAGGATTAATAGGACATCCTAATTGTCTAGGCACCTTCACGCCCAAGGGATGTGGCTTATTTGGACAAAATTTTTTGATAGAGGGAATGGGCAGTCTGTGCATCTCTGAGAAATTGAATTTCAGTTTTTTTCCCCTTTAATATCCATCTTCAACTGTAGTGTAGAGTTGACTGCAGAGTAATGAGTACCTGGATTCAAGTCTTGCTTCTGTTACAATCTGGTTATGTAAAAACTGGAAGATTACTTAACCTCTCAGTTTCCCAACTAATTCCAGAAGAATATATATTTCAAAAAAGATGCTGACATACTTGACAAAAGAAATTTCTTACTAAGAATTTCCTATACCAATGACATCATAGATTCTATTAAAAAAAACCCCTCTACAACTGCCTCTTCTGACACAGCACAATGCATCCCTGGAATTCAGTGAGGGTCTTGATAGTCAGCGAACTCAGTAGGAGTTAATTGTGTGACATTTTGAATTATCACCACTTGACATAGTGCCTTGTTTATATTAGATGCTTAATAAATGTTTCTTGAATTGTTCAATAGATTATCAAATCACAGTAGGAGGCCAAGACTATTATTGTCATTATAAGGCCAGTGGAATTAGCATCATGACTTTGTTACTTACTATTCTTCTAATCTTGAACATGACCCTTCTCTTCCTTCAGCCTCAGTTTCCTCACTTGGAAAATGTGGAAGTTGAACAAGATGACCCTTAGGTTCTTTTCAGGTCTAAATTCTAGGTTTCTGGGAAATATTGATAGAGAATCCCCCATTTCATAGCACCCTGTGAGGCTGTCGGGAAAAAAGTGATAACTTTTTCCAGAAGAAGATGGCATATACTTTTCTCTACATGTGTAGATGAGTTTGTCTAATTCTTATTGGCCCATTCATCTTGTGAAAAAAAGGTCATACAAACAACTGGGCAAAAACTATGGTGGTTTGTACCTAACCAGTTTCAACAAATGCTTTGTATATATGTAGCAATAATCACATTGATTTTTCTGAATTAATTTTCAGCAAAGTTCAAACATTGCCAGTAGTGGAATGAAAATTTTAATTTACTAAAATGTTTACATTCTTCTTCCCATTTCTTCCCATCCCTGAACATGACCATTTAATAGAGAGAAATTAAGTTGCAAAAAAGCACAGATAGAATTTTGATACATCACAAGTAAAAAAAATAATAATCCTTTGTAACTTTTCTTTCTGTAGTTCTCTAGCATCTCAGTCTTAGTAGTTAGCAAATAGATGGGACAAGAATCATAAGTTATGGTAGGTAGGAAATGACTAATGGTCAGATTTTTACTGGTTAGTATATATTAAGCCCTTCTATTTCTATCTTTTATACTCTTTAATCTCCTAAGACAATTTTTTGCATTAAAAATCATAACTTTTAACATGTGCCACCATTACCATCAGTTTCTTATTGTAATTAATTGTTGGTTTAAGAGATTTGGGAAATCATCACATGTAGAAATCTAAAGTAAAATTAGAAAATTATAAAAGTGTAATTCTCTGACTTAGTAACTCTGATCACCACAATGATGAATACCAATATTAAAGATTTCATGATGGAACACATTGTCTATCTCCATACTGAAAGCCAAAGGACTCGGATTAAAGATTAAAGAACACTTTCTTTTTTTTTTTTTTGGATTTGGCTAATGCAAGAATTCATTTTCCATGACTAAATATATTTGTACAGAATTTTGCATTTTTTGCCTTCTCAATAAGTAGCAGGAAAAGAGGAAGAATTTGGAACTGAAAATAAAATAAAATTGAACTCAAAAAAATAATTTTCATTTTTTAAAAGAAAGACTCATGAAGAATGTCAATTTAATTATTTCTGATTTTTTGCCTTCAGTTACTGAGGAGAGAATACAACTCACAAAAGTGAATATTTTTTGATATGGCTCATAAGCTCAGATGGATCAAAACTGTAGGTGACCCAAAGAACAAGGGAGAGGCATGTGGTAGGTGTTAGTAGGCTTCATCATATTTCCAATGATGATTTCCACCTAATAAGTGGCAAAAAGCAGTGACGCACCAATCAATTAGCAAACACTTACTATGAGCCAAGCAATGTACTAAGTACTGATGATACAAATAAAATGCAAAAAAAACCAGTTCTTGTCCTCAAGAAGTTTATCTAGTCTAATGGGGGAGGTGACGTGGACTTAGCTAGAAACAGAATAGATGGAGGGTAGCCTTAGAAGAGAAACCATGAATATCCGGAAGAACCAGGAAGGTTTCCTGAAAAAGGTCCTGTTTGAGCTGAGTCTTAAAGAAGCCATGAATTTTTCAAGGATTTAAAGAGACTGAATTGAATAGAAAGAGTATCCTCAGTATGGGAAAAGACAATACAAAAATATGAAGGCAGGAAATGAAGTAATCCAGCATGACAAGAACATGACTAATATATATAGGGGGCAATATCTAAAACTTAAAAGCTAGAAGGGCCCAGAACCCATATGACCAGAAAAGAAAGTGTATTAGTTCTGTAGGAAGAACAGGAGTTAGCATACTGGTCAGTTAAGGGATACTTTGCTACTGTTGGATTCTTAAAAGAACCAAAAGAAGACCTTTAGTATGCTGGAAATATATATATATATATATATATATATATATATATATATATATATATATATATATATATATATATATATGGTGTTAGGGGAATTTATGTAAATAAATGAACAAGAATTTCATTGAATGAGGTGATAGAGATTTGTGATTGTCACTGGTAGAGAGAATTCCCACATCAGTGAGATCCTGTATTTAGAGTACTGAAAGAAATATACCAAAGAAAATGGAAAGTTTACAGAAATCAAAATTTTGTCACCTCTAATAAACAGTTCTTTGAGTCATTTATTTTCTAGCCCTTACTAAAGTTCTGTGCTTATGTCTCAATGCAAAATGGGGTGGGGGGAGTTTGGGTTAAGTTCCTTGTGAGTAGGGATTGTTTCGTTCTTTGTACTTGCAGCCCCAACACCTAGAATAGTATCTAGCATATTGTAGGTATTTAATAAAAATTCCTGACTGATTGATTGATGGCTATTCTAATATAGTGCAAACTCTGACTGATATCTACCAATGTATCAAGGAAAGTTTCTAAATATTGGTTGTTTTTTTAATGAACTGTGTTTCTGTTGTCCAAGTACCAAACTAGCTAAATTTAGAAAGAGGATGACTAAAAATTTGGCCAACAAGTGGTGGATTTTCTTGATTAAAAAAATTCCTGAAGATTAGCATATTGTGCAGTTATACATTAGGAGAGAGCCCATGGAAAATCACAGCTTTTATTTTAAAGAGAAATTAAGTATTCTTTTTTGTCACAAATTCTCAGATTTTCTTTTATAAGTGTATGTGATTTTCTTTATGCTTTTGTGTGCAGATGATTATTACTAGAATGAAAAGAAGGATTGACTGCAGGGAAGAGATGCCATTTTGCAGATAAATTACTCCCACATGTTACTCTAACAGAATGTTTAGGGCCCCAAGCTAAGAATATAACTTTTTCTTGCTGGAAAAAAAAAACTCAACTATTGTTCATATAGTTTTACTTTCAGCAAATCACTTTAGTTAGCATTCATCTTACAAGATACTTACAAGTATCTACTAGGTCAAAGCACTAAGCATTATACTACATAATAAGATTTTACATTTATATTGTTACTTGCCCATAACTAACAAAAGGCATTCAGATATTTGCCTCATTGTAGTGACATCAGTGAGAGTTGTGTGTGGCAAATGCTTTCTCTCCAGCCTTGGCTCATGGTCCTCTGTTGATCCATGCTGTCATGCATGTAATAAGACTGCCTTCTGACTATTTCTTTAGGAAAGCCCCCAATTTGTGCTAGTCACTGTGTTTATCATTAGACATACAAACAAAAAAGCAAGGCAATCCCTCCTATCGAAGAGATACATTCACTTGGTAGATATATATACACAGCTAAGTAAAAACAGGGTTTATGCAATATAGATAAGAAAATACATACACATTACTACTTGAGTAGTTGAGGATGGGAAACTGTAACAACTGCAGAGATTTAAGAAAGTACTCTCGAAAGAAATACTACTTGAAGTGAACCTTAAGAGAACTAGGATTTCCAAGAGCATTACAAGCACTAGCCATAATCTGTACCAAAATAAAGTCCTGGAAAATTAAATTTAAGATATGGATGAGAGCAAATAGCACAGTTTGGCTGGGATGTAGAGTGTGAGAAGGGAAAGGATGTGTAATCAATCTGGACACTAAGATGGAACCAGACTGTTAAGCGATTTACACATCAAGAAGAGTTTGTGTTTGGTCATAGAGAAAATGAAGAGCTATTGAAAGATAGTCAGCAAGGGACAAATGAGGTCATATCTGTGCTTTACAAATATTAGTTTAGCAACAATGTGGAGAACAGATCAGAGATAGACTCATTGGAAAGCTACTAAAATTGGCCAGGTGATAAGGGCTTGGCCCACAGCGGTTGTGGTGTAAGTAGAAAGAAGGGGAAGGATGTGAATGATATTGAGGAGACAGAATCAACAGCATTTGGTGATTGGATATGGCATGAAAGTGGTAGTAAAGAGTCCAGAATGACTCCTAGACATTCAACCTGACTAGAAAAACAGAAGTACTCTGATTAGAAATAGGGTAGTTGGGATAAGGGGAAGCTTAGTGGAAAAGATAATAAGCTCTGCTTTAGAAATTATGATTTTGAGATGCCTGAGGAACATTTTGGTGAATATGGCTAACAGGCAATTGGAGATGTAGTACTGGAGATCAGAAGAAAGTTGAAATCCAGATATGGAGTTTGGGGAGTTTTCTGCATCAAGATGAATCTATGGGAGTTAGTGAGGTGACCAAGAGAAAATCTTCTTTCTAATCCCTTACACATTTGTGGACTGAACTCTGGGAGAAGAAATGCCTCCCCTCTCTAACTTGCCTGCCTTCCTTCCCCTACTTGACTGCCCTGTGTTTGGAATGTTTTTTTTTGTCTCTACCATGACCTCACAAGCAAATTAATTCATTTCAAGTATAAGTGATGGGTTTTTTTTGTATTTATTCTCTGACTTGTATGCGCACACACATGTGAAAGTTCTCAAGTGCTATGAGATAGGCAATATAAATATTATTCTTTCCATTTTACAGATTAGAACCAAAAGTTCAGCTATTTGTTCATAGTTCAACAGTATTTGAAAGACAGAAATGGAACTTAAATGTACATCCTTTGATTCCCAGACTAGTTCTCTTATCACTCCCCCTAAACCACTATCAGTTTCTCTGACCAAACATTTAGGGTGATTCAATGGTTTTAGACAAGAGATTCAACCTTAAAGGGGGAGAAAAGTGGGGAATTGCATAGTCAAAGATAAATTTACAGAGGGTAGAGGGAAGAAGAAGTAAACATTTTCTTCTTTTATTATACTCTCAAATATTGAGGAAGATTTAATTCAAGAAATCCTATTTTTTGGTTAAATAATAGTCTGTGGTTTCAAATAAGGAAGAAAAATCTGTAGGCTTTTCAGTTTTCTTTTATGAAAACTATTTGAGTCCTGATGGGAAAAGGTGATGACCACTAGGGCACTGAAAATTAATTTCTCACTTAACTTGACCATGCATTAAATGAAATTCTTGGTGCTATGTATTATATTCTCACATGTACAGAAGAAAAGCCAGTAGGAGGAAGATTTCTTTTGCTCTCATGGTTCTGGACTAACTTCCCACCTGCCAAATTTGCTGATGTTCCTATTTTCCCTTAGTTGTTTTTTTAAAATGGAGTTATAAAAGAAAATTGTCCACAGAATTTATATCCTCTTTGATCATAAATTCATTAGCTATAATAGGAAGCTAAAATGAATTCTTTGCTAAGAAATTGATTGTAGGGGATAAAGGATGATTCTATCATTTTGCCTATCTTTCGTAAGAATATATGAATGTATTAATCATTAAGAAGCAAATGATATGAGTTCAAAGAACAGAAAAATGGTTGTGAGTCCATTTGACATCAAAGTAGCAATATCCACAGATAAACTGAAAAGTATCAAATACCACTCACCAGGTAAATATAATAATACTTGTTCATAAGCATTTTAGAGTTTATGAGTATAATTTATAAATAGCAAAGCTCAATGAAAGTGAAATAAGCCTTCTTTATATTATTAAAAATGGGGTAAAGTAGATATTGGAGGAATAGTTAATGAAGAGGTAAATTATTTTCTTGCGATCAAAAAATAAATGAGAATAGAATCACATTGGAGAGGCATAATGTGTTTTTCTAGGCTATAGGTTATCACAGCTTTGCTTTTATAGGTCTTTCTAGCAGAACTGTGGCTTGCAGGCAGAATGTACAGAATGCTGAACTTGTAGTAAGGAATACCTAGGTTTAAATCCCACCTAAGATATTTATTTAGCTATGCACCAAGGAAAATAATATATAACTTTTTGGAGTCTTAGCTTTACCATCTCTAAAACTAGAATAATAATAGCACTTACTTCATAGGAGTTGTTCTGAGGATGAAAGGAAATACTGAATGTGCTAAAATTATGAATTGTTATTATTAGTTAATATTTACATGTTATTGAGAGGCAGTGTAGTATAGTGGATAGAGAGCTTTGAAGTTTGGACAGTTCACTCTCTTTTATATATCTGGGTTTTTTTAGACTGGGTTTCTATCTTACCTAAGCTAGAAGGGAAACAGCCACTCTCAGACTCAAGATCTTTGACTTAATTCCTTTCTTCCCATCTGATTTGTTTTTTCCTTCTTTTGACAGCTTTATGGTCTTCCACTTCCAGAACTTCCAGGAGCTGACCATATTGTGCCAGACCCAGAATGGATACCTGTAGCCTTGAAAACCCCCTTAATTCTACCACCCTCAATGTCCCCCATTATCAGAAATTACAGACATCCCTGGTATAGACCTGGTTTAAATTCTACCTCTGAATTGTATTTGCTGTATGACTTGGCAAATCATTTAATCCTTCAGTTCACTTCATTGGTGAGACCATGATTTGGAGAAAAGATGCCAGCCTGCTTTGAAATTTTTTCATCTGAGGGTTATGCCCAATTCATTATCATTATTATCTCGATTCCATTTTTATGGGATTCAGGTAGAAAAAAAGTCCTGGGATGAGTCACTGTTCAGATATTATTCCTTTATATTTAAAATTCTGAAGTAGATAAAGTAACTGCTTTTTGTAGTTGAATAAAAATATTGGGCATAAATTTATACTCTACAGTTTCATTGGAAGTATCCTTGATGCAGAACTCTAGAAGTATATAGAATAAAAGGGATGGTGAATAAATGACCTCATCCTGTCCTCTTGTGATTTTGATGTTTATTATTTTTATTATTATTTTGTGAGGTTAAATGTTAATAAAATTTGATGTGGAAAACATTTAATACTCTCTCAAAATGCATATTGATGTCACTTGCTACTGAAAAATGGTACATGGGGGCAAGTAGGAAGCTAATAAATTTTGACAAATAGACCACAGCTTTATTTTTATCATTGAACTAGCTGGGATTTATGTTATACAAAAGGAGGCATAAAACAGAAAAGAAGTATTCTAGGCCAATATCACAAATGGAAATTGGTACAAAACTTTTTTAAAAGATAAAAAATGATTCCATTATAAATGTTTCATTTATACCAGGAATGCCAAGATTGTTCAATATTGGGAAAATTAACATAATTAGTTTTATAAAACAATGCATACAAAACCAAATGTATCTATCAACAAATACAGAAATAAAAACTATGACAACATACAGCATTTATTTATATTAAAACTTGAAAATCACAATCATAGAAAGACAACTTAGAAAATATGACAAAAAGCATATACTAAAACTGAAAAATACAAATAAAATAGTGAGATAGTTATTTAGTCATGTCAGACTGGCACTGTGGTTTTCCTAGCAAAGATACTAGAATGATTTACTATTTCCTTCCCCTGTGGATTAAGGCAAACAGAAGTTAAGTGACTTGCCCAGGATCATACAACTATGGACTGAGACTGCATTAGAACTCAGGTCTCCCTGATTCCAAACCCAGAGCTCTCTGATGAGCTATTTAGCTTCCTGCTTTCATTCTGTCATGGAGAGACAAAGACACATAGAGAAGTCATAGCCAGGGAAGGAAATCTTGGTCTGAAAAAACCTTCACTAGATCATTTTGTTCCTGCTACCCACCATCCTATATCTCTTGTGCTTTTTGTAGCTGAACTTCTCTCACTCTTTTTAACTTCTTATAATCAGATTTACAATATACCATTTCATTGAAATTCCTCTCTCCAAAGTTACCAATACTCTATTGATTGTCAAATCCAAGGGCATTTTCACACTCCTCATTCTTCTTGACTTCTCTACAGTCTTTGATATTGTTGATAATTTTTTTCCTCTTTGAGACTTTTTTAAGCTAGGTTTTTGACACACCACACTCTTCTGGTTTTCCTCTTACCTACTGTGCCACTTTTTCCTCTGTCTCCTTTGCTCAAACCTCCTCCATATCATAGTCTTCTAACCTTGTGTATCCCTCAATGTTAGCAGGTCCTCTCCTCTCCAACCCTCTCCTCTCTTCTAGCATTCAAAATCTGTCATTAGCTAGTGCCCTCTTATCTTTCTAGTCTTCTTACACATTACTTCCTAACAAATACTCTTTGATCTAGGGTCACTGGTCTCCTTGATATTCTATGAATGAGACTCTATTTCCAATTTTCAAATATCTATTCTGGGTGTACCCCATGCTTCCTTCTTCCACTCTGATTGTTGACCTCCCTGACTTCTTTTAAGCCCCAGCTAAAATTCTACCTTCCACAGGAAGTCTTCACTAACCTTCCTTAATTCCAGTGCCTTCTCTTTTTAAATTATTTCCCATATGTGCTACATATAATGTGCTTCAAATACATTGGTGTGAATGCTTTATCCTCCATTAGATTTTAAGCTCCTTGGGGACAGGGACTGTCTTTTGCCTCTTTAGGTATCTCTAGTGCTTGGCACAGTTCCTGATACACAGTAGATACTTAATAAATGATTATTGATTGGTTATTTGAGGAATAATTCATTAATTAAGTCAACTAAGCCCTTGCCCAGCTATTCAATCCAAAGTTGAATGGATTCTTTCCCCCATGGACTGGCCCGAAGTTATTGTTTCTGGAAGTTTGCCAAAAGACATCATTCAGGATGGGCAGAAAAGTTAAGATTCAGAGCAGTTAACTATTGTTCATAATTAAGATGCTCATATATTTAGATCTGGAAGGAACCTTAGATTTCTTTTCATCATCCTCATCAACTAATTAATCCTCATCAAGTAAGATGGCATATGTACACTGCTTTGCAAACCTTAAAGTTCTAAATAAGTATTAGTTGTTGTTTGTATTATTATATTGTTGATGCTTTTGTTATTTTTATTAGCATTATTATTTGGATCAGGGAACAGAGATTCAGATATGGGAAGAGATTTGCCTAGAGTCATGTAAGTAGTAAATATATAGTCACATACAGACACCTAGATGGTTCTGGTAGATAGAACACTTGTCTTGAGAGTAGGAAGATTCATCTTTATCATTTCAAATGTGGTCTTAGATACTAGTTGTGTGATCCTGGGTAAATCATTTAACTATATGTGCCTCAGTTTCCTCATCTGTAAAATTAGCTGGGAAAGAAATGGCAAACTAATCCAATATCTTTAACAAGCAAACTCCAGATGTGGTCACAAAGAGTTGGACACAGCAGAACAAGAAAGTGTAGTCACATAGCCAGTAAGCATTAGTAGTGAGATTTACAGATTTTTCTGACTCAAATTTGAATAATCTAGTTGCTAACCATGGTACTTTTTCACATGATAAGTGCTTAGTAAATGTTTCTCAAGTTAAATTTGATTGAATTGAAACAACCTTGGGGCAAAAAAAAAACTCTCTATCATCCTTTTGAGATAAGATAATTATAGCCAGAACCTTTCAGAACCATGAAATATAATGCTCAAACATTAAAGAATAAGTAGCATTTGAAAAATGAAAAAAATTTAAAAGTCAACACAACTTACAACTTGCCTGACACAGTTGTAATTTTTATGAGCTGTAGTTTCTAATTTATGTAGTCTATTGCAGCCTCCTGTTAGGAATTCATCAGTTATTTCTCAAGCTGAGGCAGACAATGTTACTGAAGTTATCACAGAAGAGATGATGCTAAGACCTGAGAAGCTGCAAAAATCTCTGACACCCCTGATGGTGAAATTCAACAAGTTCCCTGCTGTTGAGATTTCTAAAAGTGAACACAAGATACTGTGAAGCTGAGATTTACCTCCACCCACAGATCTCAGAGACTAACTGTAGGAAAGAAAAGAACAGATGCAAAGGCAGCTGGAGATAGACCTGGGAAAAGATAATTGTACCCAATTTAGTTACTAAATGGGGGTGGGGGGATGATCATATCCTGTCAACCTCTTATTTCTTCCTCCTCACCCCAAGGTTTTCAGAGAGGAGAAGCAGATAAAGAAGAAGAGAAGGGAAAAGAAAAGAAGGAAGAGAAGGAGGCAAAGAGCCATTTGTAACCCTGTAGTTGAATGACATCTCCTCAATTTGGCTATTTAGAATGAAGAGAGATTACAAACCTATTAGGAGTCAGCAATTGACTTACTAAGCTACTAATTAAGTCAATTCTCTAGTTACTAACTGGTTCTCAAGCCATATAAGTGTGAGTGTAGAATGTCAGCTCATATGAAAAAAAGATCAGATTAATATTACTTCTCAAAAGATAGAATCACAGTCACAGAATCAGAATTGGAAGGAACCTCAGAGGTCAGTTAGTTTGACCTACACCTGAACAAGAATCCCTTCTACAAATTAGGCAACAAATGTTGATTTAAACTGCTTAAAAATCTCCCAGAAGGAAGAATCCATAAATGAAATTATATTTATAAAGCACTGAGCACAGTGCCTGGAACACAGTAGGTGCTTAATAAATGCTTATTTTTTTCTTTTCTTTCTCTTTTTGGACAGTTCTAATTATTATGATATTTCCTTTATAGTAAGCCCAAATTTGCTTCATTGCAGCTTCCACTTGCTTCTCCTTGTTGTCCTTTCTGGTTTCAAGTAGAACTAACATAATCTTTCTTCTCCTCAAGAAATCTGCAAAATTTTAAAGAAAGCAGTCGCTTTCTGCCCTGCCCTGACTCACATCTTCCCAGCTCTAAATCAAACATCCCCTGATTCTTTACAAATGCTTCTGAAGCATGATTTGGAGGCCTTTTACCATACCAATTGCTTTAGTATGGCTGTTGTACATCTTATGAAAGTTCTGTCTAAAATGTAGCACCATGAACTGAACACACTGTTTAGATATGATCTGACTAGGTAGAATGGAATTGGCCTAACACCTCTCTATGTGGCTCATTTTTATTAACTTTCTTGATCACCATCTCTTACTATTGACTCCTACTGGGCTTGCAGTCCATTAAATTTGTACTGTTAGAAGACTGGCAAATAGGATAAGAAAAAAGACATAATTAACTTTTTTTTTTCTCTTTCACTTAGGCTTGACATGCATTTGGTGCATTACTAATTGTGTGGGATGATTTAGTTCTGTCAGGGAAGTTCACTGTCACACTGGAGAGAAAATATGAAATGAATCTAACATTTTAAGTCCATATCCTTTAATTAATGAATTCTCCAGTGAAGAATAAATCCTGGGATAAAAGCAGTCAAAAAATGTCAACCTATTAGTCTGTCAATATACTTGATCTTAGTTAAATATATTTTTAAAACTTGTGTTATGAAATTCATGTATTGTTCTTAAAGGGGGGAAAGCCTTTTACTTTCTCACTTTTGTGTTTTATTTCATGCTAAAATGACAAATAACTTAGGTTTATTTAGTGTGTTTGTCACACTATCTTCTAGGTACCTTACAATAGCCCTATGACTTAGGTATTATTGTTTCATTTCACAGACAGGGAAAGTGATTTTGTGAAAGTGATTTGTTCAAAGGAATAGATGGATATTAATTAATGTCAAAAAATTGTGGTGCAAGAAAATAATGGAATATTACTGTGCCATAAGAAATAATGCATATAAAGTATTCACAGAAATATGGGAAAATTTTTATGAACTTATACAGATTTATGTAAGCCTGATCAGAAAATAAATATATACAATGAAATTTGAAGCTGAATGCTATATAATTATATTGATCAAACTTGTATTAGAAGAGAAAATGAAAAATGCTCTTCCTTCTCTTTTAAGAGATGAGAGTCTATGGATATGAAATGCTGTATATACTGTCTAACTCAGTTAATATATTTGTAAGTTTTGCTATTCCTCCCTTTTCTTTAAAAAAAGTTTCTTTTTGAGAGGTAAAATTACAAAGATGGCTCTTGGGGCAGAAGGGGTGGGAGGAATACATTAGAAAATATAGTAATTCTTTTTTAAAAAATTATAAAAATGGTCATAGCATGAGGATAATAAAAAGAGATATGAGGGAAGACTCACAAGGTCTTTTTGACTCCAATTTCCTTATTTTTTCCAATACCCCAAGGAATGTTTTTTTCCCTACTCTATCTCAATCAATATTCTAACCAACAATTCACACTTGACTTCCTCCTTGGCATTTTTCCCGGATATCTTATCTGGAAGTGATATTCTGAATCCTAAACCCTGATAAAATGTGTGTGGCAATTATTATTGCCAGTGTGTTTTTGGTTTTATTTCCATATTTTCTGCTAAGGCTTCTATAGGTCCAAGGACCCAAGTTGCACTCAAGAGTGGGGAGAGGATTCCTATTTTTCTTAAGGTTTGAGATATATGAGTCTCATTCAGAAATCTGGGAAAACCTTCAAACTAATGGAAATAAAAATCTTACCCTTTAAGATGAACAGTTTAGAAAGTAGGTAAGCAGGCAACTCTCCTTCAAGTTTTCTAAGGCAGGAAAGCAAAAGACTAGATGAGCAACCCCTAGTCTCAAAAATACTTATAGTATACATGCTTCTCTCAGGAGTATTCATAAGGTCCTATATCTAGAACTGAAAAGAGTTCCTGAGACTTCTTAGCTTAATTTTCTTTTCAGA
Organism: Monodelphis domestica; assembly: GCF_027887165.1. Classification (NCBI taxonomy): domain Eukaryota; kingdom Metazoa; phylum Chordata; class Mammalia; order Didelphimorphia; family Didelphidae; genus Monodelphis; species Monodelphis domestica. Next base: position 525,952,882 of record NC_077227.1, read on the forward strand.
CATGAGGAAACTGAGACCTAGAGAGAATTTGATCAAGATCATAGATGTAGTAGTCATAAAGGGAGGAATATGAATCCAGGTCCTGTGACTCTAGAGCCAGTGTTCTGTTCACTACATCATTCAGCCTCTGAAATGGCAAGTGGTATAAATAATTCCATTAGGAATCATCCACAATGCTTCCAAATATTGAAATAAAACCTCAACCTAGTTCGTTAGTTAACTGGCTCCAAAAGAATGAACCTAACTTTCATGATTGCTAGTGCTGAAATCAAATTAGATCCTCTGAAAATCTTTGCTTTATGAATCTGTTTTCCAGATGGCAGATCCTACCCACTGTTCTCAGCACCACAAAGTTCTTTTTCTCTTGATGGTATAGTGTTATCTGCCTTTCAACATCTCTCTCTGATGCTTCCAGGAACTTTAGAATTCAGAGTGAAAAGACGTCCTGAGTGAAACCATCTTTACCCATCTTTCTCAGTCCTCCCCATTCTGTGTCCTCTTCCACTGATGCCTTCTGGGACCCTTAGTTACCTTTGACAAACTGCCCCTTCTATTGGCTGCTACCATCCAGTCACAACCTATCTTTTTAATTCAAAGTAATTCTTCTAAAGCATTGTTCTATGACATTTCTGTGCTGAAGTAGTATCTATGGGATCACTACCAGCTCTGGGGTAAATGATAAAATATTTTGTTTAGTATTTAAAGCCCTCCATGATTTATCCCCTTCTTATCTTTCCAGTCTTTGTTCAAATCATTCCTCTCAATGCATGCTCTGGTGCTGATACATTGAAATAACATTCCATCTTCTGTCTCTGATTTGGCACTGTTTAGCCACCATGTCTGGAATGTATGTCGCATCTCCATTTATTTTTTTTTTCCTTGCATCCTCCAAGATACAACAACTGAAGTTTCATCTTCTCTGTGAAGTCTTTTCTGGTTCTCAGGGGGAATCAAAGACAAACAGAAAAGGGGGTCACTAAGCCTCAGGCAAGGATTCTTCTCAAAGCATGATGACTTAGAAAATAACAAAAACAACCTCTGTATTTTATTGTGGTTTTTAAAAATTCATACGGTTAAATTTTCCCCATTATATTTTAATTTGGTTCTGTTGACACTCAGGAGTTTTGTTGACCAGAGAACATGTTTGACCTCTCTGAAATAGGGCCTTCCCTCTGATGGTACTTTCTATCTGCTTTGTACATACCCGTTTATGCAGATATTTGAATATTGTCTTCCTTATTAAAATGTCATTCAAAGAGAAGAATATTATTTTTTCCTTTCTTTGTATTCCAGTTCTTAGCACAGTCTGACAAATAGTAATCACTTAATAAATGTTCGTTGGCTGACTACTAGATTCTTTCTCTAGCCAAACTGGCTTTTTACTTTGTTTCTTTCATCTCAATATCAACTGCAGTTTTCTACAACTAGAATTCAGAACTCTGTAATTCCTCTGATCATGACCATTTTTAAGTAATTTAATTCAATAAATATTTATTAAATATTTACTATATGCATGGAGCCAGGCATTAAAGCTACAAAGTTAAAAAAAAAAAGACAGTCATTGGTTTTGCACTTAAGGAGCTTAACATTCTTGTGAGGGAAAGTTTTTAATTAATTTTGTTGATTTTATGCAAATCAAGGTAGTTGAAGCAATTTATTATATAATGCCTATATTTGTTCTTCTCTAATTGGGCACTATCAGGACTGTAAAAATTTGATTGAGAATTTTTATGTAGCTTGGGGCAAAATGTTAAGGACTAAAATATGGGCTTGATGACTAAATCGTTTCTTCGCCTCTGGAAATAAAGGTAAGCTAAAATTTTGATTAGCGTTAAGCCTATAAAAAAGTGAAGGCATGAACTGTCTCATTTCCTGACTCTAGTTAAGAAGTTAAACTAATTAGGAAAGTTGAATACATTCCATTAACTTTCTACTGATAGTGGATAAGTAAGAACATAGGTTTCAAGTGTAGAAACAAATTAAGAGAATTAGAAATGCAGAACTTTAAAAGCGAAGAATCAAAGGTCAATCCTTTAACAGCTCAGACAAGGAAAGAGTATCCCAACACCTCTATTGGTGTAAGAACATCTCTGCATGTGTCCTATTATACATAAGCAGCTTTGTTTTGATTAAGCCAGGCTAGTCATATCATTCAGCTTGGCTTATAGGTGGATTGGTTGGGAGAAGTTGGGGTCAATAGATGGAAAACAAACAAACAAACTGTGAAATCCAGTTTGAATGGTAAGAGAGATGACTTAGAGGAGTCAAGAGAAAGGAAACTGAGACTTCTACCCAGCTGATGTTGCCTTTTACTGACCTTGTTACTTAAGAACAATTTTACCCACTGTTACACAGATCATGGGTCTATAACATTTGTCGTTTAAGTTAACTAGCACATCATTAAAGATGATCAGCCAGAAAATGATGAAGTCTTTCCTTTAGTTGTGTCTTACCCAGAATTCCAAATGTTACCTCGATAATTTTTAAACTCCATAACTTTTGCTAATAAGCCTCAGAGAAATTGAAGAGCATCCATGGGGCTTGCTCTGTATACTTAATGCTTTTTGTGAGTTTAAAAATTGACCTATCTGCAAGTACAAAATAATACAAGAATTAATTGAGTGTGTAAGGGCTGTGGAGTAGCAGAATGAAGGAAAAGTAGTCAGGGTCAGTGCTGAATTGCACTTAGAAATAAATTTAGAGTTGAATTTGGAGGAACATCTGAGATATGGTTCAGGAAGCATGTGGGGAAGGAATTACCTGGAAAGGTAGGGGTGGGAATGAATACATTTTGAAGCTTTTGGCTGAGATTACTTAGTTAGGGAAAAATATGTATTTAGCAAAGTGATTAGAAATGAAATTTGGGGGGTAAAGGGGCAGGAGCAAAAATTGTCATTTCAGTTTATACTTAAAGTCTTCACAGCTTGTATAAGACCTCTCAGAGCCTGAGTTCATCTGTAATTTTCATGCAAGAATCAAGGGCTAGCTCCATGCTAGGAGACCTCCTTGGAACAAGAAATAGGACTTTATTAACTTCATATATACAGGTAGTACCAGGAATCTTAGTGTAGCTTAACCTTTAAAGATAAAGAACAAAATACACCTTCTATATACATAATTTGTGATTTCAAAAGCAATATTTGTATATATATATGTATATATATATATATGGAGAGAGAGAGAGAGAGAGAGAGAGAGGGCAATTCTAAGCTTAAAAATTGTAAATTGTATTAAGACTTTTGGGTCATGCTATCTGTGCGTATGTGTGTGTATCTATCTATCTATCTATACTCACCCATATGTACATATTTAGATATGCAGTATAGAAGTATATATCTACTTGTATATATAGATAGATAGATAGATATAGTAATGATATAATAATAGCTAGGGGTGTATGGGGTGCTCAGGGAGGGGTAGTATCTCTGGTATGGAGGGCTTGTCGTGCCCTCCTAGGGCAGCTCTCCAGCCTCTGACCCTTACCTGACACCCAGCTCTCACTTGTGGCTCCTAGTAGCTGCTAGCATGGGGCAGCGGCCACACCCCTGGCAACGGCTTCGACAGGCCGGCCAAACCTTGTGAGGGTAGCCATCGGGTCGTTGACCCCTGGTGAACTAAGGCTTTGCTCACCCAGCATGTGAAGACTGCTTCGGCTGAACAGACGGAAGAAACCAACAAGAAGGTTCAACGGCTGAGATGGCGACGCAGCAAAGCACTGTGGAGTGCTTAGGGCGTATTGGAGCACAAAAGACAACACAGCCATCCAATGCAGCTGAGGAAGTCTCCTGGTGTAATGACTTTTCATGCCACTGGACCCAGGCTTCCAACGCCAAGAGAGTGGGACTGTCTGTGCATTGGCTTTTCCACTTAAATCTCCTTCACGCGCAAGTGTTTTTGTGCACACTCATCTACATTACAGATGAAAGCACAGAAAGACAATTGTCATCCTCGGTTACCGAGAGACTACTACTAATAATAATAGCTAAAATTTATATAGTGCCTTCTATGGACCAGACATTGTGAGAAGAGATATCATTTTCTATTTTACTTCTCACAACAACCCTGGGAGGTAAATACCATTATTATCCCCATTTTACAGATGGGGAAATTAAGGCAAATAGAGGTTATGGGACTTTCCCAAGGTCACAAAGCTAGTAAGTGTCTGAGACTGGATTTGAAATGATCTTGCTGATTCCAGGGCAGTACTTTATCCATCGAAATATGTAGATATCATGTATATTTATGCCCATATGCATGCATGTGTATATAGTTTTATATATGCATATAAAGTTTCAAAAAATTCAAAACTTTTATGTAATACAGTTTCAAAAAAGCTGTTTTAAGCTTTAATAACATGTGTATGTATGGGTAACATGTTTTGCCATAACATATCATAAACCATCTATTAAACACAGAAGGTATATACTGTAATCTCTGTCATTGGAGGGGATATCTAGGCTGATGAAATCACAGGTTTATTGTGATTTTGGAGAATAGGAGGGAGTATGATTGGCCATTATTAAGGGAGCTCTGGGACTTTGGCATCTGAAGGCCTCAGATAGACCCCTAAGCATGCTGCTTGCTAACTGTTTGATTTAAAATAGCTTTCTTACTGTCTTGAACCCCAATATCTTCATCTATAAAATGATACAATTCTAATCCTTGCATAATCTTCCACACAGAGTTATCATGAGGGAAAGCATGTTGAAAACTATAAATTATTTTGTGAATGCGAGTCATCTTCAGTATTTGAACTGGTACCCACAAGTTTCCAGTGAAAACATGACTTTCAACTTGCAGTTTAGTTCCAATAAGAATTTCAATAGCCATGTACACTGTTGGAATCCTGAATTCAGAAAATTGTCTCAGATACCATTTAAACTCTGATACTCCTTCTTATTTCTCCTGCTGGGAATATGACAGGTCTGGATATAGCTGTTATGGACTGTTGAGCTTGGATGGTGATTCAGTCTCCATGAATAACTTGCTAGGAATTTCATTTGGCAATTCAGCTGTTTTGATTACTGGCTAGTCTATCTTGTTACCAAAAGGATATGTCTTGAAGTTTGAGGTAGGAAGTAGTTTACCCTTTTTGTTTCTAGGTGCTTTTACTTATGACTCAGACAAAAAAACCAAAAGATTTTGTTTAGACTTGAAAGATTAGACAATATATTTCTATCTTCCAAATGCCATTTCCTGTAAACTACAAGATACTCCTGGACTTGCCCTGATGCTTCCAGAAGAGACATGAATTATTTGGCTTCAATGGAAGTGATAGCTACATCTTCATTTTTGTTTGGATTGCAATCATTCATCTAAAAAAAACCCTTAACCATTTATTAAGCTGTGTTTATCTTGTTGTGAAGGAAAAGGCTTGATTCTCTCTAGACAAATGATTAGGAATCTATTTAGTAGAACTATCTGACTCAAGAGCATGTCAACATGTAAAACCCAGTGGAATTGCGCATTTGCTGTGGGAGGGATTTTGAAGGAGGGTAGGGAAAGAACATGAATTTTGTAACCATCGAAAAATATTCTAAATTAATGAATTAAATAAAATTTTCCAAAACTTGAAAAAAATAAAAAAGAATCAAGTTCATGTCAATAGGTCATAGGGTTTACTTACCAGACAAACTAACAAAATGAAATTCTAATAGTAATTTGCAAACTGAACCTTTCTCTTCTGCGTATTTTTGAGTGTTCCTAAAACTCACAACCAATCATCTCTCCATTTGGTAGTGAGGAGGGAGCTTCAGATTCCAATTTTGGATACTGATCCTTTTTTAGTCCCTCTTATTCCCAATTCTGGATCTCCTGTGCTTGGAATCATCTAGGATACTTCTCATGTGGTTTTTCAATATGGAAAGGCCAAAGGAAATAGAGAAGCCCTGTACCCCCTATTTCTTACTTCTAAGGTATCATATTTCTCATTAATAAGTGTCTTGGGATTATATATATATATATATGTATATGTATATATATATACATATACATATACATATATATATATATATATATATATATATATATATACGTGTATGTATACATACACCCTGCAAATTTTTTAGCTAAAATTTTCTCTATCACTAATAGGGTAGACGTTCTCTTTGGAGGCAAAGAAGTTGTACTTTCACTCCTCAAGGCTTGATTTATTTAGTAGCATGAGTGTAGTGGGTGAAGGTTTGGGGAAGTGGAGAGAGTTTCTCTATACATAATAACCTGCATTCTTTTTCTTGGTTATTTTTGTGCTTCTAGGAGAAGAATACAAATGGTCCCACCACTACTGAACTTATTCATGCTTTCATGAACAGTCATGTGGCCAGTAGGACAAGATCATTTTAATTCACATAATTATTCTTTCTTCTTTCCCTTTGCCTTCTGACTCTTAGCACTTCCTTAATGTTCTCTCTCTCCCCAGGACATCCTAGGGTATGTGTAAAGAGGAACTATCCTATTCCTATGAATATATCCTAATCGGAACCAATCGTATCCTTCAATGTATTCTATTCTGATGAGGTAAGAGTGAGGATGGGATTTGGGGGAATCATAACGAGAAAACATTTTCTTTCTTTCCATAATATCATTCAAATACCCACTGAATTTCAAAAACTTCCCCAAGTGAAACTCTCTTCTCAGCAGTGGTAGTCACTGATAGGGTTACAGTCATCTTCTTTTCAACTTTCTAGGGAGTCAAGATAGGTAATCTCAGAGCTATATTTGTATTAAGGACACCAAAGTTAGCCTAGTCTGCGGTCAGTTATAAATAGCAGGCATCACTCCTAATGATCTGTTCTGTTCAGGTCCATTTTCTTTTCCTTCCTATTATTCATAGGTAGGGACAGACTAGCATGTCCTCTATCTAATAGTCTCTGTTCTTTTAGGAACACAAAACTCGTCCATTTCTTATACCAGTCCGGAAAGAGCTTATTCAGAAGAACCCGCATAAAAATAGTCCAGTTATCAAAGGGATCCCTGATCCTATTGACAGAGCAGTTCCTTGACTTTTTGGTCCTGTACCAGTGTCAAGCTCAAATAGAAATGAATTCCTGTAGGCTACATATTGCCTTAGAAAACCACAAATTAACATCATCTGTTATATTGTATTTGTATTTTTAAAAATTGTTAATTTCCCAATTACATTTTAATCTATTTCAGGATATACTTGGGATTTTTGTAGGTGATTTTTGACCTAAGTTTGATTTCTCTCTGCTACGTGAGATTTCCAGCTTTGAAATTACAGAATTTCTGATCTGCAGTTACGTCTCTTAACATGATGAAAAAATTTATTAGAGAACAGACCATCATTATTGTAAATATTCTTATTGTGTGTGTATTTTTAAGGCTAAGCTTTTATTAGCCTTCTAACCAAACTTATCTACTAGAGTTCCTTGCATATGTGCTCTGCCTTATGCTTTCTTCTTACCTCGCATAATTTTGTGCTTTTTTATAGTACAGCTTTTAAAGTGGCATATCCTACAGGAAACATTTCTTATTCCCACCAGTTTCTAGTGCCCTCACCACAAATATAACTTCATATTTACTCTGTACACAATTCTGTAATTATTTATCTGGATACATGTTTTCCACTAGAAGTGATTCCTTCAGAAAGCATTTACTGGGAGATGACTTCCAGCTGACAAAATGGTCCAGTAAGAAACCCTTGGAGCCTAACAATCATGGTCTAATGACCACTGAAGAACAAAAAAAAAAGCCTTGAAAGAAATCCTGGAGTGGCAGAATGAACAGAAGAAAGAGTGGAACAGTACTCTTGCCCAGAAGAGCATGGAAGGACAGCAAGAAAGGCCTGTCTCACTGGGGTGGGAGAAGCCAGAATCCAATATGATCCAGCACCAAGCATCATCTGAACTGAACAGAAGAGAACTTCCCTAAAGTCAGGCCACCTCTGAAGAGTGCTCAGTCTGGGACAGACATAGCTAAGCCACCGAGGCTCTGGAATAAGCTACACGTTCTGGAGAGCAATCTGGAATCATGTCCAAAAGGCCATAAAGCTGTGCATACTCTTTGATTCAACAATACTATGACTAGGTCTGCATCCCAAAGAGATTAAGGATAGGGGAAGGGCCCTACTTGTATAAATATATTTATTGCAGCTCTTTTTGTGCTGGCAAGAACTGGAAGCTGAAGGGATAGCCATCAATTGGTGAATGACTGAACAAGTTGCAGTATGTGCTTGGAAAGGAATATTGTTGTACGTTCGAATGACAAATAAGATGATCACAAAAAGACCAAACAAACTTGAAAAGACATATGAAATGATGGAAAGTGAACTGAGCAGAAGCAGTAGAATTTTATACACAGTAACAACAATGTATGATGATCAACTGTGAATGACTTAACTATTAACAGCAATACTAGGATCCAGGACAACTAAAAATTTATCTACCACCATAGAAGGAACTGACAGTGTCTGAATATGCATTACTTTATTTCTTCCATGAGTTTTTCTCTGTTGTTAGCAATATGTATCTTGTTTCACAAAATGATGAACATGGAAATAGGTATTGTATGATACCATATATACAATCTGTATCATATTACTTGGCTTCTTGGTAAGTGGGAATAGGAGGGAGAGAAAATGATTGCAAAATTCCAGAAAATGATTATTAGAAATTGTACTGACATAAAATCTGAAAAAAAATTTAAAATATAAAACCAAAAATATCTATTAAGGGGTAGTCAGGGGATTCAGTGGATAGAGCCAGGCTTGGAGACAGGAAGTCCTGGGTTCAATTTTGACCTTATACCCTTCCCATCTGTGTGACCCTGGGAAAGTCACTTAACCCAAATTGTCTGGCCCTTATCATTCTTCTAACTTGGAACCAATACTTAGTTTCAATTCTAAAATAGAATGTAAGAGTTTAAAAGAAGTATTGATTAAGTGCTCAATATTTTCCAACTATAGAAAATTTAGAAAAAGAAAAAATAGTTCTTGCCAACAAAAAGCTCACATTGTACTAATGGAAAATTACATGTACATGCATATTAAATAGAAATATATAGAAGATGAACAAAAACTTACATTTTAGTAGAGAAAAATCATATACACACAAATATTAAATAGAAAATGCATACAAGATAAATAAAAATTCTGGAGGAAGGGAATCTTTGCTACTATGGGATGAGAATACACTTCAAGTAGGAGATGAAACAAAGTTAGCATTTTATCCAAGAATTCTTGAGGTGCCAATGGAGTTTCTTTTTTTTTTTTAATTTTTATTTGGTCATTTCCAAACATTATTCATTGGAAACAAAGATCATTTTCTTTTCTTCCCTCCCCCCCTCCCACCACCTCTCCCACAGCCGACGCGCAATTCCACTGGGTATCACATGTGTTCTTGATTCAAACCCATTTCCATGTTGTTGGTATTTGCATTAGAGTGTTCATTTAGAGTCTCTCCTCAGTCATATCCCCTCCACCCCTGTAGTCAAGCAGTTGCTTTTCATCGGTATTTTTACTCCCACAGTTTATCTTCTGCTTGTGGATAGTGCTTTTTAGATCCCTGCAGATTGTTCAGGGACACTGCATTGCCACTAATGGAGAAGTCCATTACCTTCAATTGTACCACAATGTATCAGTCTCTGTGTACAATGTTTTCCTGGTTCTGCTCCTTTCGCTCTGCATCACTTTCTGGAGGTTGTTCCAGTCTCCATGGAATTCCTCCACTTTATTATTCCTTTGAGCACAATAGTATTCCATCACCAACATATACCACAATTTGTTCAGCCATTCCCCAATTGAAGGACATCCCCTCATTTTCCAATTTTTGGCCACCACAAAGAGTGCAGCTATGAATATTCTTGTACAACTATTTTTCCTTATTATCTCTTTGGGATACAAACCCAGCAGTACTATGGCTGGATCAAAGGGCAGACAGTCTTTTATCACCCTTTGTGCATAGTTCCAAATTGCCCTCCAGAATGGTTGGATTAATTCAGAACTCCACCAGCAATGAATTACTGTCCCTACTTTGCCACATCCCCTCCAGCATTCATTACTTTCCATAGCTGTTATGTTAGCCAACCTGCTAGGTGTGAGGTGATACCTCAGGGAGTTTCTTGATCAAGAGAGTGACATGGTCAGATCTCTGTTTAATGAATATCAATTTGATAAATCTGTGGAAGATAGACTGAAGGGAACAAAGGATCTAAGCAAGGAAATTATGTCAGAAATTGTTACGCAACTCCTTGAGCACAGGAATCTTTTTTTTTTTATCTTTGTATCCTCAGTACCTAATATAGAAGCTATAATATAATAGGCTCTCACTACATTCTTGTTGAATTAAATTGAACAGGCATGTACATTGATGTGTATATTATTTCTCTAGTCCATCCAAGTTTCTCTTCCACTTATGAATCCTTTTGTCTATTCAATTTCAGTTTCCTTTGTTGTTTTTAGCAACTGCATAGTGGATATGACTTTAGGTAATACATCTGTGAATATGATTAACAGTAGTTGGCCAAATGGTATTTTGATTTCAGGAGGAATGACCTATACCATTCATGGCTAACTCTCCTAACTTTGCCATCATGCTTCAACTGACTTGTCCCTCCATTTTGGTGTTTCTCTTTTTTCATTGTCATGTTCCTCCTAGAACCTCCATTTAAAGGAAAGTCCAAGATCTTTATATTTTAAATCTCATCAACATGTTCCCCAAGGGGATACTTCACTTTTATGTGCTGTCTTTCCTACAGAATGTAAGCTTTATGAGGGCAGGGGCTATAGTTTTTCATTTTTCATAGATTTGTATTCCTAGCAATTAGCATAGTGCCTGACATGGAGTAAGTACTTAATAAATACTTGTTAACTAGTCTTCTTTACTTTTCCTAAAGTCAAATGTGTTGTTGACATTCACCTTTAGTAACACCTGGTTAAAAAAAAAAATAAAAAACTTGTCTTGCCTAACATGGCATAAGATAAAGGCAATCTTGAATATAAATTTTTATCCATAGCCATGCTCTCCTTTAGATAAACTTTGAATTTCAGTGAGTAAAGAATCATTCACTTCTCTTTTTATGTGATATTTTCAAATACTTTAAATAATGATTTTTTTTCAGGGAGAGGTAATCCGTCCTTCTCTCAGAATTTATTGCTATATAACTGCTGTCTTCCAAATAATAGCTTTTTAATGTGAAAAGGGGAATTCTACTCTATCTTCTTGCCTTTTTTGTTTTAATTGTTTTGTTGGGGATAGCAGTGAGGTATAATTGCTAAGTCAGGTATTCTCTACTCCTGTGAAATACAGTAACACAAATATCTTAAGACAATTTCTTATACTTTACTTATTGTTTTGGATTTCTCATTGCCCTTGATTTTATTCTCTCTCTAGTATAAAATCAGTTTCAAAAAATATGCTTTTCCAGATGCCCCCTCTTCTTAACAGAGGTAGTCACTGATATGGTATGGTACAACTTCATTAAAAGCTGAGGGTTGGTAGCCTCAGAATCACATTTGCATTTGAAAGCCATATTTAGCCTGGTTTGGGGCCAGTTATAAATTGACATTCTTCCATTCCTCCTTTCTTTCCTTACTTGGCATTCCTTTATTTCTGTCAGGGACCTTTTTCCAAGGCAAACTCATATTCCCTAAACATCATATACCATCTTGTACATCTTTACCATTGGAATGTGGTACCCCTTATCTAGAATGGTCTCCCTTTTTACTTGTCTTTCAGAATCCCAACTTTCCTTCAAAACACAGCTCAGGTCCTTTTTCTAAATGAGGTCTTCCAGATGACCCCAATTCTTTACATTCTGTAATTATTTTACATATAAATTTTATATTATGTCATTATTTGTTCCATATATAATTTATGCCTTAAAGCTCATATGTGTGATTCCATATATTGCTTACTCAATGCTCTATACTGACATAAGAGTTGGGTTCAATGAAATAGAGTGGAAAGAGAGAAAGTTTTAAGAGAGAAGACATGCTTCCAGACTCTCTTCAGTTTCTTGATGGCAGAGAAAGACTGGAGAGAAGCTAACATGTAGAGAAAACTTTGCTCTATTCCCAGCTTGCTATATACTAGAGACTTAGAGGAATTTTTCCTTGGATAAGATAATATCTGGTGTTTCTCTCTCTCTCTCTCTCTCTCTCTCTCTCTTTCTCTCCTCACAAATACACACATACACACACACAAATACACTTTCTCTGATTTCTGTTTTGCTACTGACTTGGATAAATGAGTTTGTTCTCCATTTGATGTGTGATTTCCTAGATTTCATTGAACTGATAGTTGGTGGGAAGGGAATCAAGTCCTAGGTATACAGTTTGGAGTACTACTTCATTCTTAAGGGATAATCAGGAGTAAGTATTTAATAAATCCTTGTTGACTACTCTTCTTTACTTTTGCTATTGTCAGCTGTAATTAAATACATTGTTGACCTTCACCTTTAATAACATCTAATTAAAAAAAAAAACTTACCTCACCTAACACTGTAGAACATAAAAGCACTCTAAAACATGAACCTAAAAATTCTTTCCCCTGGGATAACAATATTTAGGGAAACAGACAAATATAAGAGCAGAGTGGCCAACCTCACCCAAATTTTCTTCCACTCCTATTGATAGGAATAGAAGTCTATTTGGAAAAGGGGTAGGAGACTATAGAAATATCTATTCTTGTCTCCCTGTAAGCCACATCTATATAGAACCTATATAGATAAATATAACATACATAGACACTGTTCATGATGCATCTTCTAGTAGAATGCAAGCTATGTAAGGAAAAGGACAATTTCTTTTTCTTCTTGATATCAGTATCTCTTAGAGGAGTGACTTACACATAGTATCAATGATTGAATGAATCAATAACTAATTTATTCACTAAACATGTACTTATGGTATTACTATGTATATATCTAGGGTAGTATCTCTGGTATGGAGGGCTTGTCATGGCCTCTTAGGGCAGCTCTCCAACCTCTGACCCTCACCTGACACCCAGCTCTCACTTGTGGCTCCCAGTACCTGCTAGCATGCGGCAGTGGCCACACCCCTGGCAACGGCTTCGACAGGCCGGCCAAACCTTGTGAGGGTAGCCATCGGGTCATTGACCCCTGGTGAACCAGGGCTTTGCTCACCCAGCATGTGAAAACTGCTTCGGCTGAACAGGCAGAAGAAACCAATAAGAAGGTTCAGCGGCTGAGATGGCGACGCAGCAAAGCACTGTGGAGTGCTTAGGACGTGTTGGAGCACAAAAGACAACACAGCCATCCAATGCAGCTGAGGAAGTCTCCAGGTGTCAACGACTTTTCATGCCACTGGACCCAGGCTTCCAACACCGAGAGTGTGGGACTGTCTCTGTGCACCGACTTTTCCACTTAAATCTCCTTCACCCACAAGTGTCTTTGTGCACACCCATCTACATCACAGATGAAAGTGCACAAAGATAATAGTCATCCTCCGTTTACTGAGAGACTACCACTATCTAACATGTTTTAGAATACATTTGGCATTCTCACATATAAATGTGCATATTTTGATCAACTTGTGAATAATAAAATTAAATTCAAAAAATATTTATAAAGTAATTACTACCTCATAGCTGCTAGTGACCTCCACTGTATGGCTAACTTCCATTTATTATGTATTTATCTTATAGGTACTTAGTATTTATGTATCTTATCTCTTCCATTAGAATATAAGCTTCTTGAAGTCCAGGACATACTTTTATGCATCTAATTGAAACATAGATTTATATTTACATACTACATATAGATATACACACAAGTATTTTATGATTCCTTCCTTCCTTCCTCCCTCCCTCCCTCCCTCTCTCCCTTCCTTCCTTCCTTCCTTCCTTCCTTCCTTCCTTCCTTCCTTCCTTCCTTCCTTCCTTCCTTCCTTCCTTCCTTCCTTCCTTCCTTCCTTCCTTCCTTCCTTCCTTCCTTCCTTCCTCTGTCTATATAGCTATTTCTGTCTATTTCCTAGGCCTAAATATAATATGAAAAACTAAAACATAATCAAAATAATCTGAAATTACTTACTGACCAGAAGTTAAATTAAGCCCTAAGCTAATGTTAACTTTCTCCTGTTTTGGCAAGTTTCACAATGGCCAGCTGAACCAGATTTCATATTAAATATATTGAGTATGAATAGTATCTCAGCTGAATAGTTATCCTGAATCAATATTCTGGTCAAATACACAAATTGCTAGGTAACTTCTTTCTTCAGAATATTGACTCATTCTCCTTCCAATTTCTGAACTAGATGATTCTAGCCTTAGATAAGCCAAAGTAATATGAAATTAATATTATAGTTGCTGCTTCTCTGTGTTCAGCTGTAGTAGCTCTGCAGTAGTTACTGTCTGAGCTGGAGTTTCTGGCATTTGGCAAAACAGTTATCATTTTGATGACATATTTGTGGGGATCAGAAGTGGCAGAAAAGGACAATGGTATTCAGTGGAAGCTCATGTTGCTGAGGCAGAAACATATTTACTGAGAATATAATACCAGAACTTCCTATTATCACTTTCACCATATTTCTGAGATTTCTTTGAAAACACTGAATGATTCCCAGAAAGCACTGAGCATATTTGTGTGTGTGTTTGTGTGTGTTTGTATGTAATATTTAAAAATAAAAATACAATAGAATGTATGCAATATTGCTATCTGGTTTTCTAAGTCCATAAACAGGCTCCAGGGGTCCTTCTATAAGATTTACAAGTCCTGTTTCTATTTGAATTTGATACCATTGATTTAGTACACTTCTTTCATTTTATTGTTCAGAGAGAGCAAAATGACTTGCCCAAGATTATGATTAGGAACTAGCAGAGTGAACATTTTTATTTTTGTCTTCTGCCTCCTCCTACACTAATCTTTCCATTGCACTATGCTTAGTCTTCAGCAACATATTGCTATTGACAATACAGAACAATCTGTGGCATCACTATCACTAATAATGCAGTAAAAAAAAGAAGAGAAAAATGATGAGTTTACCTTATAGTTGGGTTGATTACTTTGATCATAAAAAAACCCCAACAACTTACCCTCTGTCTTGGTGATAACTCTAAGACAGAAAAACCAGGGCTGGGCAAACAAGGTTAAATGACTTGCCCAGGGACACAGAGCTAGGAAGTATCTGAAGTCATATTTGAATCCAGGCCTGGATTTATATCTTGGATGTATATCCCCTGTAGCACCTAATTGTTCTCCCATAAAAATTTGAAAGCAAAAGAAAAAAAGAATTACTTTTATTACTTAAATCATTCTGGTCACTTACCTCATTTGGTTGATGGAGGAGGAATTTCATAGAGAAATCTTTGAGTTCTTCCCTCTTCTTTTGGCATGATCAATACCTACTAAGTAGCAGTTGCTTGACACATGTTTATTGGATTTGACGATATTGGTTTGAATTTCTATAAACAAGGAAAAAGTCTAGTTAGGTTCCAGGATTCTTGGAACTTTTAAGAATTATTTGTTTCTGTGCCTCCTAGACTAGGCAAATCTTTTTTTTTTCTTGTCCTGGTTCATGGAGATCAGAGTTTGGTGCTCCTCTTTCTTAAGAAATAATTAATTTAAGAATATGGGAAATTTCTGGAATCCCTTGAAATTTCATTGATTTTGAACTGATCAGTTATGCAGTCCCTAGGATGGAGAATAAAGTGAAGGACAGGGGTCTGACATATTGGATAAGAGGAGAGATAATAGTGTGTGTGTGTGTGTGTGTGTGTGTGTGTGTGAGAGAGAGAGAGAGAGAGAGAGAGAGAGAGAGAGACAGAGAGAGAGAGAGAGAGACAGAGAGAGAGACAGAGAGAGAGACAGAGAGAGACAGAGACAGAGACAGAGACAGAGAGAGACAGAGAGAGAGAGAGAGAGAGAGAGAGAGAGAGAGAGAGAGAGAGAGAGAGAGATTAATTACAAAAGCTCTGATATCACATGGACTAGAGTCAGAGTCAGGTTGGGGAAAACCTCACAAAACTCTGGTTCATGTCTTCACTTTGGGTTATTCTTGGGAATATCAAGATTTGGCTTTTTCTTCATTAAGGCTCTCTGGTCCCATGAAAGAATTTAGGTCAGCAAAAACATTGTACATAGAATAAAATTTGTTTAATTTACCGTCATCTCTTTACAAATGATTATTGTATTATTATTATTAATATTTTTATTATTGCAACTTAATCAACTGAAGACTGGCAATAGTAAGTCACTTGTCCAAAGAGAATCAAAATAACATCCCTGGTAATGCCTTTGAACTCCTGCATAAATTGTATTTAAGTGAGGTAGACTCGCACAAAATTGTTGGCCTCTCTCTTCTAGAGTCATTGAGATCCAGTGGCAAGACAAAAGTCAAGATGACTGGTGTTTCAATGGATGCAATGGATGACCTTGTATTCCTTAATATCTAATCAATCTCTAAAAGCACCATAGTACCTGCTTCTACAACATTTATAGCCATGGAACAATTTGCTCTCATTTACCCATTCTGCAAGGGAAGTCTTCACTTGCTTGGGGGTAGACAGTCCCCATCCTCAACTTGCTGACAGATTTGGGTCCTGTCAGTTACTCTTAATTTAATTTAGCTATCTGGCCAAGATGGTTTACCAGATTGTAACTACTGAGCATTCTATGGGCTCTTGGTGAGAGATGCGTAGCAGATGGACACCAAAGGAAGAATGCAGTCCTGAAAAGGGCTTGGCAAGACCTCACATCTGAGGCATTAGGCTTTCCAGAGGCTCATGATAAAACATATTGCTAATAGAGAGGTGATAGACTCAATGCAGACTGAGACTTTTTTTGGACAAGGTCAATGAGCAAATTTGCTTTGCTTAACTAGGTATGTTTGAAAGAGGGCACTTCTTTTTCTTGCTCTCTCAATGTAGGATAAAGAATGGAGTTTGGAGAAATCTTTGTTGGAAAACAAAATAAAATTTGATACATCATTTGATACATGATTCATAAATCCTGTGACTGTGAATATTGAGAACTATAATTTGATCATTGAATAGACTTCCTTTCTAATTTCTGGAGAAAGGGGTAAAATTATTTTGGCTCTGCCCTTCTGATGGACTGAAAGGAGGGCAGATAGGATGAAGAATCCAAAGATACTTTACTCAGAGATGAGAAGACTTAGGAGGAGGCTAAGGAATATGGATGTGTTATAGCAATGTTTACATATTTGATATCCTCATGTAAGAGAAGGATTAAGCTTATTCTGTACATTTATATAAAGAACTAGATATGGAAATTGCAGGGAAACAGACAGAAGTTTAATGGAGCATCCAATAACCCTGAATCCATCAAGTGCTTCCTCTTTTCTGCGCATCATAAATAGGAAGACAAAAGTGAAATAGTACCTATCCTTACAAGGCTTATAGTCTATTGGAATGTCTAGAAAACATATCCATATGTAGGAATGTGTGGAATATATCAAAAATAAAAAAGAAGTAGTTCAGTGACAAGAACTGTGGTTCTATTGGTATAGAGAACTTCTAGGTGAGGAAATTCCCTTTACTAACACAGTTTGGCATCTCCTTTGCAACTTTTAGTCTAAAGGAGTTATCTAGAACCCTGAAACAATGGCTTGTCTCAAGTTCCAAGAACCAGCATATTTCAGCTCTGGAAACTGAACTCAGGCAGAAAGTGGTGCATGATCTGAGGTCTGACCGAATTTAGTGATTCTAAGAGTCAGGGATGTGGAGTATATTTTAGACATGGAAGACAGCCAGTGCAAAGGTTCAATGATAGAAATATAGCATCCTCCATGACCTTTGAACTGAGATCAGTTAGACTGGATTGCAGTAAGATAGATTGTAAAATAGAGTATTGTGAAATAAGGCTAGAGAGATGGGTAGAATAAGTCTTTATGAAAATATCCAGGGGGAAAAATTCCTAATATTAAGAGTTGTCTGAGAATGAGACAGGCTGCTCTATGAGGTATGAACTCTTGTTCACAGAAGTATTCAAGCTAATGCTAGCTAATCACTATAATTGTTTACATCTAAACATCACTTAAAAGTTTATTAGAGAAGTTTCCTCATAAGAGCTCATAGAGACCCCCAGTATTGTTATGATGATGATGATGATGGTGATGATTTTCTCCATTTCTTGGATAAAGAAACTGAGACTCAGAGAAGCTAACTGACTTACCCATGTTTACACTACTTGGCACTCATTATTAATTAACACTCATTCATTTCACTATGCTACTTCAGTTTTAGAACAAAAGTCTGAAGTGACTATATATGCACATCTGTAGGGGAAGGGGAAGGGGAAATATCTTCCAAACTAAACAATAAAGTGTTAGTACTTTTAAATTATCTATTATAGAACACACACTCCCTCCTTTGCCAGTTCTATGTAGCTCATAGGGAAGGGATCAGGAACTGGGGAGAGGGAAAGAGCAGAAGTGGAAGGAGTGGGGTTTGGGAAGAGGGATTTATTTAAAAATTTTTGAGCTTATGAGTTCTAAGAATTAAGACCTCTTGTTATTAAAAGCTTTGAAGTCATAAACATTTGGAAACCCTGGGCTAAGTGATCCATAAGCACCTTTCTAACCCTGAGGTTCTTTTAATTTATGATGTTAGAAGGGGCCCTGGTGATGCTGGGCTCAGCCTGTATAGGATCTTCTCAGAAGATATTATTTATTGATGGGTATTAGCCACTTTATGTAAATATATATTGGCATATTTGAGGCTCAGTGCCTTAATTTTATTCTGAAACCTGCTGGGATACTGTTTGTTGTTCCCTAGAGTGCAAATGAAAATTTTATATTATTTAGTATGAACCAAACCATTCAAAAATACAAGCTATTTCTCTAAAAGTTGGCAATTTGATTTTTTAACTGTTCAGTAGTTCTATAATGACAGTTGTTAAATTTTCAAATCAAGTAAAAAGTCTTCCTATAAAAGGATTTATTCCTTAACTAGTGCTGGAGACTCAGAGTCCAAATGTTGTTAAATGTTGTTACCCATCCTGAATCCCCCAAGACTACATAGCTAAGAAGCGGTAAGCATAGAGCCTATTATCCAAAGGTCTAACTCTGGATCTGATTTTTCTGATCATAATTTCCTGATACTTCCAAGGTTACCCATTATATATATATATATATATATATATATATATATATATATATATATATATATATATACATACATACATATATATATCCAAGGAACTTGTGTTCTAGTCATTGACTATATTTCATTTGTTTTAGATTATAATTTTTCAAAATAAATTTGATCATATACCACTTTCTAGTTAAGTATCCTCAAGACAAGATTGTACTAATACTGTTCGGATATTTTCTCCCTTAATTAGAATGTGAAATCCTGGAGGATAGTTCATGCACAGTGCCTGGATAATAGTAAAAGTTCAATAAATGCCTGTTGATTGTCTTCTTTAGTTGACCACAGTTTTCTTAGTGAGGTTAAAAGTTGTAGAAAGAATAATTACTTGAAGTGAGAAGACTTGGACTTGATCTCTGACTTCAATATGCATTAACTTTATGAATTCATACAGTGATGTAGCATAGTATGGTGGATAAGGCACTGGACTAGGGGATGATGAAGGTCTGAATTTTAATATATCTTCATGCCTTAACTTCTTCATCTGTCAAAAGATGAGATTGGAATCAATGAACTCTAAGATAATCCCAAAATCTATGATGCTATGATTTTAGTATCCTAAGACACTTATCTAGCATATCAATCTTCAACTTGGGAGTAAGACTGCTTGTTTTATTTACCATTGCAATATTGTCAGGATAAATGAGTGAATTAATGAAAAATCATTTAGTAATGCACCTTCTGCACCATGCACTGTGCTAAATGCTAAGGGATAAAGGTACACAGTAGATAGGTTATTCCCTTTCAAGGAACTTCAACTTTCAATTCAAGAAGACATCATGTAAAAGAAAGCTAGAGTTTGAAAGTGAGTTAAGGATAAAAAAAAATAATGGGATAGAATATAGGTAGAATGGCTTGAAGATGGCAAGGAAGTACTTTGATAGTCCGATTAGGGACAAATTAACAAGAAAATGTATTTACCAAAATACAGAACTTTAGGCAAAGAAACCAAAATTCTGGCAAGGCGTGGTAGAAGGCAAGAATACAGGCAGCATTGTGTGAATATGGCTAGAAAGTAGATGAATAAAAATAATTATTTTGATTCTATTAAATAGTAAATAGGAAAAGAGATAGATAATTGATAGGTTGATATTTAGGTAGATTGATATGTAATAGATGATAGATACAGAAATACAGACATAGATGATAAATTGCCAGATAATAGGAAGACAAGAATATTGAGAGATAATAGATGCATAGATTGAAAGATGATAATCATAGACATAGGTAATATATAAATGTATGGATATAAATTAGAGATAGAAAAATATTATTAGATAAATTCACCCACATCCCTTCTTGAAGGCCATCTTAGTGGAGAGTAAACTCTGTTCCTCAAGAATATACAAACTTCTTAAGTTTGGTGAGGCTCATTTTTGGCTTTAGGATAAAGACTTTTTCATTTTGGCAAGCTCCACAAAAATCTATTTTCATGCCTCACACTGTGGTGTCTAGGTAATGTTCTATTCCTGAAGGCTATGTCAGTGAAATGATGGAGTAAAAAGAAACCCTGACAGATACTGCCATTCTATAAGGACATTGTGTATGGCTCTAGCAAAATATTATGTCTCCTTTTTAAGAGCCATTTAGCTTTGTATAGAGAGACCCATTATTGTCATCTATCCATTTGGTGATGAATCCCTAGGCTAAGAGAACCCATGCAGCAAAGGCAAAAATAAAATAATATTTAGTTTAAAAAGCCCCAAACTTACCTTACCTCTTGGAATCAATACTGCATATTGGTTCCAAGGCAGAAAAAACATAAGGGCTAAACAATGGAGGTTAAATGATTTGACCAGAGACACAAAGGTAGGAAATATCTTAGGCCAGATTTGAACTTAGGACCTCACATCTCTAGTATGGCTGTCAGTTTACTGAGTTGCCCTGATAGTTCGTCTTATGTGGTGTTTTTCTGCTTCTCTAGTATTTGGCAGTGTGGCAGAAAGTGGGAAAAAGTTAATAAGAATATATACATATTTTTTGCTCTTTGTTTTAGTCTGTCTATAATTCTATATTTTTGAATTTTAAATGTTAGATCCACTTCCCCTGACTGAGTAAATATAACATTGGGGGAACTGAATCATATCATTCTTGACATTCTCATTGCACTTAAAACAGGGAGGCAAAAGGGAATAGCAGCTGAAAGGATGCATGGCTCACAGGTTCTGCCTGAAAAAGCATATGAAATAATTGGAAATATCCTGTACCCAAAAGATATCTCATGGGATACATGGTCATTTCATATACTACAGCTCCATGAAAATTATTACAGTTTATGCACTAATATAGGGTACAGAGGATGAGGAATTAGAGAAATTGTGAGGAACTCCATAACATTCTCTAAATTGAATACACAGATTTTTAAAAAACTTGATGACTTCACTGTAAAGGTACACATACATGAGATGGCAAAAAGTACATTGGCAAATATAATATAAAAGTAAGAAATGAGATAGGTCAAAATTTACAAAGAAACCAAGTGACTATATTATGAATATTTTTTGAGGAGAGAGTTGGAATATTCTGTATATGATAATCACTGAATGACATCATACATGATAAAATAAAATACGTTGTTCTAATTATTGATATTGATTATTAATGTGGAATCATTTCCTAATTATTTGAGACCAGATTTAAGGAAACACCTGCTTCTTAGAGTAAGGATCAAAATCAATTCTAAATGATAGCAAATACTAAAAGTGAGTACACCTGGCAAACAATTAAGGCTTCTCTGGCTTCTAAATTTTAAGAAAGCTATTGAAAAAGAAAAGGAAACTAGATAAAAGAATAGATATTAACACAGATGATCACCCTTGACTAAAGAAGTTTAACCATTAAAATAAAACAAACCAAGAAAGTATAAAAATTGTCCTGCCTAGCAAATACAACATCTCTTTGCAAAGCACAAAGATATATTACAGTAAAAGGGATCATAAGTTTAAAATATAAATCCAAATGTAAAATCTTATAGAGGAGAATTGCAGGTTAATATCAATATTATTGTTTTTCAAAAATAGCAAGAAACAGAAATGAAGATGCATTTGCAGAAAGGCTGTTGATAAATTAAACCTGAATATTTAATGAAACTGAAAATAGAACACAAAACAAACTCCACTCCTCCATGAAAAAGACTGGGGGGGGGGGGAGGAAGGGGGAAGAAGATTGCCACAGCAAACTCTTTTCTCCAGCAATGGCACTGGAATTTCAAAATTTGAATTCAATCTTACAATGCTTAATGTTGTTGAATGAAGAAGTAGGAAATAGAAATTTCCCAAAAGTAAACAAAGTTGAAAAAATTTCTGGGATAAACCAAGTACACACGGAGGAAATCCAGACTAAGGTCAACATAATTTTGAGAATACTGAGACTGGTCTGCAAGATATCCAAAAGAAGATATATTGAAGTACTAGACAGAGTCATAGACTTTATTTTATTGAACAAAGCAACTATGAAAATATAATTAAGTACCCAATAATATGCCTATTTTCCTATATATTCAATATCTTTACAAAAATTATACATTCTTAGACAAAAGTAACAAAAAGAAAATCTAGGCCATATCGAACTATTTTCTACAGCAGATGACTTATTTATAGTTTTATCTATGACTGAAAGGGGAAGAGAATATAAGATCATCGTGTCATAACATTTAAAACTGGATCCCTGTATTGTTTGCTGCTCTTCTCCCCCCATCCCCTCCCCCATAAAGAACTACAACAAAAATTTAAAAACAAGAACATTTTATTCAGTAGAAGAAAACATTATTTTAAAGCTTCTTTCCTACCAAAGTGTATTTCAGTAGAGACAGTATGGCTTAATAAATAAAATACAGGACTTAAGGAAGATTTTGTTTACATTCTGACTTGGCAACATTCTACCTAAATGATTTCATTACTTATTTACTTATTTTTGTGGACCTCAGTTCCTAATCTATGAAATAATGGGGCTGGAATAATGACCCTTATGCTCCCTTCCTGATTTATATATATATATACATATATATATATATATATATACATATATATATGTGTGTGTGTGTGTGTGTATGTATGTATATATGTATATATATATATGTATGATCTTGACATATTAAAATCAGATAAAAGATGTAACAAAAGATAGCTTTATTTGATAACCTGATTATTAGTATTACATGAGGTAGAGAGGAGGGAGATGTGTATTTATTAAAGACACTTTCTGTTTTCCTGTGGAAGGTCAAACCCAAAGTCAAATTGAAAAGGGATACTCTATAAATAATGTACTTTCCATATGCTCCTGTTTACAGATGACAATGTATAATGGCATCACTTTCCAAAACACTGTAGAGATTCCTAATTAATATCTATAATCACTAGGAAGAATTAAACATAAGTATTGAAATAGGAAAGAGTAAGTGGACAAAGGATGACTACTTCATAGACTATGATATACAATTGGATATTCAAGCTCTATAAAATGAGCATATCCATTCATATTGCTTGGTAAGACACTGCAGATGGGCAAAACAAACCAATCCAGAATATGTCTGAAGGAGAGGAAACTGGATTATGTTTGATCTATTACATTGTGCTGGTAATGAACTCAAGACGAGTGCCTACAGCATTTGAAAAGCAGGGCGATCTTTTTAGCACTTATATTCTTCTGCTGGTGCCATGCAGCTATGATCATTAAAAAACATTATTTCCAAAAATGTAAATTTGTGTATTTACTCAGACCAGTGGAGCAAAATATAGTGGGTAAGAATAGCCTTCAGGATTTTATCCAAAAAGAACTGTGCCAAAAAGGAGCAACATGAAGAATATCATCAGAAATATGCATGATTTGAAAGGGAGGTGGGTCAACAAGGGATAACTAATGGATCTCCTTTGAATTGCATTGGCACCCATACAATGTGAAGAGAGTTAGAGTAGGTATTGAATGACTCAGACAAAAATCATGGAAGATGGGACAGTGTGGATCCATTGTAAATTCTATTGTTAGAGGAAATAACTACATAATTAAAGTCAGGAATACATCAAAATATGAATTCGGATATCAAAGATCTAATAATACAGCTAAGTGATACTAGAATAAAGGTAGACCTGGAATCAGGAGGTCCTGAGTTCAGTTCCAGTCACACTTACTAGCTGTGTGATCCTGGGCAAGTCATTTGATTGCTGTTTGCCTCAGTTATTTTTTTTTTCACCTTGAAAATGGGGATGATTTACCTTTTAGAGTTGTTGTGAGGATAAAATAGGATAATATTTGTTAAAGTGTTTCACAAACCTTAACGAGCCATCTAAATGCAGGTTACTATTAAGTGTGAAAGGCTTTGCAATCTATGATGATTGATGAAATCAAAGCCTAATGATATATTGAAAAATATTGAAAAAAGTGACTTATATTCGATTTTTTTTCTTTCTCTATAGTCTTATGTAGTATTTTACATAGTTTGATTACCTCTGCAATTAAGTGAAAGCAGCTCATCATATTTAACTACTACTTACCTTCATTTATTTTAAATTATTTATTTGGTTTCAAGAATATGATAAAATCACATAGTTCCACATTCACATTTATGTTGATTTTGGCAGGGTAGGATAATCAGTATTTATGGTTTCATCCTTGTAGGAGAACTTCCACTGAAGAAACTTTTACTACTACAAATAGGCAACGTGTTTAACTTCTAGACCTTTTAATGTTACTCAGGGAATGGAGCCATTAAATGATTTTACCTGTATCATGTAGTCAGTACATCAGAATAGCACTTGAATTATTTTTTTTTGACTGCCAGCCATCTCTCAATGTACTTTTTTCTAATGGATAATAATCACAACCTAAAATTCTTTATATCTTTTTTTTTCATATATTGTATTATCTCATTCAGTTCTGGAAGAACTCAATAATCAAACCTGCTAAACTGTAGAGTAGGAAAAGAATTCTTTGACTCGTGTCTATACATATCAAATGACATTAACTTTAGTTCCACTATTGGAAAGAACCCTTTCTGGTGCTATTTGAAGGATTTATTAGAGGTACCAGGAGATACTATGATAGAATTGGATGCATTGATTTGCCCTCTATTCTTTTCTTTCCTCACAAGAGTGAGCATGTGGAACCATATTTTTCTTTTTCATGATTTGAACATCTGTCTCAGATGTTATAGAAAAATTACTCCCTGATCCATTGTCATTTTTGTTTTCTTTTGTTTGGTTTGGCCTGGAATTTTGATAACATCACTGTAGATACAAGGAACTATTGTCATGGAAACTCTCTTCAACAATTCAGGTAAGAAAATTTTGTAATTCACAATGTTTGAATATAGCATGAGAATATAAAGTATAAAACTGAAACACTGACAGGTTTGGTGACTTACTAATAGTAACATAGTTGTGACTATTTTAATCCAAGTCTTCTTGAATAGAATATCAGTCTTTAATCCACTATTTAACTCATAAGAAAGAAATTTGAGCTTATTATATTTCCTTTTTTCTCAGTCAAATGAATCTATATTATTAATTTTTTTCTGTCCTTAGTGTTATAGTTCATAAAACTCTCTAAGTCATATTTCAAGAACTATTTTTATTATTCTTCACATTTTTTCCTATAAAGTTTTCTTTCATTTGCTGAATAAATATTTAACTCCTACTTGTCCTCTACAGGAGAACTTGACAGTCATATAGACCTTGACTTAGGAACTCCTCAATTCTCACCTATATTACTGTTAAAGGCTCTAGTTTATCTTATCACCTCTTAGTCTCTTCCTTTGTTATACAATCCTCTTCTTCCCCTACTGCCTTTACAATACTAACTTTACACAGTTTCAGAAATGATCTTTCTAAGGCAAGCTCACTCCTTTACTGAAAAACATTCAATAGTCTTCTATGTCTCCTCAAATAAAACACTGTCTCCTTAGACCTGCATTTAAGGCCATCCACAAAGTGGCTCCAATACTGTTTCTACTGTTTTAGTTGATAATAATCCTTTTTATAGTCTCTACACACTAGACAAACTGGATCATTCCTCAAACTTGATAAGCTACATTTAGTCTCTGTGTTTTCACATATGCAATTCATACTTGCTGGAAAGTCTTTCCCTCTATTTAGAATTTTGAAGATCTTTTGAGTATCTATTCAGGTATTTCCTTTTCTTTGAATCTTTATTGATACCTCCAACTTTATCTTTTCACCATCTTCCAAAATTTCTAGTGTTCTTTAACTGATCACTCCTTGTCTATGACCCCCTTAACTATTCACTTACTTCTGTTGGGTCTGACAATTTGTGACCCCATTTGGATTTACTTTTCAAAAATACTGGAGTTGTTTGCCATTTCCTTAATCTATCTCATTTTACAAATGAGAAAATGAGGCAAAGAAGGTTAAGTGATTTGCCCAGGGTCACATAACTAATAAGCACTGGAGGCTGGAATTGAACTCAGTTCTTCCGATTCCAAACCTGTCTCTGTACATTGTACCATCACTTGCCCTTTACCCCTTTCACTATTTACCTTTTATTTTACTTATTTGTATTCATTGTTTATTCCACCCCATTCCACAACCAGTAGAATGTAAATTTCTGGAGGCATGACTTCACTCATGATTTGTACTTGTGCTATGCTATATCTGTACACTTTAGGTATTAAAAGAATCATTCTTTAGTGTGAAGATTGGATTTGGCTCTCCCCTGATTGTAACAATGAAGGTACTTGGTTCTTCCTTGATTGTGAAGTTTAAGTTGTAATCCCCTGTCTATTTTTAGATTTTAATCCCCAGAGTGTAAACCCAGTATTTAAAGTAGATCTACCCATTTTAGCTACAAAAGGTGTTAACTAACCACAAAAGGTATAACTAACTACAAAAGCTGTGAACACCCATTTCATACATTGAGTGGGCAGTCTTGGAGACTGCTGTGATTGGTAGATGTAAAAATTTAGGGGAGGTGACACAAGAGAAAAAAGGTCTTTAAATAGAGGAAACATAGGCACACAAGGGGATTACAATTTTATCTTCACACTAGTGCATTAGATGGAGCCTTCAATAGAGCCTTTTGAGGAAGATGTGTATAAAAATGGGAAAGGATTAAAAGGTATAGAATGGTTATAATCAGATGGATCCAGAATGATTAGACCTGAAGAATAGTCATTAATGGATCAAAATCTACTCAGAGGATAGTCTCTAATACAGGGGTGCCCAAACTATGGTCCAAGGGCCACATGTGGCCCCCTGAGGCCATGTATCTGGCCCCCACCACACTTCTGGAAGGGGTACCCCTTTCATTGGTGGTCAGTGAGAGGAGAACTGTATGTGGCAGTGCTGCAAAGCATGACATTGCTCATGTACAGTATTACTTCTGGTGAAATAATTTTTTGCGTGGCACCTAGCCGAACAATGGAAGACATCAGCATGGTGAGCAGAGATCTGGGGGAGGGGATTCTGCACTGTGTATACTGCTGCCCGGTTAGGGTTAGGGTTAGGGTTAGGTTTTTATAGTCCAACCCTCCAGCAGTCTGAGGGACAGTGAACTGGACCCCTGTGTAAAAAGTTTGGGGACCCTTGCTCTAGTAGAATGTGCCAGAGCATTGTCAGTTATTCTGTACTATATGTTTTTCAATGACCTGAGGGGTCAGAGCATTGTCAAAGAGCATTGTCAAGTTGAAAGATTTTGTGGAATATATGATATACATGTTATATATATATAATATATATATATATATATATATATATATATATTATTAAGTGTGACAATGATTTGAAGAAGGATAATTAAAAGGCTGAATGATAGAGTAAGATTCAAAAACTTATGGTGCTTGATCCAATCCCATTGTATATACTATGGATGTGTAATATTCTACCTGGGGATTTGACACATGAATTGCCAAAGTATAGGCTAGGAAATCTTGACTAGAAAAAGTTTACATGGGAAAAAAAAAAAGATCTGATGATTTTAGTGGACTACTAGCCACCTCAATTTGAGCCAGAGTGATATTCTAGATAAGGTAGGAGCAGGGGAAATAAAGGAAAGAAAAAAGAACGTATCAAACACATATACTATGTGCTATGTAGACACTGTGCTAAGCACTTTACAAAGATCTCATTTGATTCCTGAAAGGAATTGTAGGAATTCAGTGAACCACATTGACCCCATCTTGACTCAGTTCTGAATCTAGCTCACTAGTCTTTCTTTACAATTATAGATGTAGCCCAATTTCTGTCTTATGAGAAAATTGTATTCAATTATGGAAATTATGAGAAAACTTTATTGCATTGTATGAACCTAGCCTTATGTGGCTAGAAATTTGGACCACCTTTGTCTATTGTTTAGAGACCCTTTACCAAGAATCTTGTTATACTAACAAGAAACCCTAACAAGAAATATTTGAGTTTCAGGCAAGGAATTTTCTCACAATTTTACATCTCAAGTAACTCATGTTTCTGATCTAAAAATTGGTCCTGTACTGGTCAATAAGTTACTATTTCCTTGTTCCTTTGACTGAATACAGACATTTGACAGAGGAGTTGGGTGGGGGTGGGACAGCTTTTTTTACTGATTTCAGAGAATTGTACCTGTTCATATTTCCTCTTCCAACTTGAAAATTTAATAATTTTTCCTTCAATTAGAAATCAAATTACCTAATCTTATATCCAGGTTTATATCTGGTTGTTTTCTTTTAATGTATAAAAATCTGTTTCCTCACCACATTCAGGGTTCATTACCAAGCTTAGGAGTCCTGGTCCTGTTTTGTTATGTAATTGGCCCGCATTGTTTAATAAATCAATATGCTCAGAAGCTCGAACTTTTCTTTCCTATTTTTCAGATTTCATCTGTCAAACCTCAAACAACCCTGGGAAATAGGTGCAATTATGATCCACATTTTATAGTTGGGGAAACCAAAGCAAACAGCTGTTAAGTTAACTTGCCCAGGGTTACATACATAGTTGAGTGTTTGAGACTGAATTTGTATTTGTCTTCCTGATTCCAGATTCATTTCTTTATCTACTTTGCCATCTGGAGGACTAGGAAGGGGCAGACAAATTTAAGCAAATAGCAACCCTTGTTATCATTATTGGAATTTATGAAAAGAACACTGACTGATTCTCCTACATAGTAGTTTTCCAACAAAGGCTGAAAAGTGGACACTTTTCAAGGATATTGTAGGAGGGAGAATTCTTGTCCAGGTACAATTTGGAGCAAATTGCCTCTGGAGTTCCTCTAATTCAGATTCTGGTGAATTCAAGAACAGAGTTCAAGTCTTCTGAAATTTGGTTCTTATTTTCTTTCATCTATGCCATATAGGGTCATTAGTTTAATTTTTTAAACATAAAGAAGTCAGAAAATTGTATGTGTAACCCAAATCCCCAAACCCAATGGTATGGTACTTTCTCCTCACTGGTGAAGATCAATGCTCCTATGTGAGAGCTGGGGTGGATTTAGCAAGAGTGAGAGAGAGGAAAATACTAGCCTCTTGGTGTCACTTCATTTTCTTCTTCCTCTTCAGATTCTTTGGACTTGAGGCATTTCTGGCTTACAGCTTTGAGAGGGGATACAGAAAATGTCAAACATTATTTAAAATTCTGAATGGATGATAGGACCCTGGGGAAAAGCCTATATGAGTTAAGGTAGCAGTGTTCTCCTTGTCCTTAACCCCAGCTTACTACAATAGAGATCTGGAGGAGTTTCTCCTTTAAAGATTTGGAGCTGTCTCCTTTGGATGAACTGAGTTACCTTATTCCCAATGGCAGAGTTCCTTCCCTCTGTATTGTCATATATTTTCTTATGTACATATTTTCGCTGATTTGTGTATTGCTATTGACTTAATTAAATGAAATTTTTTACTAGCTGGTATGTATATTCCTTGTGGAACTTATATTTAGTAGGAAAGGCATCAAGCTTTGGATCTACAGCTCATATCCTTCTTTCCTCATTAAGGAACAGCAATTAGAAATTTAAGTTGAATAAAAAAATGACATTCCCTAGACTAATAATATTTAAAACTGCAAAAAGATAAAATTCTAGCCTGGTCCCCCCCCCACCTCTGGGGAGAGCAGTTTGGCTAAGGTTTGGGTCCCAACCTTTTGCTTCCCTTCTTGGCAAAAATTAAAATCTTGACTGGAGAAGAGTGGAGGAAGAAAAGGCTAGAGATATTTGAGTCATGTGATGATACTGCCATGCTATATGTGAGAGGACATACTTTGCTACATGTTTATATTGTACCAAAATCATCCCACAAGGGTTCAAAGAAGCATTTGAAGTTGTCTTACAATGAGAAGTTCATAGAATTCAAGCTACACAGGATTATAGAAATGGCCTAATTTAAGTCTATCATTTTACAGATTGTCATTGTTGTTATTCATCCTTCTTTTTTGAAGAGGACAAATGATATCACAGATTCATGTTTTGACTTATACATGAATTGGATTTAAGTGAGGCAGAGTCATAAAATATTATTAGTCCAGTGCCAAGACAAAAGTCAAGAAGACTGCTGATGGCCTGGGATGCAATGGATGATCCTGAATTCTTTGATGTCTGACCAAGCTCTAAGTGCTCCTCAGCACCTACTTTAGCTGCTTACCTGACCTGGAACAAATTGTTCTCATCCATCCATTCTATAGGAAGAAGTCTGACCTTGCTTGGGGATGATAATTCACCAATGGGTTTGAGGCCTATGGATTACCCTTAATCTGATTTGGCCTGTTTGCTGAGATAATTTTATTGGAGTGTGACTGTGGTTCATGCTACGGCTTCTCGAAGCTATTGAAGTTATAGGTTAGAGTTGGGTGAAAGGTGGCCATCAGAATGGAGGAGCATCCCTGAAAAGGGCTTGGCAAGCCCTCACACCAGAGGTTCTAGTCCTTCCTGAACACTCCTCACACTCCCATTTTCTATATAAACTGAGACTGGTAAAATTACATAAATAACTGGTAAGATGCATGGGGCTGAAATCCAAGTTAATTTTAAAAAATCCTCCTATTCTAGCACTCTTTCAAACTTTGTAGCATGTATGATATGTACAGATTTTCCACCATATGACTATCTTGGGGCTGTGTAAGAAACTATAGTTTATGACTTTGAGAGCCTTCTTAATGATATGATCACCAGATCCCCTCCTGGTCTGTTTCTCTCAGGGGGCTGAAGACAAATTATTCTAAATTGTTGTGTGCCTTATTTGGTAATAGGATCTTTTCCCTTATGTAAAGCTGGAGCCCCCATTTTCATGAAGCCAATGAGCCTTTGTTCCAGGGTTCCAATCTCTAATGGACAAGCCTCAATTCCAACAGGACTAAACCCACAGTCCTTCTTCACTCCCCTTGCCCCAGGTAAAAATGTTACTCCAAATGTCAGCGTCAGACAGAGAACTTTAATATGAATAGTCATTTTTTAAAAAAAATTCTTGTTCTCAGTGGCAGAGAGCACAGGATTCTCAAATCAGGAAGACCTGTCTTTCCTAGTTAGATGCTAAACACCCTCAGAATAGGAATTGTCTTTTTTCCCCTCTTATTTGAGATACCTTTTCTTAGCATAGTGTCTGTCACTTAGTAGGCATTTAATGTTTATTGTAGAGTTTTTTATTGTATTTCTATTTGAAATATTCTTACATATATAAATCTTGTCTTTCCTAATAGAATGGAGTATTGAGGGCAGAGATTGTCATTTGTGCCTTTGTATCCTTAATGCTTAGCACAATGCGAGGTATGAGGTAGGCTCTTAATAAATACTGACACCTAGTAGTTACTTCTATTTATAGATGAATATAAAAAGACCTAGAAAGTTTAAACAACTCCCCAAAGGTGACAACTGTAGTTTATAGAAGAGAGGATTTGAACTCAAGCCTTCTTATCCCATATCCAATGGTCTTACCTTTAACCTGGGATGTTTTGTAACTGTATTTTGTAATTGAATCAAATACATTGCCTATATGAGCTTTTGCAGTCCCTCTTTTATCTTTACAGATGTTAACTTCATTTAAAACAATTTGCTTTTGTTGTCCCCATACTTTTGGTGGTATGTTCCTTGGCAGTGACATTTATTTGTATATCTAGTGGGGGTGGGGGATGACTGCAAATTCTGAATATAATTTTAAATATATTTCAGAAAAGGGACTGTCTTATATTAATGCCTCTGAGAGATCCACTGCAGATTTTAAAGTGAAAAACAAAAACTCTCTCCAGTACAATTTCAGAAATGAAATCCTATTGACAAATGTTTTGGCTGAGTGCCAGCAGCTAAAACTTTTTGTCTCTCAAATTTCATTGAAGTTTTACTTTTTTAAAAAAGGAAATCAGTTCTAGCTGAGAAACTTAGCTGACTCAAATCCAGTTTGATATTCAGTAGTCTGCATAGGAGGAGTGATGCTGATCATTTAATCTTGCTTGCTCTTTCTCTTTTTAAAATGAAAATGTGTGCATAATAATGCTTCCTCACATTCGACTTTCCTTTTCTTGGCAGTGAAAATATCTCCAAGGAGACACTTGTCGACATAACAGCTCCAATTGCCATTGTACTTCTTTCATCCAGGGAGGGAATTTGCAATTACTGATGAGGTCTAGAAAAGGCTAGTAAGTAGGTGGGTAAGAAAGAAAGGTCATAATCTCAACTCTCTCTGTAGGTTAATATAAGTGGCCCAATCTACAAAGAGCAGTCATTATCAGATCATGATTTTTATTCAGTCCTATTTTTAGGTAGTAGGTAGGAACATTAATAGAAGTTTCTTTCCAATATATGATGACCTAACAAAGAAGTGCATAAAATGCTTCTTATTTATAATTTTTGAACCATCTGCATTTTTTTCTAGTTTATGGAAGAAGTCAATCTTCATGCCTGTTTCCTCTGATGTTAGAATAGATCATGCAATGATGAACACAAGTATAATTATAAACATTTTGCCACAAATATGGATACAAAGCTTGCTCAGAGGATTCAGATAATCTACACTTGATCTTAGCCAAAAGGCTGAGAAGTGATTGAATAGGAATATAAAAAAAAAAAAGAAGAAGAAGACAATCAGGGAAAAACATAGTTATTCACTTAAGGAGAAATCCAAGGTCTGGGGATTCATCTCACTAACAACACAGTCTTTACAAAACTAATATGTTGGAAAACATTTTACAAGTCTCAAATATGTGCTCTAGACCACCCACAAATAATGCTATCATGGGATGGAAGTTCACAGAGCTGCAGTAGATTTTTCAGAGGTCCTCTCATGTAGTTTCCTTGTTTCACACAGTCAGTTAAATTTAGAAGTAGAATAGTGATTTCTTCTGTTCTCAAAAAGTTCTAGATTTATAGATAGTCTACTAACTCTTGTTAGCCAAGTTGATCTAATCACTCAACCAGTCAAGATTTTCTTCATAACACCATTAAACCATTAGTAATCTATAAGCATGAACAAATTCTTCATAGTTCTTCACTGATATATATTTTATACATATATTTATAGATTCATATTTCTTGCATATTTGAATATATTACTTTCTATCTCTAGAATAAATAACTACAATTCTTTGATCTTTTCCATATAAAACCTTTTAACACTATGCTTCTAATTACTTGGCAATATTTATTTAAATCTCTTCCTCTCTACAGATCTAAACAAAATCTGAACTCAATAAAGATATAATGTAGAGCATAGAAGAAGGGTTACTCTTTAGTCCTTGCCTTAATAATTCTTTTAATTATAACTCTGGATTGTATTAGTCTTTTATCTCTGAATGTTTAGATGCATCTTTGAATACACTAGGTATATGGTATTTTCTCCATTAGCAAAGATTACAAGTCAATCATGCCTTTATATCCTATGTGATTCTTGTTCAGTGTCTTCTATAAATCCTCCATGTAAATCAACATAGTGTAAGCCTTTCCATTACTACTTCATGGATACTAGCAGATCATTAGATCTGTCCATCTGCTGTCTTTCATATTTGTTCTTTGATGACACTTTTTCTTATCTATGTACCTGATAATGTCTTCGCCACTTGCCATATCACGTGTGCAATTTATCATTGTTAATAAGATGTTGCCTAATGATTCCTTCAATGTGTAAACTTTGCATTGGGATCGCCATTTCAGATAATTTTGATTCTTCTACATGTATGGTACTACTCATTTGAAAGCTTTACAAAATCTCTAGAATAATATTCGTGTTAAAAATGGGGGCTTTGGTAACAAGGTTAAGCTTTGAGTCACTAATAATAGTTTGACAAGCAATAATAATAGCTAACATTTTTAAACAGTGATTTAAGATTAATAAACACTTTACATACAAATATAATTATTTCTGCTTTGCTGATGAAGAAATAGAGATTCAGAAACATAATTTGTTCATGGACACACACTTAGTATCATAGTGAGATTCAATTGCCTTGGGCTCTTTCCCCAGATTACTGTGAAACTTCTTCAGTGTAATTCAGCCTAATCTCCTATGTAATTCTGAGTGAGTATAATTCATTTCCCATCTGCAGCCACCCACATTTGGCTTCCATTAGAAAAATAGTTTGAAATCCAGGAAATATGATGACCCTTCCAGAATAAACTGATTATCTGAAATCTCATCAATATGTTGTTAACTCAGCTTTGAATACTCAGTACCTTTGTTACTCCCTCAGCCTCCTCTATCCTCTAATTAGAGTTAGAAGGCGGAGCACTAAACTCCTAAATCTTTCATTTCTAGAGGGAGGGAATCTGGACTTTCCAGCTAACTCTCTGCAGTTCTGTTTGGTTTGAGTTCCATAGAACATGATGCCTCTGCAGAGATAGCCTGCCATCTTTTCTACCCCACATGTGTAAATCTATCCCAATCCATTTTCTATACCTTTATTTGAAAAAAAAAAAAAGAAATAAATACTCTTAATTCCTACTGGAAAGAGTGTGACTATCAGCTCTTCAGATGAAAATTCTGTTCCTTGGTCATTGCTCTCCTATATTGGTAGTCTCCCACTGTGACAACAAAGCCTCTTTGAGGGCTTTCACTTTTGAATCTCTATCCCCAACATCTAGAACAGTGCTTTTTCATTTATTCTTTAGGTGATATGGTGGATAGAGTGTTATTGTTGGAATTCATAAGAAATTTCTTTGACATTTAGCAGCTCTGTGAAGCTGGGCAAATCTTTAACCTCTCTCAGACTCATTTTAATCCTTTACTAAATGGAAGATAATAATAGCTTCTATCTCACGACATTGTTGTGATGATCACCGGAAATGATGTATATGAAGTGCTCTGTAAAATTGTGCTATATGCATGTTCATTTTATCATCATCTATTTTTGTGATTTGTTATTATTATTATTATTATTATATGTTAGGATATCTAAGATGTTGGTACTAATGGACTACTCAGTGGTTTGCATCACATAATATAGCCAAAATTCTTTTTTTTATTCACTTAGTTTTTGTCCATGAATTCTTAGCCTGATCCCTTTTGAGTGATAATGGATCTTATTGAGGAGACTTTATAGTTATTTTTTTAAAAAGAATACTAATTACTTACTAATTTATTGTAGAATAATTGAGACTTTAGAGAACATTGAGTCTAACTCCTTCATTTTTAGTGTGAGGAAACTGAATCTCAGAGAGAAAAGTATTTGTTTTTGACATTCAGTTATGACATCTAATATTTTCTTCCTTTTTTCTAGCCACTCCTTCCTTATTTTGAAAAGTCAATGTTCATTTTACTTATAACTCTTGTCTCTATGTAGGTCTTCTCTGCCTTAGTGCTATTATGGTGGATCAGAAATCTTTGCACACAGGCAAACAAGCTTTGAATTTCCCAATTTTTATGCTTTTGACCTTGAAAAAATGACGACAGATCTGTAGCAACCATGTTGGGAGATGGGATTGAGAAGTAGAGTTGCTATGCAGTGCTGACAGAGCATCAGAGAGCAGCACCTTTTAGGTGAGTGTGGCATGGAGTAATTGTAATCAAAACTCAGAAGCAGAGCTGAGGGACTGCATTTCAGGCATTTGAGGACAGCATGTGTAAAAGATAGTATGAATTTTTCCAGAAGAGAGAAATTTAGTTTGACCAGAATTTAACTAGCAAGAGGAAGAAATGAAATAAATCTGGAAAGGAGGGGGAAATCATATTTTGAAGGACTTTGATGCCAGGCTAGGAAATTGTCCTGGATGTAATAGGGAGGAGTCACTGAATAGCAAGGCCAAACCCATTTTTCAGCAGTATTCATTTGACAAGTGTGTGGAAGATGGACTAGAGAGTGGAGAAGATTCTATCCTGGGTCACCTACTATCTATTTGCCCATTCCTTTTCATTCCCTTTAACCTCATCTTCATTAAGATCAATTCCACTAATCCCATGGGTTTCTGCCAGGGTACTCTGCTGGGCCTTTTTCTCTTTCCTCAGTGCTTTCTCAATTGACTATTTCATCAGTTGCCATGGATTCAATTTTTATATTTAGGCTGATTATTCTGAAATCAGATTATCCAACCTCAACCTTTCTGCTGACCTTTAGTCTCACATCTCCAACTGCCTATTTGACATCTCAGATTGGATGTCCTGAAGACATCTTAAACTCAATATATCTAAAACTGAACTCATTATCCCTCTCATCAACAACTCTTTGAAATTTTCCCATCACTGTCAAGAATATCAACATTCAAGAACCAAGAGTATTTGGTTTAAGTTTTAAAGAATCCAATTTTAGATAAAAATTAGAGCTATTCAAAAGTGAAATGGTTATTTCAAGAAGTGATAGATTCCACTTTCCTAAAGGTCTTCAACAGAGGCTGAAAGACTACTTGTTAGATATATTATAGTGGAGTTTCTTTAGGTACATGGCTAGACTAGATGGCTATCAAGGCTTTTTCCAATCCTTAAATCTGGTGATTCTGTGAAATATCAATTTAGTGAATTAAACTTGTTATTAAAGTATTTATATTTTAACTTCAACTCAGTGATTTTTAGTCATTTCTTCTAATACTTCATGAGATGGAGGAGGAATAAGTGGAGGAACTGCCAGAAAGTAGAGGAGGAGGAGGTGGAGAGCTGTAAGTGTTAATATGTACTCTCATCAGACTTGGGATAAAGAGGAGAACATCTACAATTAGAACAATTAGAAGGGTGAAAGTCTTTTTTTTTTTTTAACCCTTACCTTCCATCTTGGAATCAATACTGTGTATTGGCTCCAAGGCAGAAGAGTGGTAAGGGCTAGGCAATGGGGCTTAAGTGACTTGCCCAGGGTCACACAGCTAGGAAGTGGCTGAGGCCAGATTTGAACCTAGGACCTCCCATCTGTAGGCGTGGCCCTCAATCCACTGAGCTACCCAGCTGCCCCAAAAAATCTTTTTAAAATAAAAAGGAACAAGGGGGAAGGGGAATGGGATAAATGAGGAATTGAGAGTCTCCTTGGAGCACAGATGGTATAAGAGAAGTAAGGATGAGTTAAGAGAAAGGAGGACAGGAAAGGAAAGGATAGCTAGGGCCAAAACTAAAACAATTTAAAAATACTTCATAAGGATTTGTATGCATTAATTCTAATTCATTTCCCCTCATGTTATTATATTTAGAATGTACACTGTTCCCTGTTGTTGCTTTGTTCCCCTCCTCCCTTTTTGGGGGGTTTGCATCATTTTGCAAACCACCTTTCTAGCTGTGTTTATAGCCCTCATTCTTATTGGTATATTATATACCACAATTTAGTTGATCATTCTACTATTGTTTAACTCCATTTGACTTATAGCATATATGCTAACAGAACTGAAATACTTAGTTTAGATTGAGTATGTCCCAACACTTTTCTGCCTCAGTACCTTTATTTATTTATTTATTGGTATACCTACTTTTCACTTGAAACTCCCTCTCCAAAGCACTTCCACAGTTCTAGGAATTAAAATCCTTAAATTAAAATTCATGTTCAAATCTCAAACTATACCTTTGATTTCTTCTCTCCCCACCCCCATCTAAAATTCATTTAGTGACTCTTACCTCTCTAAAAACACTGAAGATATTTCTTTATTTTTATTGTTTTAGGGGTCTTATTTTTTAGTCTAAATTATAACTTTTTTTCACTTTAAACATTATTTTATTTGGTCATTTCCAAACATTATTCATTGGAAACAAAGATCATTTTCTTTTCCTCCCCCTCACCCCCTTCCCACCACCTCTCCCATAGTCCAGGGGCAATTCCACTGGGTATCACTTGTGTTCTTGGTTTGAACCCATTTCCATGTTGTTGGTATTTGCATTAGAGTGTTCAATTGGAGTCTCTCCTCAGTAGTATCCCCTTCCCCCCTGTAGTCAAGCAGTTGCTTTTCCTCGGTGTTTTTACTCCCATAGTTTATCCTCTGCTTGTGGATAGTGTTTTTTTAGATCCCTGCAGATTGTTCAGGGACATTGCATTGCCACTAATAGAGAAGTCCATTACCTGATAACTTTTTAAAGTCTGAGAAGGTACTGTATTTTTGCATTCATTCCCCAAAATACCTTTTACACACAAGCATGTGTACTTGTAAATATTTAAAGTTAGCTCTTAGAAAAAAAAAAAACATACTTTATGTTTAATCTGTATTATTAATGTTTTTCTCAACCACTTTCCTAAGTCTTGATAGACAGCAAAATAATAAATCCTAATTTGTAGCATTTGCCAATTTCTGGGGTATAAATCTTCAACATTAGAAATTTAACATTCAGCTCTCTAGAGTCCAGAAACTTGGTTCTGAAACATCTCTATGACAAGTTGCTCATTTAATATTTGAAGAAAAGGAAAGGGAAAATGGGGAGAGGGAGTGCATTCTATATATTTTGCTATTTTGGCCAATATCCTTTTCCACATTTCTACTTGGCAACACTGGAATGGCAAGAAGATGTGTGGTAGAGTATAAGAAATATTGATACAGGAATTAGAGAATTTGGATCCTCGGTTCATTCCTATAATCATTTTGGGCAAGCCAATTTCTTGGCATCATATTCTCATCTGTAAAATAAACTACAGTTGATGATCTCTGAAATATCTCACTCTAAAATGTGGAAACCCATAGTCTGGGGTTCCCCATTGTCTGAGTTTATACAGATTAGATATAATGCTGCAAGCTGACCAAAGTATGCAATTTTATCCCCACCTAGAGCTTTATCTTGGAAAAAGTGCCAGACTATCTATCTGTCTATCTGTCTGTCTGTCTGTCTGTCTGTCTATCTATCTATCTATCTATCTATCTATCTATCTATCTATCTATCTATCTATCATTTATCTTAGTCATAGCTTAGATCTAGACTTCTTTTAATGTGTGTAACTGTGACCTTAGCCCCCTAAAAAACATTCAAGGTTAAGATAATAGAACTGGGTATGGACTAGCCCTTATCTCACCCTATAGAAATATTACACCTAGATACTAAAGACTCACAGGAGCACATAGATGGAATATAGAGAGAAAATAAAGCACTTAGACGTCCCATAAAATCCCCACACTCCCC
Organism: Monodelphis domestica; assembly: GCF_027887165.1. Taxonomy (NCBI): domain Eukaryota; kingdom Metazoa; phylum Chordata; class Mammalia; order Didelphimorphia; family Didelphidae; genus Monodelphis; species Monodelphis domestica. The sequence continues at coordinate 525,992,365 of NC_077227.1, forward strand.
AAGGCAAACACATCCTGAAGCCGATAAACAAACTATGCCCTATTCCCATCAAATTTACACTCTCTAAATCACTGTAGCATTAAGACATTACAAGGTTTACATTACTTGGTTTTCAAACTCTTGAGGCCATTTCAGTGCTGTTGTAGTCAGAGGGAGCACGTGAGCCTATAGGTGATTTTTCATTGTCTCCAAGAAATACGTTACTTATAAAACTTACTCTTTTTCCTCTTTTAAAGACCATTATCTAGGAACTCTTGAACCTTGGATTCAAGGCCACATCCAACTCTATTCTTGCCAAGAAAATCTTTCTTCTCTGATGATAAAGCTTGATTCTTCTATCATGTTCCATGCAGTATCTAAATCACCCCTTTTCTACCCAGAAACTGGGGCTTAGAAAAAATTCATGGGCCTTACTTTTAGGCTGAGTAAGGAAATACATGCTTGGACTTCTATGGAAAATCGATTACTGCTATAGCAGCTGTTATCACTTAGAGTGGGAAAATTCACTTTCGAGTGTTTTCTTTTGCAGTTGAATGTAAGCATATGTCTTTCTCTGTTTTATGCTTCTTCTTCAAGTTGATATCAACTGTCCCTGGGTGGTTGGGGGTGTGGTAGAGGTATTGACAAATCTGTCTTTTTCCATATGCGTATGGTATTCCAGAAGAAATATGCAAATCAAAAAAATGGAAAAGAAGACTTAAGGAAAAAAGATCCTTTTCTTAATAGGTCAGTGTAGAGGGAGTCAAGCAATCATCTTGGGATCAGTTCCAGTCACTGAAAAGCATGGTCTGTAGTGATACACTATAAGAGGAGAGATACTCAAGTTGATGGGAGCAAAGGATCAATCCCTCTACATCAAAACTTTATGTACTTGATCACAGTAATTCTGCTTCTTGTGACTACATTTATGTAAAGGAAAAGGTCTGCAATGCCATCATTCCAGCAGAGTTGTGCATATAAGGTTGGGCTTGGAACTTATAATTCCACAGATTCCACATTTACACTAAACGACAAGTAGGGGACAAGAGTTATAAGCCTCTCCACATGAAAGTTAAAAAAAAAAACCATAAAATTATATACAGCTGGTTAGCAGCCTGTGTCTGAAGATTTAATAGAGTTATATTTCAATTCTGTGCACTTGGAAGATTTTTTTTTTAAGTAGAAAGGAGAGATGGTAGAGTTGATTGGGCTTCTCCTTTTAACCCTGTGCTGAATTTATTAATATGGTTCACGGCTTAGCACCTGTATTTGTTTCATTGCTTAACTTTTTAATGTTTCAATATTTAACATTTACCTTTGAACGTTGAATATGAATTTCAACTAGATAAGACTGAGAACATAGCAGCATCTTACTTTAAGCAAATCTAATAATACATAAAAAAACTATTTCTAAAACAGATATATTCAGGGCTGGCTGAATGATATACAAAACTTATAGATCTGGAGAGCAAAGGTCATCTAGACCAGTCACTTCCATTTTCCACATTAGGAAATTAATGCATGGTTATACTCAGACTTATCCAAGTAGTGAGTACAAGTACTCAGTGGCAGAGTCAGAATTCAAATAAAGGGTCTGTTGGAGTCAGCTCCAATGGAAGAGTGAGATCTGATTGTTAAATTTTCAGTGTCAGTTCCTGTATCCTAGAAATCAATGAGCTACAAATGAGGGCTTGGGAAGTGATGAAGAAAATATAAATAATTCATATTAAACTTAATAATGTGTTGCATCTAGTTTTTTGAGATTCAGTTATTAAATATTTGCTAGAATACTCCCACTTAAAACTCAAATCTTTTCACTTGAAATATATTCTTTCTATTATGCTATGCCATCTAAGGTCCCTCTAAAGAATATACTTAAAGTAAGAGTTTGTTAGTAATGCCTCTTCAAAAAGAATCAGTCTACAAAAGCCTCTGCAAGGTATACATATCTCACATAATGTAAGGATCAGCTGTAGTTGAGCAATATTTGCTTCTTTTAGACAGAAAGATAAGCAAGCAATACTCTATTATTAAAATAGGAAATAATATTAGACTTTTTGGTCTTAAAAACTGAAAGAATAGAGCTATAGTCAGGGATATTGTGACATTCAAATGATTATAAATATAGAGAACTTCGCAAAATTTAAGTGCTTTATAAATGGTAGTTATTATTGTAATTATTATTATTTTATTATGAATATCCAATCAACAGGCTTCCATTTTTAGTGATTTCATTACTTCCTTAGCTGTACCTTTCACTGTCCTCCTGCTGTGCTGAAATAGTATTTATAGAATAATACAATGATGTGTTGATAAGTATTTAACAGTTAGGTTGAGGAAATGATGTATACACACACATATATTCATACACATATACACACAGGCATGTTGTTTTTTTTCCCCAAACCTTTGTCTTTCATTTTAGAATCTATACTATGCACTGGTTCTAAAGCAGAAAAGCAATTACAGCTAGGCAATGGATTTAAAGTAACTTGCCCAGGATCACTAGGAATACAAATAAAGAAGTGCCTTTTTTTGGGGGTGGGGGCCAGGACCTTCTGTCTATAGCCCTGGCATTGCATCCACTGAGCCACCTAGCTGCCCCTACACAAACACACACACACACACACACACACACACACACACACACACACACACCTAAGTTATTCCACATTATTAACATTTTCTTGAATTCTAGATAATCAATTAAATAATATATCAAACCATGCAAAGAAACGTTTATGAAAAATACAGGAAATAATAACCAGAGTATCAACATCAATTTTTACTTGAGCTACATGAAAAAATTAATATATTTATGTAGGATCAAATAGGTTAAAAAAGGAAAGTCTCAGTTAATGATAGCATACTCTCTCTGTGTTAAAATTACTTTGGTTTCATCATTGAATATATTATCTTTATAAAATAATCATAATAGTCTATTAACAAGGGGATAATAATGCTATATATTCTAAATATTCTACAATAATGTAGAAAAAAGGACACTAAAAATGGAATCAAAGATCATAGGGCCAAATCCTATTTCTTTTTAGTGAATATTATGACTTTGGACAATTTATTTTCTCTCTGTTTCTCAGTTTTATCATCAGCAAAAGGTGGATTGGATGAGTTCTAAGATCCTTTCTGGCTATAAATCCTCTCATCCTATGATCCAAGTATAGTTACAGAGGTAAGAATTTCAAAGAAAAAGAAATAACTAATTTCATGTAACATATAGAAATGAAAGTAATAAAAGAAAAAATTCACAATAGTGATATGAAATAATAGTAAGAGCTTAGTGATTCACACAGTCTTATCCCCATTCTTAAAATGTACTACATTTGTGTCTCCCACATTTTGCAATCCTTATCTTCCTGCAAGGCACCTAAGACATATCACTTTCTCCACTAAGCCTTCTATTATCCTTTCAATGGATAGTGTTTGTCCTTCCACAAATTACCTTACATTTTGCTTTCCTTTGGAGAAGCATCATGATAGGGGTAGACATCTGGCTTTGAAACCAAATCAAGGACAAAAAATTTGCTTTTGAAACCTACAAATTGATAGCATTATGATCTTGGTCAAGTTGCCTAACCTTTACATACTTTAGAAAACTACCTAAAGATAGTTACCGAAAGTAAGTTATAGAGCAGTTGCTGAGTTACATTATTTGAGGGAGTTTCAGAAAAAAAGGAAGAAGGAGGAGGAGGAAGAAGAAGAAGAAGAAGAAGAAGAAGAAGAAGAAGAAGAAGAAGAAGAAGAAGAAGAAGAACAACAACAACAACAACAACAACAACAACAACAACAACAACAACAACAACAACAACAACAAGAATGAGAAAGAAGAAGGAGGAGAAGAAGGCTGAGGAGAATAAGGAAAAGAAGGAGAAGGAGGAGGAGAAGGTGGAGGAGGCGAAGGTGAAGGAGGGGGAGGAAGAGAAGGAGGAGAAGGAGAAGGAGAAAGAAAATGGAATGGAATGTTTCATTCTGTTTTCAGATTCCATCAGTTCTTTTTCTGAAGACATTTTTCATCATGAACTTCTGAGATTATCTTAGATCACTGTATTGCTGAGAATATCTAGGTCACTGACAATCTATAATATAACCCAGAATATGGTATGGAATGGTATATAATATATAGTATGTGGCACGGGCACTGTACCCCAGAAACGCAGGCGAACTATTATCAGGGAAATTCCTTTGCTCCCTTACATCCTCGTGACTCTTAGCCTAAAACATCTAGTGACCCCTATAGGACCCTGACACGATTGTCCTCCTTTGATCCTCCTTTAGATTTAAGATGGACAGAGAGATGCACCTCCAGGCTACACCTCTATCCTATCAGGCTACATCTCAGACATCTGTCTGTTCCCTAAAACTAAGGAATCTTTATGAGGGTCATTCCCTATGTCTCCAGGCAGACCCCAGTCAGATGACCACCCCACCCCACCAAATGCCTGAGTGACGACGACTCTAGAGTCATGTCCACACTATGACACAGCATTTGTCGCAAGAGTATAAAATCCCCAGAATTGATGAGTTCTGGGAGCAGCCTTCCATCTTGTTGTTCCACCTTGCTATCCTTCTGGCCATTCCCAACATTATTTCCTTAAATTAATAAATTTCTCTTTTTGTTTTTAAGCTAAGTTTTGGAGTCTTGCATTCTTGCAAAAAGTATCCTTCTGGAACCCCAGGGGTACACATCTGAATCCCATAACAATATGTACCACAGTATATACTATAAATATACATACTATGTAGACTATGTTATATGCTATATATACACAGCATAATAAAGTATAACACATACATAGTATAACATTATATAGCATAGTATATTGCATATAATATATAACATGGTATACACTCTAAAGTATATGTTATATGTGATATATGCTTTACATATTGATTATAGTATATAATCTATGCTATGTTATATTATACAATCCTATCCTATCCTAACCTATGTTTGGCTATGCTATACTCTAGTATAGCATGCAATATATATATATGTGTGTGTATATATATATGATTTACTATATTATATAGTATACAGCAAAGCATAATAAAGTATAGCATAACATATAATATAGAAATTTTCCTTTTTTTCTAACAAGGAACAGGATTTCTTCTTTTCTTTCTCAGATATTTACTAATGCCAGGTGAAATACTAGCCAATATTTTTCTAAAGGATACAGTTCAAAAGCTGCTATATAGTGCTGAAATTTTAGAGACTCATCACCGAGCTTTGAGCATGGAAGCACTAGCAGATTATATGGTCTGAGCCTGTGTATATGGCACTGAGAAGGCTCAGTCTCAAGAGTTAGATTCATTGAATCATAAATTAGAGGTGTAAGTTATAGTCCTTTTAAAAGTGAAGATGAAGAAGTTGTGGTTTAGAAATAGCATAAGATCATAGACATTAAATGAGCAACCTCAGATGTCATCTAGAGGGCCCTCCTTATTTTATGGCTGATCAAACTGAAGGCCAGAGATTTGTATAGAGTCAAAAACACGGTATGTTTCAGCAATACAATTCTGTGCTAGGATCTCAGATTCCATAGACATTGCTCTTTCCATTGATACACTGTGTGCACAAGGACAGATAGCTAGTAAATAGCAGAAGTGGAATTTGAACCCAGATCTTCTGACTAAAAATCCAACACATTTTCTACTCTAACCCAGAGATACAAAATATACACAAATAATCATGAGATTCTGTTTTGTTATTTATTGTTTTTTAGTTTCAGTTGTGTATGACTCTTCATGACCCCATTTGGGATTTTCTTGGCCAAGATATTATAATTATTTACTATTGCCTTTCCCAACTCATTTTATAGATGATGAATTGTGGCAAACAAAGTAAACTAACTTGCCCAGGATCATACAGCTAAGTGTCTAGGGCCAGATTTGAACTCAGGAAAATGGTTCTTCCTGACTTGAGGCCTAGTACTCTATCCACTGTGCTATGGATCTACTTTGTCTCAGTTGCCCATTTTATTCTATTTAGCATTATTGTTCTGTTGGAAGGGGGTGAATGGGTAGAATTAAGGGGGGAAAAAACCCTTCAAAAATACCATTCATTCTTTTAATCATTTGACTAAAATATGCTAAATCTTCCTTGCAACCTGGGTGGTATTCTTCAGTGATATCCTGTAATAATTACTTTCATATTTCAAAAGATGAATTAGCTTCTTGGTATGGCTATTTTCTTTTCAGATGTTGTCCTACTGTCCATGGCTTTATAGATGAGTTTCATGAGTTCCTGTGGATACAATTATTTATGGTGTGTTGTCTAATTTTCTCATGAAATTCTTTTTTCTGAAACTAGTTTAGTTGGTCCTCAGACAATAGATTCCTTCATTAGACCTCTACTGGAAGCATTTTCAATTTGATTAGCTGTCAGGCCCTGTGGTATCCCCTCCATAGCAGGGTAACATTTGCTTAACTAATGTTTCAGCAAAATTCTAGAGTGTGCAAGCCACATTCAACTCATTGTAGCTCCTACAGGCATGTGATTAGTTCACCAGCTAACTGTTTGAGGCATTTGAATAGATGGAGTCCCTGATGTGTGGCTTTGAATACCTTCAGTCAGGCTTGATGAAATTTGTAGGGGTCTCGGTTTTCTTGAGTTATTAGCAGTGGATACAGCATGTTCCCCCTAGCATTGGCCTACCTGTCTGGCTCAGGACATTGATTTGCTATTTCATTATTAATAGCTACACAAAGTCTCCCCATCCCCATTCCCTCAACCCCCATCAAAGAGTAATGAGTCACTTGCTATATTTCAAAACATGAACACTCCACCAAAAAAAATATACCAGTACATGCCCACAACAGTGTCTGGAATGGTGGCAGTGTACAGATCTGTGTACAGATCTTTCTCAGTGTCTTCCCCCAAACCCTGGGATGCTCTTTTTCCTTCTCTCTGCATCTTGGCTTTCTTCAAATATCAGTTCAAATCTTATTTTCCACAAACCTTTCCAGTTTCACTCAAAAATTATGCCTTCTCTTTGAGATGACTTCCAATTTACCCTGCTCGTATCTTCTATGTATTCAGCTATTAGAATATTGTTTCTTCCATATGAATGTGGACTCTTTGTATTTCCTCATCTCAGCCTAGTTTTTGGCAAATATAAGTGCTTAACAAACAAATGCTTGTTTCCTTAGCTTGACTCCTCTTGTACCCCATACTCAACATTTTGTGTAATCCTGGTGATGACTTATTCTTGTCAAAGTCTTATTAGATCATTCCTTTTCTTAATTTTTGATCCCATATTATTTATGAGTAGTCTGGCCAGCCATTGCCCTTCAGGTGGATGTCTCACAGTTCAATTTTTGCTGTTATGGCAAGCAGTTTTCATGCTTGTTAAATATCTCTAGGGTCTTATATCTGTCTAAATATCATCATAAAGTTGACCTTAATAAGTTTTTATTACTCCAACTGGGCTATCATGTAGCATTAATAATGTCCCTATGACTTACAATTATATAAGCACTTCAAAGCCTACAAAATCTTTTTTGTCCATCTACCTTGGGAGTTGATAGTGAGAGTCATAATATCCATTTGTAGAGGAGGAGATTGGCTCGTGGAAGTAAATGACTTACTAGTGGTTTATCAGTTAATGACATTAGATTCAGGATTTGATATCAGGATATCTTCTGACCCTATGTCCACTGTAATTTCCAGGATAGGAGGTAGTATGACTTTTGGCATAGAGCAAATAGCTCTATGCAGGATTTTATTACCAGAGGGGATCAGAAATAATGCAATATAATTGAAAGAGTGCTGGAGCTGGGGCCAAGAAATCTGGGTTCAGATTTTACTTCTGCTACTTATTTCCTGTCATATCAGGCAAGTGCATAACCTAATTGGCCCTCATTTTCCTCATTTGTAAAATAAAGAGGTTATGCTATATATTACCTCAGCTCTCTTCCAACAATGATCTTCCAGTCAAAACAATAGCATTTATTAAACACCTACTATGTGCCAAGCCCTGTATTAAAAAATAGAAATATAAAAGTAAAAAAAAAAAAGCTTGTCCCCTCAAAGAGTTCACCATCTAATTCCAAAGGCATCATACAAACAACTGTGCACAATCAAGATATAAGCAATTGGAGAATATCTCAGTGGGAAGGCACAAGCATTAGTGGGGATGAAGAAATAACTGAATCTGTGATTTCATTGGCATAAATAATTCTCAGTATTGATATGGATATTCTCTGCCAATAAGATGGGTCCCTACTTTGCAGTTTAGAGTCATAGAGATCTGACTTGGAAGTGAGAAGCTAAATGGCTTGCTTTGGGTCACATTGCTCAAACGTATCAAAGGCAGGTTTTCTTGGATCTGAGGTCTTTAGTCTATCTGCTATATATCAAGAAGCTTTTTTGCCTATTGTATAGGCTCTAGCATATTTGCATGTGTGACCTGTTTCCCAGGTTTCATTTTAAATTGTGAAAAACCTTTGACATTTCTATACATTAGAAAATTTATATTTCACTCATGTATATTGTTAAAAAATTCTTTTCTTCTCACAGAAAGTAAAAGGAAACTGGATTTTGATATTCTGAGCAGGAACATGAGTAGTATTTTGAAACTGTACTCTGATACTTAAAGGGCTTTGTGTTGGAACATCATTTGAAGAGAAGAAAGACAAAGAGAATGTTATTTGGGACCTTGAAAAACTAATTTTGCTCTTTATCCAATATAGATTCAACCTTCCTGGTTAACTTTGTCATCTTCCTCTGATGAATCCGTGTGGCCCACTGATCTAAAGGAAGACTAATTCATTAGGAATGATTCAATTACATATTTGAAGTATTGAGTCCTCTAACAATGAATTAAGAGTTATTTATCTGGTTCAAAATAAAGCTTCAGGGAAGAAGATAAGACCAAATTATGGGAGGAACCAGGGCTGAGAGTTTAGATGTCTCTTTAAAGAACCTAGAAGTCACTTCAGACAGCAGAGGGCATCAAAGAGCTGATGAAAAGTATGTTCTTAACAGAAATGGAGCAGATGCCTCCAGAAGGTTGGAGTATTGGAATAAACACCTGGGGAAATCGGGAAATGGGACAGTCAGCAGGAGCAGACAGGAGAAAAAACTCAAGGTGAAGACAAAGAAAGGGTGGAGAAAGTGGCATCAATTCAATGAAGTCAGAGGGCTCAGCCTGGAGGGAATTCTAAATCAAAGGCTGGGATTCTGAATTAAAGTAGAAGAATGCAGTGGCCAGTGGAGTAGCCACTTGGAGTAGGATTTGGAAAAATTTCTGCAGGACTGAAAAACTTTTTTGGAAAGGTGAGGGTTTAGCATTTTTGTAAAGCCTGATAGTCCTATCCCACAATTTCTTTCCTTTCCTTTCCTTTCCTTTCCTTTCCTTTCCTTTCCTTTCCTTTCCTTTCCTTTCCTTTCCTTTCCTTTCCTTTCCTTTCCTTTCCTTTCCTTTCCTTTCCTTTCCTTTCCTTTCCTTTCCTTTCCTTTCCTTTCCTTTCCTTTCCTTTCCTTTCCTTTCCTTTCCTTTCCTTTCCTTTCCTTTCCTTTCCTTTCCTTTCCTTTCCTTTCCTTTCCTTTCCTTTCCTTTCC